>NC_135325.1:99784056-100092181 GCF_048772815.1 Callospermophilus lateralis
GAATATCAGGGTCTTGTGTGGCAACAAAGAGAGATGAAAGAGCACACACAGAGACGAGGTCTGTCTGTTTGCCAAGTCGCCAAGGGTCATCTTATAATGAGACTGATAAATTAGGCTGGACAGCACAATGTATTTGAAAGAGCATGAAATTGGAAGTGACAAGACTTGCTTATAGGGCCAGGATTAGGGGACACAATTGAGGCTATACTTATGCAACCCTGAGAAGGTGGCTTCTTAAATTTTGTGTCCTATGTGCTTCACTTGCCTCACCCTAGCTCTAGACTTGCCTGTTTAGGTTCTAGTCTAATTTCTGACTCTAAACTAGTTGTATGATTGTGAGCAAGTCATTTCCTCTCTCTAACCACCACCCACCAAACCATAGCAGCTCTATTTTTATCTGAGATGTTGAGCTTCCATAAAAATTTCATTTGAAAAACAGATTTACACAGCTTTTAAAATTGTATCCTTCTCTGAGTCATCTGTACGAGTCCCTGTAGCCTCTAAGGCTGTGATTCTATGTCTGATAATTATAGTCCACAAGAGTTTTCATGGGCTAGTTTCAGCCCTTCTTTTTCAATCTGAAAATATTGAAAAGGCAGTTGCTAGAACAGGCCACTGGACAAATAAAGAATACACTCTGAGGTACATCAACTTGCCCCTCTAAAACATTTATAGAGGGTTAGTCAACCCTTTTGGGGCCTTGTGGCAAACCCTCTGAGAATCCCTGCCAGGCAAATTGCTATAAATGCTGACATTTCTATGAAACTCATTCATCAATATCAGACCATGTCAGAAGTAGAGACACTGTGGCTCTGAGAAATCTGGTACAGACTCCTGAGTAAGAACAGGTGGTGGGCTGGGGATATGGCTCAAACAGTAGCACGCTCGCAGGGCATGCGTGCGGCCCAGGTTCGATCCTCAGCACCACATACCAACAAAGATGTTGTATTCACCAAAAACTAAAAAAAATAAATAAATATTAAAAATTCTCTCTCTCCTCTCTCTCTCTCTCTCTCTCTCTCTCTCTCTCTCTCTCTCTCTCTTAAAAAAAAAAGAACACCCGGTGATAACCCCTACTAGAAGATGCAAAGTAGAAAGAAGAAAATTCTCTTCAACTGTACTTCCTTAAATATATTCATTACCAACTCCCACATACCAATATTCTGTTTATTGTTCTGTGTGTTTTTTTCAGATCAAATACTAAATTGGTTCAGTGTGAAGTTGTTTTTCACTTTTTATATGTTGAAAAAAAAATCCTGAACAATTGTAGATTTGATAACGTTTTGTATCTACTGCCATCCTTTTCATGAGGTCAACTTAATGGTCACAGATCAAGTCCCCTGGGAGCAGGCTCTGAACTAGAGATATACATGCAAAAAGTTCACTGGGGAATATGCTTATTATTGACGTTTGTGACAGGGAGAGAAAGATGCAGGTTTGAGCAGGAGATGGGCTATAGTACACTCATAACAATTTCTCAGCCTTAGTTTTCAGGGAGCTCCAAAGCTTGGATGACCCTTTAGAGTTATCCCACTAAGGGTAAGGAGGTTGTGCCTTCAAACCCCATTGCAACCAGTCATTGCACACAGACTGCCCTAAGAAGGACATAAGCTTAATCTAGGTAGCTGTATTCCACCAAGAACTATCCCAAGAGCTGAAGGTGTAAGTGTCCTTTGGTGCTGGAAGAGGACCTGGGTGTACAGCACAGCATCTACTCCACTGCCTTTTACCAAGAGAGTATCCTTGTTTTCCCTGAATAGCCCAACAACCAGTCCAATAGAATTGGATTGCTTATAGCAGTTGTTCACACACAATTGTCTTCCTATTCCTCTATTTCATGCTTTTGTATTATTTTGGTTGAATGCAGATGACAATGCAGCATATTTGCCCAGTTACCTATATGATAAATCCCATTCTTTAAAATGAAGAAGAAAAAGAAGGTGAACAGCATTAATGGTCTGGAATCAGGATGTCAGGATTTGCTACTCAAATAAAAGCAGCTTTCAGTGTTGCAAAGTTGGGCATGTTAAAGCTCACACAGAGTGGATGACAATTCTGTGGCTGCTAAAACAGCAGGCTTATTTTCACAAAGCCAGAGCTTTGTTACAAACCTCACCTCCTACAAGTACCAGCACCTGCTTTTGCTCTGTCTCCCCAAGTCAGACTTTTCTTTTTTCCCTCCCTCGAGCTCCTCTTTACTCTTTGGCCAGCAGCAACAAGAACAGTCAACCTACAATAAATTAAGTATGAAAACAAAAGCTTTTGTTGGATTGCTCAATGACATGTACTGAACCTAGGTAACCATTCTCTCCAGGGTTCTAGAGTGCAACAGCCACATGCTAAAGCAGACATAGAGAAACTCTGCATGTTAAAAGACACTGCAGTGTTAAACCATAGTTCTGACTTACTCTGAAAATGCAAGCAAAGCTCATAGCTCAGGAGGCCCCTGACACACACTCTTTCAAACAAAACCAAAAAATGTGTGCTTTTTTTTCTACTTATTTTTTGAATAGGTAATTCATTCACATGGTTTTAAAAAGAAAAGCATAAAAAGATCTAAAAAAGCACTTCTTATTAAGAGGCCTCTTGGGCTGGGGATATGGCTCAGTGGTAGAGCCCTTGATCAGCCGGTGTAAGGCGCTCAGTTCCATCCCCAGCATGGCAAAAAAGAAGGAAACTTTCATTTGTGGCAGTAAGCAGCACATTGAGAAGCAGTTGCTCCTTTGTCATCCATGTCCTTCAGGAACTTATGCTCTGAGAGGACAGCTTGAGTTGTACTTTTTCATCTTTATTGTTTTTGCACTTAATACTTGCTTCTTATAAAATAGTCAAATAATATATAAACAAATGACAGTGAAAGTAGAAGTTCCTGGTAATTCTATATCTCAAATATAACTTCTGCCAACTCCTTCATATTTTTTTCTATACATACACAAACATATGGGGTTTTCTACAGAAAAAAATGGAATTATAATATAATTGATATTTTGCAGGTTTTTTTCATTACATGATACACATATATAGAGGAAATATTTCCTTGTTAGCATATTCATTAAACTGTCTTATAAACAGCAGCATAATATTCCATGTGTATGTACTATAAATGTATTTATCTGGCTTACTTTGCATTTTTGAATTTCTGTGATACAGTTTATCCATTGCTTATAAATTTTACCTTGAATATAAATCTACTCTTTTCTTGAGAAATTGATGAGACATCAATAAAGGAAGCTTTCATCAGAGGAAAGAAAATCATCCAGAAATGTCCACAGGTAGTAGAGTCCACCTGGTAAAAGGATATGTGGGTAGTGATAATAATGAGAATAATGAATGAATGGATGAAACCATTTTCCAGATTTGAAAGAACATGAAAACAGGGAATAAATGGGGACTAGAATGGGGTGACAGATTAAAGAAAGGAACATTAAAACAGATTAGAATGGGATGAATCCTGACATATGAATGGTGAATTGTTACAAAGCAAAGGTTTTATGAAGAGAAATGATGTTTTATTTGAATTCAAGCTCAATACTAATTAGCAATATAATTTGGTTCTTTGAAATTTTTAGCTATCCTAGGCTACTAAAATAACCAACATGAAAGCAAACAACAATCCTATTGCATTCCACTTGCTCTAGTCAGATCATATCTGAATTCGCAGGATCGATAAAATGTTGACAAATATCCATAGGAAAGAGACAGAACTGAGAGGAAGTTTGACATGTCATAGAAGTAATTGTTGAAGGATCAGGACATTTTTAAATTGAAGAAAGAAAGTTAAGCAGAGAGATGCTAACTGTCTTCAAAAATGTGAAGGACTGTCACATGGAAAATGGATTAAACTTGTTCCATATCATTCCAAATGGTGGTATAGGACAAATGAGTAGATTACAAAAATTTAGATTTTAACTCAACACATGAGTACCTATATTTGGAAAAGGGCTTTTTTAACAGTCTACTTTAAATATACTGATGACTCTCTTTGTAATTTCCTTACCATTATTATTTAGCCAATACTTTGTTCATAAATAGTACAGAAGTAAAATTCAACCCAGTCCTTGCTGAATTTTTATAAATTCTTAATTGGTGAGATTCAAAATAATGAGGCCTTATTGTACACTGCTTAAGAAAGCTTTTCAAATGTTTTAATCTCTTTCTTGCTATGTTTATTTTTTAATCCCGTGCCTTAGCCCACCATGTGCCCTCAACTCCCACTGAAGCAGAGAACACATCGAAAACCCACATGAAAATGTAAATCTGAGAAATAAATATGCATGGTTGGTTTAAAAAGAGTAAGAATTAACATTTAAAGCAACGGTAATTTACTCTGATCTGTAATTTTGAGCTCCTGTGCTGAAATTGCTCATTTGGAAATTACCAAGTGCTTGGGTCTCATTTGTGATCTTCCTGCATACACCCAGCACACAAAGGAGTCATAATGACCAGCTGAGTCACTGATGCCATTTCCCTGAAGCATGCTACCCAATGTCAATACCATTTTCTATGGTACAGTGAGAATAATTCCACACTGTAGCCTGCTTACACTACAGGATGAGCTCCAGACAGCATAGAGCTTGTAATGTGTTCAAAGGGTGACACTATCTTCCTCCATTCTCTACTCCTCCTGTGGTCCACTTGGTATGCCACAGGTCATTTTGACTTTGTAAATTGTCCCTAATACCCACTCCCATTAGTCATTACCTGAATATAATGCAAAACTATTGTGATTTATGGGAAGAAGGGAGGCACTTTTGATAACAGCCCAATAAAGTGATGTCTTTACTTGATGAAATTATAGTCAGCTTATTGATTCATACCAGAAGCAAAAGTATAGGCATAATACAATATTAGAGATATGACTGCTCTAAAAGACCAGTACATAGAAAACCTTTGACTCACAAGTTATATGTTCTGCTCATCCCAATTTCTCGAAGTGTAACTTCAAATAGGTTACCCAAAATTCATGATCCTTCAACAATTACTTCTATGACATGTCAAACTTTCTCTCTTTCCCTTTCAACATAGATACAGGGTGTTAGTTGCTAATAGTTATCTGGTATAAAATAACTAAAAAGGAACCAGTGATTCATGGTAAATTTAATTATGAAATAGGAAGAACTCATGAAGACTTGTCATGATTGAACTTTTTTGTAATGTTGTAATCAAGTATGATGTGTTTGTTATAGACTGTATTTGTCAGATTCTATGTGAGAGACATAATTTACTTGTTGAATAGTCACATCCATGTAAGGCAGAGCCATGTTATAATAAGGCTTTATCTCTACTAAGGTTATTTCCTATTCTGAAGAATGCTATGTGAAAGATAGAAAAAATGAGCTTCAATTGCAATAGGAAAAATCATAGTCAGATATAAAGAAGAAGTTCTGTCATTTATTCCACAAATATTATAATGCACATCAATAAAAGCAATTAGCTCCTATAATTCATCTGTGATTTCTTAGGCAGAGACTTAATAAACCTCTGGATTGGTGCCTACAAATTATAGGATCTTTTTTCCTTTAAAACAAAATGGAGGTGCCAACTGTCTGGAGGTTTGAGAGTAAGCTTGCTCTCCTCAGTGGATAAATATCAAAGGGACCCAATGAACTATGAATAGAAACTCAGTAGAACCTTCAATACCTACAGAAATATTTTTAAAACAAAAAATTCATTGTAGCTCTTTCCCCTTCTTTCAGGATTTTCTATCCTACAAGCGATTATGGAAGCAGCAGTGCAAAACAACTGGCAAGTGACAGCAAGGTCTGTGGGAAACATAAAGGACGTCCAAGAATTCAGGCGCATCATTGAAGAAATGGACAGAAGACAGGAAAAGCGATATTTGATTGACTGTGAAGTTGAAAGGATTAACACAATTTTGGAACAGGTACATTTGAGATTTATTCCACCTACCAGCCAACATGTTAAATCATCATCCTGAAGCAGTCCCCATATTTGCTGATATATTAACTAGCCAACAGACTAAATTTGCCAACAGTTTTTGATAGTCTATCTAATCCTTTTTCCTCCCCAGTGACTGTAGAAAAAAAGGAAAGAAAAGAAATCCAACCTGTTGAAAATTGCATACCATGATTAATCTAAATGTCTCTGCAATTTCATGCTACTTATCATATAAACACACCCTTCCACACCTCTGTTTAACATACCTATTTCAAAGAAATTTCCTTCATTTCCTACACCTTCTTCCCAACATGGTACAGACAGGGATTAGATAGGGCTGAACAGTAGGAGTTCTGTTTCTTATTGTTTGAATATACAATCTTCCTAGACTCTTCCAGAGATCACCAGCCATTCTTGACAAATATTGGTAGGCATACTATCAGGGCAATATTTACCGAGTTTTAACCATCTATATTTTTGCACATTATGCTTCTGTTGGGATATTGCAAGAAAGAGAATATGTGGGTGTGTAATTGAAAAACATCTTATTTTATTTATTTTTTTAGTTGTAGATAGACACAATACCTTTATGTTATTTATTTATTTTTATGTGGTGCTGAGGATTGAACCCAGGGCCTCATACATGTGAGGTGAGCGCTCTACCACTGAGCCATAACGCCAGCCCCTGAAAAACATTTTTTAAAAGTAATATGGTATATGATGAAAGTGTTCATGGTTTTAAAAGTGTGAATAAAGTAAAAGATAATTAGACTAGGGAAAAATGCAATTCAATGGGTTAAAATGCATTCATTATCAAGCTTGAATATTTAAATTTAATATTCAAAAAATAGAAGAAATATTTTGCCCTAAGCCAGATGAATACTATGTTTAGAGTAAAGACTCAAATTGAAAAGTAGTAAAATTTTGTTATATTCCTCAGAAGTCCCAATTTGTCAGTTACAAACAAAGTTCCCATGCCTCCTCCATAAACAAAACTATAAGAGAAATATTTATATTCTAATTCTATCCCAGTGTACCTGAGTGCCAAAACAACTTCAGAGATCTAAATTATAATGAGCAGTCATCTCCTGGGAGAACTACATTGTGGCAAATTAAATACTAATAATTTGTCATATAAGCCCCCATAAGAAAAGAATACCAAAAAAAAGTAAGAAAAGGGAAGGGAAGGGAAAGGAAATGAAGGGAAAGAAGGGAGGGAGGGAAGGAGAGATGGAAGAAGAAGGAAGAAAAGAAATTGTTGATTTGGCATGATAGAAATACAAAGTTGCCCCCTTGTAAAGAATAGCATTACTTCTAGTGAATCATAGCTCACAGAAAATGTAGAGCATTAGCCTGGTTAAATCAAGTTTCCCAACATTCTCTTGAGCTTCACAAATGACCTGCCCTCCTCTGTCCCATCACCCTCCTCCACCACCAAAAAAAACAAAAAAAACACTTCCTTTGATTTTCTTAGATCTTGAAAATGAAGAATCAGGTCAGTGATTTTGGTGTATGTACTACATGCCCTCTAAAATTTTATACCAAAATAGCCTTTTAGTGGGTGACCTACTTAATAGCCCAAAGAGAGGAACATCTTCATGGTATTTTGTTTTCCTTCTTTTGTATTAATAACTTTTGATTCTTGAATATTTTATATTTTGTTAGTTTTTGGGATTTTATAGGACCTTATGCTGGAGTCTGGGATTTTTCACCTCTATGCCATAGAAAAAGTGATAGGTAGAGCTCTGAATTCTCTATAACTAAAGTGTCTTGAACCCTTAAAAAATAAACTTTCTTTACATCACATGATTGGTTTAATTGTTTTAAAGAACATAAAATGCTATAGAAAAAATTATCATTATTACTGTACATTTTTAGGAAAAATAAATTGGCATTATTTTAAAATTCTGTTCTCTTTTCATATCACACTTCTCTGTATTCCCTTCTTCTATTTGCACATTCACAGTATCCCTCAAAATGCTTTTTACACAATTTTATTCTTTTTCCTTCTTTCAAAAAATTGTAATAAAACTATCAACTGATGATTGCTTTCTCTGCCATCTAAGGAGTTCTTAATAGGCCATAAGTTCTATAAGGTAGGAACCCAGTTTATCTTGTTCTCTGTTATATATTCCATGCCCATACCTGGTACATAGTGAAGGATGGATGGATATTGGACAAGCACATTTCAGTAAGTCCCACTGAAATTTTGCCCTGTTTACACCTAGAGTCAAAAAAGTACCTGCAGCCATGTGATGTGATTGTAAAAGTACACATTTTCAAAAGTTAAAAATGACAGCTCTCTGCTTAAACCTATTCCAATGAAATCATATATTTTCCATAATTTATTTCCTATATAAAATCAATTTCTCATTAAACAAATTATTTACATAACTTCAACTTGATATTTCTTTAGAAGAAAATATTTTAAATATTTAATAAGAGATATATCAATTTTCTTGTTAGTTTTTAATTATTTTCTGATAAACTTATCATAATCCATATACAGACCTTAATTAGAATTATAACATTTATAACTCAATCAGTATCAAATTCTCCCAAGTGTTTTCAACTTTCCTTGAGGTTATTTTCACGGAAAGAAGCTTCTACAGTTCCACATAAAATGATGCTTCATATTAGCTTCCAAAGTAAAATAGCCTATTATACCACTATAATATCATTCTCAATAGATCAGATTTTGGCATAAAGTTAATATTATACTCTACAGCCAATGGGTGTTAATGAAAATACTTAAATTGGTGCAATTTTTCAAATATAAGCAGGTCTTCAACATAATGTTATATAGCATAATCTCTATATTTCATGATGTAAGTTCTTATTTTTCCTGTGAATGTTCAAACACTTATAAGGCAAATCAATGTTCTTCTAACATTTCTCTCAAAGCTCTTTTTATAACTCTCTCAACTATTCATATAGCAGTAAAGAAAAAGATTCAATTAGGTACTAATCTGCCTTTAATATCTATAACAGTTAATCTATAACTTAACATTTATAATAGCTCTAAGAATTAATATAGGAAAGGATAGATCTAAAGACAGATGAAACCATAAAGAGTTGTTGGAGATCAGAGAATTTATAGAAACTATAGATCCTGAATCCAGAAATGAAGAGTACCTTCTATAACCCAGCATGGTGGTGCATGCCTGTAATCTTAGAGGCTCTGGAGGCTGAGGCAGGAGGATGGCAAGTTCAAAGCCAGCCTCAGCAACTTAGGGAGGCCCTAAGCAATTTAGCAAGACCCTGTCTTGAAATAAAAAAGGGTTGAGGATGTCACTCAGTGGTTATGAACCTCTGCGTTCAATCCCTGGTTCAAAAAAAAAAAACAAAAAAAGGAGAAGAAGAAGGAAAAGAAATAGAGTACCTTCTATAGTATATTGTGCTCATGAAGCTCTCTCCACTGGTGGACAGCTGACTTCATTCAAAGACCAATCTAAACATTAGCTTTGGAAAAGGTCACTTTTCAGAGAGTTAACCAGTCAGGAATAAATAGATTCTCTACCCCAGTTAAATATACCTATGGGCTGCTTTTGAAGATTAAGCCTCATAAATGATATAGCTTTGTTGGACCTTTAATGTCTATTTAGAGAGGCAGCATAGCATAGCATGTCAGAGCATGGACTCTGGAGCCAATTTGCATGGATTCTGTCACTTATTAGCTGTGTGACGTGGGGCAATTTACTTGACTCTTAATGCCTCCATTTCCTCTTACTAAAATGGGAATGAAAATTGTATCTAGATGTGCTAATGTATGCAAAGTATTTAGAAAGTTTCCTGAAACATTGTTTGTACAGTGCTTTGATACTAAAACAAAGTATTTTCACATAGATTATCTCATTTGAACCTCACTATGGGAGGCAGGCAGGGAAGATGTGTTTATCATAAGAACACAGATGACAAATTGAGGCTTGGAGACATTTGGATGACTTGTCCAAATGTGGCTGCCTGCCAAATCCCTCAAAATTGCAGAGAAAGGACACAACTCAGGTCTTTTGACTCCTAGTACAGTGCTAATGCCCCTATACTGCACCAACTCCATCAATTCATAAGTTACTCATTAAATAAATATTCAGCCAATGCCAAACCCTGTATTTGGCCTGCTCATCAGATTATATCTTAAAACAGTTGCAAAGCAATTAGACATGATCCAAAGATGAGCAGCAAAAAATGATTAAAGCATTAGAAAATAGGGCCTGCGAGGAAAGGCTAAATGAGTTACGGTTGTTTATCCTGGTGAAAGAGAGCCATGAGGCAGTTTAATCACCTTCCTCAAGTATAAAGAGTTATCATAAAGAGGGCACTGATGAACTGTTCTGCACACCTAAGGATAGTGCCAGAGCAAATGAGCTTAACTAGACTAGAGAGACAGTCAGCACTAGAAAGGACTCATTATAAAGGAGAGAGGAAACTGGAAGAAAGTAAAATCTTACCACTTAAGGTTCTATGAAGGTGAGGCCATATGAATTAGTAAAAAATCAGCTCTGTAAGATTGTTTACAAGAATAGACAGAAATTCCAAAACATTTCTGCATGTTGACAAGTAAAGATCCTTATAGAAGACTTATTTTAATTAATAGAAAAGGAAAAAAAAAACATCCCTTGGTGCCTATGTGAGAGTGATTTCTGGACCCCTCAGAGATACAAAAATCCATTGATACTTAAGTCCCTTTTATAAAATGGAATAATGCTTGTATACGACCTATTATGTCCTCTTGTGACATGATAAATTATTTCCATATTACTTATTATATCTAATACAATGCAAATGCTACATATATTGTTACAGTGTTTTGTTTGGGGATTAATGATAAAGGAAAAGGCATATTTTTTTAGCACAGACACATTTTTTAGAAATATTTTTATCTTTGTTGAATCCATGGTTGCAGAATCAGAGGATACAGAGGGCCTATTGTACTTCCTAATTTGTCTATCCATTACATATTCAAAAGTTTGTCCCTTAAAGAGATTTAAACATTCCCCATTCAGTCTTTACCACATTTTTATTTTTTCCATAGATAATTCAGTGGGAAATCTCAGCATATCCTATGCCTGAATTGCAGCATGGGCTAAGTTGGGCCCAAACCAATGTTTCAAGTTCTACCCAGGAAAATTATAGAATGTATGGTTTCTCCTGGAGCTATTTGAAGCTAAATGTACCTTATCATGGATGATATAAAAGTAGAGCTTCTTAAGGAAAGAATCCTGGAGCAAATCAGTCCCTTAGGTCCCTCTTATTGAGGAACCTTAGATATCCCTTCAAAGAGAGTAGTTTTAAGAAATGGAACACTCGAGTTAGAAAGTCAGGTTTCTAAAGATAACAATTTAAGCAAGATGAACACTATTACAGGCCCTTCTAGGATATAAACCTATATCACTAAGGAAATGGTGCTTACTTCAAAATCTTTCTAGCAATTGTGGTTCCAGAGCACTACTGCCTATAGCTAGACCTAGAATAGTGCAGCAAAAATGGTACAGCTATATGCCTGCTCCCTACCTCACCTCCTGCTCAGTTGATAGTGGTACTACACTGTTTCCCTCCCCTTTGTTGATTTCCATTTGTCCAAGCCCTTATTCTCTGAGCCTTGCAGAGCATTAAATTGACTTACCAATCCATAAAACAGTTTGGGTTAGCACTCTTAGAATATTTTGTTTGTGCTCCAGTTGAGTAATAGAATCTTGGGGATCAAATAGACATCAGTTCAAATCCTAGCTCCCTCAATTGCATGACTGTTGTGTGATTTTTAGAAAGAGTGACTTTACTCCTTTGGGGCTCAATTTTTCTTTTTTCTTTTTTTTGTAACAAGATTGAAATCAAGGATTGAACACTCAACCTCAGCTCTTTTTTATGTTTTACTTTCAGGGAGGGTCTCTCAGAGTTCCTTAGGGCCTCACTGAGTTGCTGAGGCTGGCTTTGAACTCGCAATCCTTCTGCCTCTGCCTCCCAAACTATTGGGATTACAGGCATGCGCCAGCACACCCAGCAATAGTCCCATATTAAAAGACTGTTTCACTACCTTTATTTCATGGGTGTTGTGAGAATCACATCAGATAATATGTGAAGAACATCTGACACAGTGCTTGGCACCAGTAGGCATTACAGTCTTGTAACCACAGCTATTTGCTCATGAGTGGTGAGTTTCTGTGCACATTAAAATAAGTTATTTAAGGATTGTTGCTCAAGAATGGTGCTCTTATGGATTTTCCAAGATATCAGTTCAATATAAGGTCATATCATGAGCTGAAGTTTCACTAACATGAGTTTAGCACACTTGAAAACTTGTGGGTTTTTTTCCTCCAGAGTAACATTGGGTAACATCTATTGATTGGCTCATGCAAGATTTGAGTATTATCTAGGATTTTTCAGCATCACCTAAAATAAAGGCACTAAAACATTGAGCCACATATGCTAACTGTGCATTTTGAATAACAAATAGGTATTAAGTGCTTACTTTGTTCCAGATACTATTTTAAGCAGTGTGTCTGTGTGTGTGTGTGTGTCTGTGTATGTGTGTGCTTCACATGAGTTAAACCTCCTACTAGACCTGTAATGTAGATGGAAGTATTATTTCCATTTTATAGATGAGGAAATTGAGACTTGCAGATTAGCCAGCTAATAATTGGTGAAGCTGGGGTATTTAACCCAGAGAGTGTGACTCCAGGTGCTGTTTCTTAATCACTAATCAATTTTGCATCTGAGTTTTCAATCAGAGATGATTCAACCAGAAGTTGTAAGAGTTAAGAATCCTGATGAGGCCTGGAGTGGCTTTGTTTACACAACAAGCATTTCACAGGTATTTTCTCCACTTGATGAGGAGTTATATCCCATTAACACATGGAATTGAAAATACGCCCGTTTGGTGAAGAGCTCATTCATGACAAACAGGTTCATTTACTTACAGTACCAAAACAATCTGCTACAGAACAGGCATTACAAGAGTAGGCATCAATTGTGATGAGGACTTGCCCAGAATGATCTGTACCCACAACTAGCAGGTACATCGACATGCATTTCTTATCAAGTAAAGAACTGCAGTCTCTATTGCCTTACCAAAAACTTCCCTATATGTTGCCTATTTCCTTCTTCCCTTGCTAAGGAGTGATTTGAAAGTAACTGGCAATGTCTGACAGCTATGGCTGTCCTTTCCCCCACTGACCCCCAGAAAACAAAACATAAATAGGACTGGTTGTAAAGAAACATAAACGCCTATAGGAAATATATTTCAGGTGGGTACCTAAATTTTCTGGGTCACTACACTTGAACGGGGCAGTACTCCAAGGAACATGCTTCTCCCTCCCACCCAGCATCACCCTTGAGCTGGGGCCACTGCCTTGAACTCCATGCTTTGGAGGATTCTGGGTATCACAAACACTGGAACACAAAGATGTTTTCTTTATGTTTGGTATGAAGAAATTTTGAAAGATAAATAGCAGGTTGAGCATCAGAGGGAATAATGGAAGAAAGGAAAGGGACACAAAAGCTATACTGGGCACCGTAGATCAGATCACACAGGCATATGAAATCTGGCAGAGGGGACAGGGTAGGGACATAAAATGAGAAAATGACAATTGATGTCATGGGAAACAAGAGAAAAATGGCTGATTTTGTTTAAAATTAGGTTTCCCAAATCAATCACCCAAAGAATAAGGTTTGGATAGGTAATTTTCTTCAGAGACTGTGTTCCCTTTCTCTATGCCACTTGAATGACATTTGGGAAGGCACAAAGTGTTACCTGGCAAGGCCAAGTCAGGAAAATAAGCCTTAGGGAAGAGGAACTTAATAGCTTCCTGGAGAGCTTGAAAAATATGCCCCATCTCAGCTTTGGATGGGTCTAGTCACCAGGAGGTCTGAGCCCTGGGCCTACCTTCTACCCTGCCTTGCCCTGTCACAGCAGATTTATGTACTTCACAGGGAATGGGACATGCTGTGGGGGATGCTTGAATTCATCAGGTTCTAGGTTTATTTTGGGATATGGTCTTGCATGGTCTCCAGTGGATACACAAGTCAGGCCAAGGTATACCTTGTTTTAGGTCTTTTTAACATTTATAGTATGGTTTATGGCCCTCCACTTGTACTTCTCCTTTGGACTCCCAAAATGTTAGAGGTGAGCCTGCTCCTATTTACCCATATCTCTCATGGTCTAAAAACATAAATACCCCTTTCAAAATATCATGTTTATTCCTGGGGAGTAGGTTTCGCTTAACTTTCTAATCTTATTCAGAGTAAATATAACTTTTCTAATCACCCACAGTGGTATTTGTTATTGAGGCAGGGTAGAGGAAGATACTCTCTCACAGAAATGGAATCATTTCCCATCTAATTTAAATGTTATTGAGAGTTGATCAACTATCTGGTATAACTGGGATAGAGAGTAATGTTTCCTTTGGAAGATTTATCCTATTTTTCTGATCTTTCAGGAGTGATTACAGACTACTCCCAGGAAATCTTCCTGATACCCATCTTTTGCTTTATTCCATGGACATTGCCTGTCATATTATCCAAAATATGAAAAAGAAGATAATCACAGGGCATGGTTAGGATAATTATAGGTCTGGAGAGGGACAGAGAAGTAAATTACTCAAATTTCTCCTCTTCTTTTCCATGCCAACAGCGCCACAGACCCTGAAGCTCTATGTCTAGTCAGATTCTTTTCAACACTAGAGATCTAAAGAAAGATTCTCTATTCTTAGAACTCCAAGGTTCTTCTAGAGGAATGGCTATAACCTGAGAGTTAAATATTCTTCTACCATCAGATATAAGTCATTCTATACTTCACACTTAACTCTTTGTCCTTCATGACATTCAAATTATGCAGTGGGCTGGGAACTAGACCAGAGACAGTACAGCTACACTGAAGCCATCTTTTACCAAAATGGGATGCCATTTCTTTACCAGCCTGTGACGACCAGTAGCATTTATGCTTCTTTACAACCAGTCCTATTTTATGCTTCTTTTTCTGGGGGTCAGTGGGTGAAAGGACAGCTATACCTGTCAGGCATTGCCAGTTACTAGTAGACTGGGTGGGAAGTCTTTCAGAATCTTCTAAAGACAGGTAGAAGATTTGGCAGATGTTACTTGGATTTCAAAGGGAAATTTCAAGTCATGTTTCTGTAATGGAAACAAGGGCAGTACAGAATGAGAATTATTAGAGTGGATGAGTAACTGCCTAACTGCATAAGAAATCACTGTATATTCAGGAGGTAACTCATGAAGAAGAAAGGCAAAGGGGATTGAACTTCTAGAGTGGACATCAAAAATTACATGAAAAAAAAAAACTCACACAAGGACTTAAATGCAGAGTGCTATATTGGTCACTATTGACAAAAAACAAAGTTCTTTCTATTTTTTAATTTGTAATAGCCTTTGGCAATGTTAATTGAGTTGGAGAGAAGCTTCTTAAATAAAAATAATATAACAAAGATTAGAAAAAGTAATTGTAGTAGAATAAGAGGAATTAGAAAAGCATACAGCTTATTTTTGCATATGATTAAATTAATCACAAAATTTAAGGTTGAGGTGTTTCTTGTACCTATAATGTCTATCCATCTTCTCCTAAGCCAATATGTAAAAGATATCTCATTCCTCTTTGCTTTCTTTGCTTCCCAATCTCCTATGGACAAGCTTTCAGATACAAATCATTCAGAGCCTAACACACCTATTGCTCTTCTTTTGTCTGAGTGTCATACTAGGTTGTTCCCTTTCTTTCCCCACCTTTGACTATTCTAGGCTACTCTCTATAAGTTGGCTATCTCATTTACTCTTTTCAAGGACCTTTTTTGTTACCTGCCAATCATGGTGTCCAGTGATCTGTATTTGTTAACCTAATGACATGGTGATTTGATGCAATTTGCTTAACATTATTGGACTACCTGAATAAATATTCTGAAGCACAAATGCCCCCTAAAACTACATAACAGTATTGTCAAAGCAAAACCTATGTTTGGATTTCCTAAAGAAGCTCTCTGTAAACATGGCTTCTCTCAAGTCCAACCTAATGTTCTCTAGGCCTAAAGTGAATTGGACTCTGTACTTGCACTGTAGGTGACCTGGACACTCACTGGCAACCTTAAATAAACTTGTTCCCTAAAATGCAGATATTTATCCTAGGAGTTAGCAGATGTCTGTATTCTATATTTAGGGATTTTTATCTTTGGCTTATTAAAAAAGATGGCCTGATTCTCTGGTCATACTTCACACTAGACTGGCTAGACTAGCTTTGTGAATATTTAGAAGCAAATCCCCTCTGGGAAAATAAAGAGAAAAAACTCATTCATGATCATTACTTTGAAACAGCAAGAATCTTGTTTATCTCAGATGATAGAAGCTTTGGTCTCAAAAAGGAAATGTTCCTACTCAACCAACAGTTCCTCTTCACATTTTTAAAAACTTGTTGCCTCATTGTTTGCCTGAAAATTTCCTGTGAGCTTTGGAGATTTGTTTTAAAAATCAACACAAATTGAAACTGATTTCCATTAGGGCACTTCAGGGTTCCCTATGAGAACTTTTAAGGATTGAGAATCCCTGGGATGACTAAAAATACCCTGGGGTTTTAAGAAACAGAGTATAGATGCCTTGAGCCAGTAGACCTGTGTTTTTGACCCAAGTTATATGATTTCAGATAGTCAGTATCTCTGCATCTCTATTCCATAAGCCTTAAAATGAATGTGCTGAATATGATGGTCCCTTACAGCTCAAACAGGCCGTGATCCCCAGAGCTGTGAAAAGGGAGGTAGAAAATTCAATTCAAGAAATATTGAGGGGCTAGGGATATAACTCAGTAGTAGAGCATGTGCTTAGCATATGTAAGGTCATGGGTGCAATCCCCAGCACTGCCCCCCCAAAAAAAAACAGAAAATAAAAACTATTGATGGAATCCTGACCCATTTTACCGGGAAAATGGTGGGGGAAAAGAACATGTCTTCCCTACTAAAGAAGCTTACAACCTAGTAGGGGATAAAGCAGCACGATAATTCTGGAAGGCAGAATATGATAAGTATCAAAAAAGTGTGCGAATTAACTTTCCTGCTTTCTCAGATTGCCAGGCTAGTGACCATCATTAAATGTATTTTGCTGACTGAGACTCTTAAGAGACTCAACATCAGTGAGCTTTACTGAGACTGGGAGACAGAGATGATGGGGAGATTGAAATAATATGCCCTATGGCCAGGACACAACCAGAAATTTTATCACTTACCTCTATCCCTAGAGTACAGAAAAACAAATGCCCCTTCCCTCACCAAATGAGTTTCTAGATGATCAAAGCTGTGCCACAAATGTATGTATAAATATCATATCCACCCTTTTGGAAAATGCTTAAGGAAAATCCCCATTAATTATGGGCTTCTGATAGCTAGATTCAGATTAACTGAGATTTGTTTGTTCATCAAAAGTCTATCATAAGTTCCTCATTATATCCGTATCCACTAATACACTCCTACTTATATGTCCTTTGCGTTCAGCAACGTATAGTAGATTACAGTAAAAATCTATTAAATCAAGTCCTTCTCCTCCACCTCTTAACATCAGGATTTTAATATTAAGGCTTATATCTTATTCCAAAGTTATAAACATTATATTCCAAAATTATAAAATTATGAATCAATTTAAGTGGAACAATAAAACAATTAACTGCCTTTAGCTAATTCCATCATGTAAATCAAGTAAGATCTCAGATTCAATCATTTTTAAAAAAATGGAAAGAAAGAAAACATTGCCAAATATTGCTATTTTATCTCTCCACAAGCAATGCATATATACTTTAGTTTGCATAGAAGGAAATCACCTTGATACACCTTTCTTTGGGTGGCTTACCCTGTGAACACCCCAGTTAAGCCTTTGCAGGCACTGAAAAGTTGACAAAGTCCTATGGGTTAGAATTAATGGCTTATAAAAATTAAGAATTCTTTAAATCACCATTCAGATTTATCAAGAAATTTTCCTAGATTAAGAGCAATGAAAATATTGCAATTAATTGCTTTGTCATACAGCTGTATGATTATAAGAGTCCTATCCTAGGTTCTAACAGATGTTATAACAGTTTCATGAGGGCTGCAAGAACCACCAATTACAACAGCAACTTAAAAGCTTGTTATTGTTCAAGCTCACATTGCCACAGGACCTTAATGTTTAAAATGATTTCGATTTCGACCTATGGGTTCCCCTACAGAGAAACTCTATTAGAATACAAAATAAAAGCAAAATTTAAAAAATATATATGTGGACTCAACTTCTTTACCACACTAGAACTGAAGGGTAAAGTCCATTGATAAATCCATGCAAAGGTCTAAACTTTGATAAGACTGAATATGGGAAATAACCCTGGACCACTTTGATGGCACTGTTATCAGCCAACCACCTGGCCCTTCCAGTCAAATTTATCCCATCCTTATTGGGTCAGCTTTTCTTCAGTCCATATATGATAGGCTTAAACTTTCTTTGCCCAAAGTTCATGATAAGTTGAAAAGTGAGAGGCACCATTCAATGGGTCAGGGCCAGGGTTTGAGGAGGTAATTACAATTAGTGTCGTGTCACTCAGGGTAGAGTTGAAGTGGAAGAAATTCATAGCCAGACACTATCATTCTATCTCCAACTGATTTTTAAAAATATTTTTAGTTGTAAATGGACACAATATCTTTATTTTATTTATTTTTATGTGGTGTTGAGGATTGAATACAGTGCCTCACACATGCCAAGCAGGTACTCTACCACTGAGCTACAGCCCCAGGACCCGCTCCAACTGATTTTTAAACATAGCTACCAAATATCCTCCCAAATATGCACATTCTACCACTATTCTACTCTGAAAATATAGCAACTAGAAAAGTATCTTATGAATCCCATTCTAGGCCAAAGAGTAGAAATCTGGCCAAGTTCTTTTTCAAGATCAATGTGTGACCTTGTATAGTCCCTCACCTTTCATCATCTTAGCAACTTTACCCAGAAAATATTTTAAAAATCCTTTCATACCTTACTGGATGTTAGCATGAATCAGACAATTTATCAAAGGCATTCTAAGATCCTCAGAGAGGGAAAGTCTACCAATACTAGGCTGGAATCATAATACCTCATTTCTTTAGGAAGAAAAAAATGAATGAGGAAAAGAACATGTGTGGTCACTGAGCCTGACAACTCAGAAAGAATTGAAGCTCTTTATATAACCTGAGGCAGGTCTGAAGAGAGGGAGACTAACCTGGCAGAGTTAGAGAAGAGTTCAGTGAAGCACCTTCACCCAACCTGTGAAAGAGCGTAGAAATGCCCCAGGACATAAGAAGCCTTCCTGTTTGTCTTTGACAGTAAGATGCTTCTGTGTCATGGTCATCATAAAGGTTTAGGAGTGTGGATGCCATCAAAAGAGTGGCAAGGGATTTGATTTCATAATGGTTTTGTAGACTGAACATGTGCCACAGTCTGGCTGGGCACAATTCAAGAGCTACTTGTCAAAAGAAACGAACTTTATTTTTAGAACCACACACCAAACCACACAGCTCCTCAGGAAAAACCTTCAGAGCCCAACTGCCACCACAAGCCTCTCAACCTCCCCCACTCCTCCTGCTCTTGAGGCTGATTGGCTGGGTCACATGGGCGGAGCCAAAAAAAGTCCCCCAATGAGCAGCTCCGTGATCTGAAAGGGCGGGGAAACAGCCCAATGAGCATCACCACAGAGGAGCCAATCAGTTGGCAGCTAGAAGTTGCTGGGGCCGCTGTGAGCCAATCATCAACTGGCAGCTGGAAGTTTGCTGGGGCCCCTTCGGCTGTGGCTCTCAACAAACATGTCTATAGTGGGGTTAACTGGTCATCAAAAAGGGTATTGTAGTGCTTGCCTCACATGCACAAGGCCCTGGGTTCAATCCCCAGCATCACAAAAAAAGGTACCATATTCAAACTTAAGTGGTTTAACTTAAATTATTTTATGCATTTAATTATGTCTATAGTGGAACACCTAGGTCTAAATACCTGGACTATTTTTGAGGATCAGGGCAGGAATGGTTGGGTCTCTTTCAAAGTTCAGCATTGGCAAAAATTGGCCTGCCAATTTTAAGAATGGGGACACACAAAAAGGATAAGTAGAGAACTGATTTGCAAATAAGAATTTGGAGGTGACATTAATAGCCACACACCCTTTTCAGAGGCAAATAAGGTAAAATAACCAAAAGAGAATACAACTGCAGTAATAACTGTGTTTGGATTAAGAAAAGAGATCCAGGGACATTGAAGCAATGCAGTAGGCAGTCAAAGAGGGTACTATAGAAAGCTTCTTAATGGCTACTCTTGAGTACCTTGCTATCACTGCTATCTCTTCAACAACTCTGAGAGTCCTTTGCACTTTTTCTGACCTATTTTCAGACTACTGCTGGTGCTTAACTTGAGCACCTTCTACTCAATAAATTGCTCCTCCTTCTCTCTTCCCTGACCAATATAAAATCAATTATTGCTTGACAGACTGCTTTCTTGCCATTTTCCCAAAGGTGAAAAGGAAAGAAACATGTATTATTTTTACACACATCAACTTAATTTCAGTCTCACCCACTCAAGCACAGCACAATGATTCAAACTCTGACCCAAAACCCTTTGCCATTTGGTGTCCATGGCAACCACCACCAAGCTACTCGGGGACAGCTACAGGGAGTAGCAGGAAAGTGTACCACCCAACAGAGCCATTAGCTTTTCTGCATTGGTCACATCAATAACAAGTGGCAGCAGGCCCATCTCTGAATCCTCAGGCATTTTCATTCATCAGAGAAAGAATGTTGTTCAATTCTCCTTCCTAAAGACTGAGAGTTAGGTGTTGGCTACTCCTCACACCCAATTTATTGAACAGAACCCCGAGCGTGCATTACTGGAATTAAATATGACAGTTTTTACTTGAGTAAACTTCATGATGGAATGCTTCCCCAGTGACTCCATTTGCTAAGCTAAATCCAATGAGCCCTCCCAAAAGACAATACACATGAAATCCTACCCTCTTTCACGGATTGGTCCTTACTACTAAATGACCTGCAGTTCATACTCATAACATCTTAACCCATGTCAAGAATTCATGCATGATATTCTTCTGCCTTCAAGTATATTTTTTAAAGAAAAAAGCAATATTAATAGTGTTACAGGTCCTGAAATATTTGTGAATCAATAGGAAATGGTATGCTTTCTCCAAATATGGAGAAAAACAATTCAGCCTGCAAACTGTCCACATGAGTTCCATATTATTTGTGTTGCTCAGAGCTTACCTGAAAAGTTGTGAGATGGCAGTGAGTTTCCCTTTACTGTATTCCAGAGGAAGAGACAGTTGGTTCATTGGAATGGTTCTGTCTTCCATCCCATTACAACAGAGCCCAACGTATTCAACAGAAACTCTTGGCATAAAGAGATCCAGCTCAGACTCAGTTCTTCATGGTAAATGAAAGGACCTATTATTCAAGTGTCCTCTTCATAGAATCTATATAGTAGGAATAATATGTGAAGTGGGAGAAATCAGTGAACAGCTTTATCTTCTTAACTTCATGATAAAAAGGAACCAGAAGGCCATTATGCACAATCCTTTCCAGTAGAACTGCTGAAAAGCAGAGATGTTTTCAAGCTCTTATTGAAAGCAAGCAACATTCGTATTCATGCTGCCTATCTTTGGATAGGAACTATTAATAAGTTTAAAGAAAAAGAAAAAAAGCAAATAAGACTTGGTTTCAACCCTCAAAGAGCTCATGGTTTAGTAGGGAAGTATCCTAATAAACAAATGATCATGGTCTAGAGTAATAAGTGCATTGAACACAAAAGAAAATGCATAACTCAGAGCCTGATTCAGAGATCCAAGAGGACTTTCTCCTTGTGATTCATTGTACTGACTCCACAAGAACCCACCAAAATTCATCTGGTTTGGTTGAAGGAGATAGGAATTGATATTGCCTATGAATTACAATCACCACTTACTTGTGAGTGTGAATGTTGATAAGCAGCATCACATGGGAAATTGACACTGTCTCAGATGTCATGAAACAGAATGGTAGAAACCCAATGCCAATAAGAAAATGGGCTATACTGGCCAGAACCCAATTTGACCTGTCATTATAACCTTCAAGTCCTTAAGAAAACTAACCTGATCTACCAGCCAATACAATAACATGGCATCCACAATGAGAAGATTCTGCTTTACAATGAGGAAACTGAGGTACTAAGAGAGGGACTAGCATATATAAAGGCCACACAACTAGTGAGTGAAAGAGCAAGGACTTAAATCCATATTTGGTTCCAATCCCATACCATCCATCCCACTTTCCCCCCCAACAGTGTGGAACTAACATTTAGGTTAAAATAGTCTGTTTGCATGAAAGCATACCACACCAGAAGGACAATATTTGAAGTGAGTATCATTTCCCATCCTTCTTCCCTGTTTCTGGAGTCTTCTTCCTTCTCATTGTCCATAAACATTTCTTGACTATCTGCCTGTAGGAAATTATCTTGAAATTTTATATATATATATGAAACTGAGGCCATGTCCTTGAGGATTGATAGGGTATTTGGGATGTCAGGACACATGTCTAAGTTGGGGAAGTAATTACTAGGCTGAGGGAAAGGTGAAAGGTAGAGGCCATATAGGAATCCATGGGAAGAAATGATCACTAAAAAACTGAACTGAAGACAGGATTCATGAGAGCAGGTTTTTTTGGTTTTTGTTCACTGCCATGTTCACAGCATCTAAATTGTCTTGGAACTTTTATAAGTACTCAAAAATATTTGTTAAATAATTAAGCTTTTTTAACTTTTAAAAGGAGGAATTCCTAATATTTATCAAATGGAGAATAATTCCCAGTCCTATGTGGATTGCACATTGGAGCTTTTACCTGTAGTGTGCAATAGGCACTCCCTAGGGAGACAAAGAAATGGCTACTCAGCCTATGACTTAAACCTTTACAAAATCCTAGCAAAGAATTTTGTGTTCTCTGCTGCTCCCTGTCACAGATGGGCATTTCTCAGTGATAAAGGGTAATGTGGATCCAGGGCTTTTTCTTTATTTGCTCATTATGACCTCAAGCTCTTTTCAGCAAAGTCACAGCCCTTAGATTGCAACGCCATTGTGGGAAATACAAATCCCATTATTTGCTTGACTCGTCTAACAAGGCAGAACACAGATTCTGATTTAAAAGTAAGCTCCTTTAATGAGTTTTGGTTAGGGTTGAAGGATAAACAGTTGTGATTATTGTCAGTAGGCATAGGTTGTAAATCTCTGTTTTAGATGCTTATATTCCATTAAAGGGGATTCAAACGAGCATCAGAAAACAATTCTATTTAAAAAGTGGAATCAGAAAAGAAAAGCAGTTTCAAATGTACTCATTTTGTGCATCTCTAAATGGTCAGTCTTGGTCTTCCAAAGTATTGTACTAGGTTATGAATTTTTTGCTTATTTTATTTTTACCATTCTATAAATTCTTTCATATTACTTTTGGCTTCCAGGGCTTGGGAATATATAGTTGATTAGAATGTGTCAGAACACTAAAGGAAAGCCCAAGCATTCACATAAAAAATCAGTGGGAACAAAAAATCAGTGGCCTGCTCTCACTGTGGCTTACTCTCACCTCATGGTACCACACAGTGCTGTGCCAGCATGTAATTTCCAGTTAAAGATTTGTATTAACATGCATGGAAAAGAATCTGGTTTCATAATAAAAATGCTAAATTTGTATATTCTCTGGCCTCCTCTCAAAGCCCACAGGGCCAAAATTATTTTCAACTTTATGGATGCACCTCCAAAGGAATTAAAATGTCATATGCCACCACACAGAAATGGTGTTGAGCATATTGCCCACTCTGATCCTTTCATCTTTCAAGTAGTTCCGAAGATAACATGTTTATGGCAGAGCCTAAGGAAAAAGTTTAAAAGGCCACACTTAGAGTAGATGTATAGTCTAAAAACCTATCATTAGGAAGCTTTCTAGTAAAGAATTAATACTGCCTTGTAGAGCTTTCCATATTTTTCATAAAATTTTTTCACGAAGTACCACCTCTGACACTCTGAGCGGGGGTGGGAATAATAGTGTTTTTTCATTACATAGATTTTAAATAGATATGTTAACTAACCTAGCTAAGATCATATGATGAAGAGTGCTGAATTCTAATCCTTATTTTCTAAAGAGCTAGACCCCATTTTATGTACCACATGTAAATTTGTCAAGTCAGCAGTGGAGCTCTTGTTATACAACATTAATTATGTTCTGCCCCAGTCAGCTGTCCCACTTTTCAAAGGTGTGGCTAATAACCTCTACTTTGGGCCTGGGCATTTCTCCTTTCCCCTTCCCAACTCTGTTTCCTGAAAGAACAATTAAGATTCATCTGGGACTAATTATAACCATTCTTGAATTTGAACTTGTAGCCATTATTCAATCGAGGTCACTTATTTTAAATTAACTTGCCTGGTCAGAACACAGGTTTGGTTATCTTCAGAGCACAGTGCAGAGAGGCACTGGCTCACTCAGACTTTTAATTAACTAGCTAAATAACCCACACTGTGACAAGCTGCCTATGATTTGATGGAGTCATTCATTTGCATTCAGACAAGGATCAAAATACATTGTCAGAACTTCAGGGACTGAGTCCTAGAAACCTTCACACAGTCTCTTGTTCAAGGCTGTGAGCCACTTCCCTTTGGTTCCCTCTAATTATTTTTCCTGTGCTTTTGTTCTGTTTATCCAACATTCATCACAAGTGCAGCTTGTGATTAAACAATGACAACTCATGTCATATGCTGATAGGGAATTGGAAATTGGAGTCATGATCATATGAACCAGGCACAAAGTTTTGTGAAATAATTAGGGGAAACCAAAGGGAGATTCCCAGGATGCCCAGCAATAAAGGAGAATTTCCAAAGATTCAGGCCACAACTGCTCTCCACTTATGTAATAATACATAATAATGGTAGGTACTCCATCTTCATTGAAATGAATTCATGGTTGGAGCTGGTAATCCCACAATAATGACAGTTCTTATCATCACTTATATTATTATTATTATTATTATTATTATTATTATTATTATTATTACTGCTAACACTTAATGACTGGGCTTTTGAGTCAATCAAATCTGATTTTGACTTCAGGCTTCATCACTTTCTGCCTGTGAAGCCTGGTAGTTACCAAACTTCTCTGTGCCTCAATTCCTTAACCTGTAAGATAAAAATTAATAATGGGGCCTTCCTTACAATGTTGTGGTGAGCCAGGTGCAGTGGCACACACCTGTAATCCCAGTGGATCTGGAGGCTGAGGCAGGAGGATCATGAGTTGAAAGGCAGCCTCAGCAAAAGCAAGGTGCTAAGCAATTCAGTGAGACCCTGTCTCTAAATAAAATACAAAATAGGGGTGGGGATGTGGTTCAGTGGTTGAGTGCCCCTGAAGTCAATCTCTGGTACCTGCTCCCCCCCAAAAAAAAGGAGGTGGGGAGGCTTCAATGAAATAAAGCTCATTTAAAAAAATTATTTAATGCAGTGCCTCATACACAATAGAATTCAATAAATGTTAGCTTTTGCTGGTCTTCTGCTATACCCCAACACCAGGACCCTGTGAAGGGCATCTTCACATATGGGATCCTGTTTTCCTTTCTCCTTGGCAGCAACAGTTACCTTCATCATTCAAGAGCCAGTCTACAAGATTCTCCCTTCTTCTCCAGATGAAAGCATTCCCCAATTCATCCTCCTACATCTGACCTGTTCAGCGCTCACCCCTTTAATATACTTTTATTTATTTTATATTATTTTAAAAGTCACCATCTTCTAGTGTTTCCTATGAAATCTGGACTTTTCTCTAGGGTATACTATCCCATAAGCCTTGCAGGATAGAAGCATTTATTGAGCTCTACCTCGTTGGCACCTACTGGGACTATACATGCTGTGGTGTACACAGGATGAGTCAAGAAATAGGAATTAGAGAAAGGAAAGAAGCATTGATTACATCCCCTATGTTGCAGGCCTTACATTAACCCTAATAGTAGATTATGTCTACTTTAAAATATGCAAACTGGGGTTTGGACAAGTAAAATGACTTGTCTGAGTTCATCTCAGCTAGGAGGGGCTGATCAGTCTGACACCAGAGTCTCTCTCAACACTATTAAGCTTTACTGCCCAATTCATGGTTTTGATTTGTTTTATCAATTGCAGTGATACATGTCAAGGCAATATATAAACTGTAAAGTGCTATATATGTGACATAAAGATTATTGAAGTATAGCAAATGCCATTGATGAACCACCCATATCCCCTTAGCACTAGCTTTTTCTGTACATGCCAATGGCATCCTATTATAAACTTGTTCTTTTCCACTTAAAGACTTCATCTCATTGTGAAGGTAAGACAAGTCAGAAGTGTAGTGGAAGAATTCCTGACAGCAGCTATCACTCAAGGGGAAATGGTAGCTGAGAGTCAAATATCCCAGTTTTCTGGCCCTTCAAGTTGGTGTGTTTCACCACTTTCAGAGGTCTCCAGAGCTAATCTGCTCATTAATGTACCTGAATTGGCTTCTTGCCCTTGCCTCATTCCTCACTCTCGCACCAGTGCTTCCTGGAATCACCTCCACTTAAACTACTGGCCCTCCAATCTTTGTCTCAGGATCTGTGTCTAAATAAGCCTTGCTTAAAACAATACTCTTCAGGAAATTCCTCCTTTGGCTCCTTTCCCAGGAGTCTGGGTGAGTATCTCCATGTGACCCCTGCCTGGCTAGGAATTCTCACGTGAACTCCCTAAGGGAGCACGCTATATATGCTCAATGTCCCTTTTCCTTTGTATTTATTTATTTCAGGGGCATACTGGGAATTGAACCCAGAAGTGCTTAACCACTGAGCCACGTCCCCAGCCCTTTTTTATATTTTATTTTGAGACGGGGTCTTGCTGAGTTGCTTAGGGTCTCACTAAGTTGCTGAGGCTGGCTCTGAACTCATGATCCTCCTGCCTTAGTCTCCCAAGCCACTGGGATTACAGGTGTGCACCATCACACCCAGCTCAATGTCTTTCTTCCTAGCCCCTTTCATGAGGATCCCATCATTGAGGGTCCTTCTTTTAACTTTTCAAAGTACATGTATTATGAGATGGAAATATTGTTCTTAAATTTTGATGTGCATCAGAATCACTTTAGATGAGATGTTAAAATGCAGACTTCATAGCCCTAACTCAGACTTGTGAATTAGACTTTGAAAGGAGCTCGGTGCTTGCACTCTCATAGATTCCTCCAGAAGATTTATACAGTGTACACCTTGAGAAATACTGCACCAAGACATTCTTGTAGTCCAGGCCTCCAGGGGGTGTAGGTTGTGTTCCCTAGTATTCTCTCTTGAGAGCCGCGCATCCTGGTGGCGGCCGCTCCACGCTCTATCCCCAAGGCCTCTGGGGATTCAAGTAACAAAGCCAGGAATAGCCATGCCTCCCTGTTCCCAAGATGGAGTATGCAGAAAGCCAGTGTCCATTTGTTACTGTCAGAGTGGAGCAGCTCAAGACACCTGGTCAGCGTTCTACAATGCAGAGCAGAGATCCATCTTACTGCCAAATTTTTGCTGTCACTTCTCTCACTACCCATTCCTGACTCCTAATTTCCCAGGTGATGGAAACACTGTAATGACTACACATACCCAGTTAGGTTATGGTCTGTGCTCCTTTGTCTCTAGCTGGGAATCCACACACACACTTCCTTCCCAACCACAGTTGCTGTGTGGTTTGCAGTCAAAATTCTAATCAATGCAGGGGACAGGAAAGGAAGGGTCAATAGAAGAAGGCATTGTGTGTTACTTTGTTGTTGGTTTACCGACCCCCCCCCCCAGCTTCTTGTCATTTTGCACTCTCAACTCAAATGCTAGAGCTCCAAGTGCAAATCTCAGCTTCCTTCCTCCATCTCCAACCCAGTACTGTCCTAACTAATAGCCCAATACTGCTCTGCACTCAAGCACTAATACCTGTCCATGTTCTTCATCCCAGGAAAACTCTATTTTGAGGGGCCTGGGAGACAAGAAATCATAGAAGGCTTTATGGAGAAGGCTGCATATGAGCTAGGCCTTGAAGGATATATGTGATTTTGCTGGGAGAAATGAAAGGAGGTGGCACTACAAAAAGGAAAAAGAAAAGAAAGCATAATTATGGGAAGAATTGGGCACTGTCTTAAGAACTATAGATACATTGTTTCATTATTCCTCATTGCAAATCTATGAAGTAGATACTAATGATAGACCCATTTGCATATAAGGGTACTGAAACCCAATTAATTTAAGCAGGAAAACTCTAACCTAGGCAGTCTAGTATATACTCTTGCCCACCCTAGTCTATTGCCTCTCAACTATTGTTTCCTATTTTCCAGGTGGAAAACTGAGATTGAGAGGTTGCCTAAGTTTACAAAGCTCATAACTGGAAAAGCCAGGATGTCCTGCCTTTAGCAGATCCCATTCTCTTTACTATCTAGCCATTTATAGCCCCTCTAACTGAACTTCTCTCACAGATCATTTCTTTCACAATTTCTTATGGACTCATCCCTGGCTGCCATCACACCAAATGCTTATAGTTGCTCTGAATAAAATTCTCTCCTCTAGCATGTAAGCACTGTAAAACAGCAAGGCTCTCCTGAAATCAAGAGAAATAGCCCTCCAAAATACATCTCTCTTCATTTTCAAAATAGCATTCTATTTAAGTTACCTGTTTGTCAGGTTCCCACTTATAAAAGCCACAGGAAAAAATCTTTAGATCTTTAGTTGGAGACAAAGTACTTTTTATCTATAGCAGGTTATAAGTTAATCATTGTCTCCTCAGTTGTACTTTGTTCATATTTCAGCTCTCCCACTTCTCCCAGTAGGTTGTAATTGACTTGTTAACTTGACTATCTTTTCTACTCAATGGTGAGTTCCTCCAGCCTAGAGACCAGGTTTTTGTGACCTCTGTCTCCCCGGGGTCTAGCCCCCAAATTGGCATAGAGCAGGCACTCAGCAAATGTTCATGAAAAGTAGAGAAGAATCAAATGTGGTTAATAAAGGCAGCCCTTCTATCCACTGGGACTTCAATCCACATTCTTTCTGATTCCCCTGGTATGCTGGAAAACTGTACCTTGGCAAAACAAAAAAATACCCTGATTTATAGTATTGGTGTTAATATTCCCAACATTGCTGATTTAAAGCTACCAATGGTTTAATAACTGGCTCACAAAAATCCTGAGTAACAATCAGCTTTCAGGATCCCCCTGTGTTTGGATGAACGTCAATAATTCTACCTAGGGTGCTTGAACTGTTTGCATATCAATATGATCACAAAGGTGCATGAGCTGGCATGGGTGGCAGGAATAATGCCATGTCCAAATAGCAAGAGTAAAAGACCAAACCAAACATTTACAAATTAGGAGAAATCTATGTTTTGCTTCCCTTGAACTAAGCCTCTGTCATCTGTCATCCATTTGTGAATTGAGATTCACTAAATGAAATGGCTCCCAGAAGAACAAGAAACCTGCCAAGTAAGCAATTTTCCAGAAAAATCAAAGGCCCAAAAAACACATTGGACTTCTGAAAGAGATTAACCTTCATTTGAAAATATAAACATGGTCACTCAGTTCAGCAATCAAAAACTATTTTACTGATTAGTATGTCAAATGCTGGAAACATTGCACAAATAAAAAATGCATTCACAGACGCACAGTTAGGGACTTCAGAAGGAGACCCTCTCTCATCTTTTCTTCCCCCACAAGTTTCTTTCTCTCACTCCCTGCATGGAGGTTTAGTGATTCCAAGCTGGCCCTGGGTCTCTAAGGTCTCTAGTACTCTACCCTACCATTTCTGCTTCAGTTTTGCACACAGTAATGGAACTAATAAATAAATGGCAGGAATTAAATCTAGAACCATCTGACTTCAAGGTTCCATGGCTCCTTCTTATATATCACCTTTAATAAATACCTATTTGCTTGAAGCTTTAAGGATGACTCATATCACTTCTATAAAGAATTTTGGACCCTTAAAATTTTAAACACTGTAAGATGTCCTTTTAGATCTGATGCTAAAGTTATTGATCCTAATAAATACCTAAAAATGAGAAGGTGTGACTCCTGGGCCAGTGAAGGAAGTCTGATTTTTGTTCCACCTATCCTCAATTGGTTGTGACTGGAAATAACACATATTTGAGTAACTGTGCAATCATATGCCAAATGTTGCCATTTCATTTTTTTTTTAAATCCAAGCAATGAATTCACTGACACTCCCAGACCTGCTACTTAGCTCCCATACAGTCCCAACCAATAGGTCTTTGTCAGAAACTCACGACCACAGTGATTTGGACTTAAATAATTTGGCGAAATTTTTAAAGGAGACAAAGATGCAATTTGATAGTTAGAATAAGGTTGTAAATATTAAAACAAAAGTTGATGTGAGTATAGATATGAAATACAAAAATAGATACAAAATACAAAAATAGTTCATGGTAAATTTCATAAAAGAACCATCAAGAACACTGTCATTTAAATTGCACTGTCTAAAATAAATAGATCACTAATTTGGGGGGATAGTCAATATAAAATAGAAAGAGACTACAGAAAGTAATATGCACTGTCATGTTGAAAATAAACTATTTTCTTTTTGCTGTGCTCATCTACACTGGACACCAATTAAAATCACCCCTACTCATCCTCTGAAAAAAATGTCTAGAGTATTTCCAAATGTAAATAGCATGCTATGAAAGATCTTCTAGATGAGGTACTCCAAGAAAAGGCAAGGTGTTCAGAAATGCATTATAGCTGGATATAGCAATATTTTGTGAGAAGTTGGCTGGTGTTTAAGTATTTATAATAGACCCCATGATCAAGAACTCTGGCTGATCAAAGCCGCAGGGCTTCCTGGGTGAGGCAGTACATGAAAAATGCCTTATGAAATGGCTTTGTAAATCTCCATATTTGTTATTTGTACCCAGACTTGAGCATCATTTGCTACCTCCCAAACTCTGACCATCATTTTGCTCCCTTAAAGTCTCAAGAACCTTTGGAAGTAGATGGGATATTTTTAATATTTAAACCATAAACTAAGACCTTTCATAAGACCTTATGAATTCCCACCACCCCTGATGGTATACAAGAGGATTTTCAGTGATAACTGGATGAATATATTTTACTTTCATATAGTTGTATTTATGCTTTTTTCTGTGGTTTCATGACTATTTTCACCATGGATATGACTAAATTTAAAGAAGCAAGTAACTATAAAGAAAAATATTAATAATAGTATTAGAGCACACAGATCATTATGTCTATGGAGTGAGATTTGAGAAATACTATTTTAGGATTAAGATAATGAAGTGTACCCAAAGACCAATATGCCTTTGAATGATCATTTGTCCTTAGGAGCAAGAATAATCTATTGCCCCTTTAACCTGCTTGTGGCCATTTATTGCCTCTTATTTGTGTAGCCCTTTGCCTCTCCTGCCATTTAATAGTAAATCTTCCACATCTTTCATTCATTTATGGGTAATGCAATATTAAAGGCTGGAAAATGAAACTGTTCCCCAACTATGTTCTTTGGGAAAATACTTTCCCTTTAATATGCATATGTTAGTGCTTCGTTTGATGCCTTACTCAATTGACTGCTTTCTGCATAATCTTCTCTGTAGACAATATGAGCATCGATGAGGTTCCTCAGTTATAGTTCCATTTTTCTTCTTCATAAAAAGATTCACCCTTTTTATCTCTGTCTGCACCATTCCCACCCCCACCACCATTAAGCTGATTTTGGTATGGGTGATTGGTTCTTCTGTCTCACTAATCCAGAATATTTATTCAAGTCAGATGACTGCAACATGAAGCATTGTCATTCAGTCTTTGGAGAGCATGTGTGTGCAAGTTGAGATTATTCAAAAATAATTGTAATGAAATTGAATTCTGATGTGCATTTACTAAACTCAAACAAGTGAGCACCTTGGAGTCTTCATTCAAGAAGATGGACACCTTTTATCATATCCAAAATTTCTTCTGGGAGGTGCAACATGTTCTAAGGCTGATTTCTGTAGCATGTCACTCATTCAACTCCCCACACAGCTGAAATTATATAGCCAGAATTAGATAGGGTGCCAGAAAACAAATATCATATTTTTCAACTAAGGGAGCAGGAAAGGGAGAGGGGAGCTGAAAAGTTTCTTCTCTTTGAACAGCAACAACAACAAAAAAAAATGTGCTCTATTAGCTTTTTTCTTAAAGAGAAGATGTCCATGCAATAAAGGAGAAAAGCCTAGTGAATTAAAATCAGCAATCCCACATTCCCACACTTCTTTCCTAGTCCCCCAAATATTCTCAGGGTACATAAATCAAAGAGTAACGAATTGAGGTGAACATCAAGACATGTTCTGTACTCAAAGCAAGATCAATCTTTATACATAGATTCTTTTTTGGCACTGATAGAAAATCCAAACATGGAGATACTTAGGTCTGCAAATAACCTAATCTGCATACCAGATGGATCTAAGGGGGGGAAATACATATACACTTCTTCACACACGTATTTTTTCTAAAATGTGAGCACAGAAAAACAGATGCTTTTTCCTCCCAAAGGATCTGTGGGCTTCTCTCAAGTAGTCTTGTGGAGCAATTTCATTTCAAATTCCTAAAATTATGAAAATGTCTAGATTAAACATTAAATTGAGAAAGGAAGGGCCTCTTACATAGAAAACCCAACTGAATATTTTATAGATTATTTTTAACTACTTAATATTATTTAGCCTTCAATTTCACAGAGAAGTGGATGAGGGGGTCAGTAAGGGAATGTGTCCCCCAAATGGGTAGACTAAGATTCATTGACTTCTTTAACAAATAATTTGATGCTATCTGCATGGTTCAGTGTGTTAGCATGTCCAAGCTTTTTCTTCTCATGAAGGAACTGCTGTTTAAGCTTCAGTGAATGAGGATTGTGGCATTTTTTTCTTTGAGATGCTATATGTGAGGATAAAAATAAATTTTCTTAAAACAATGAATTTTATCTACATTTCACACATTTCCCGTTATTACATTTATCATATCTGCCATCATAGCAAGCTATCTATCATCTCCAATAAGTCTTACAAAGGCAAAGTGAATGTAGAATATAGATTTTGGAACTTGGTATTTCTTCCTTAAATTTCACAGTCAACTGTAAAAGCAGATTTTATGCTTAAAGTTCTGAAACAACTCAGAAAGAGCTATTATAATTACTGTAAAAGCAAAGTTGAATATTCTCATGGTTACCAGAGTCATTAAATAACTGAGGGTGCAATTTATGCCTTATTCATCAATAACAGATGGAAAGAATAAAGATTTAGGTCTAACTGAACAAGAACTGCTCCTATTAACCACAGAGTTCTATTGTGCACCATCTTACATACAATCTACCCATCCCACTCTATTTCCACAAGCTCTGTACCAAAAATTTTGAAAAGGGAAGGCCAAGAACAAAACATGACATTTTTTAAAAGTGAGGCCTCACTTAGCTTATATCAGTAAGATCATAGCTGCCCCATATATGTAAGATTTCAAGATAACTGAAGTTTACTCTCTTTAGTATCAGGAGAACATTTCTGATGGAAACATTCCCTGAAAAAAAATGTGTGTGTGTGTGTGTGTGTGTGTGTGTGTGTGTGTGTATCTCCAGATTTTTCAGCAGAAATCACTGAACATCATGAACTATAGCCTGATGATTCAGGCATTCGCAACAAACATCCATGATTATATTGTAGAAACATACAATGTTTTCCTGCTTTTTTTTGTCCCTTCCATCTCCTTTAAGTCAGTCTATCACTTCCTCTGCTACTAATGTACTTCTTTCTAATATCACTCCCTGCCTCCATACACACCCCTTCTAGTTTGCAGCATTTAATTTACTGTGAACTGGAAAAACAAGATTGGGAAGAACTGTATGTTAAATAAGAGTTAAGAAGGCACTGAAAGCAAGGATGAGGAATTAATTATGGGCTTCAATGCAGCAGCTTTGTGACACCTAAATGTTCCTATCTTTAGATAACTTTCCCATCTCTTCCACTTTAAGGCTAAGTTGTAAAAGAGCTAACTCCAAATAAGTCCATTTGTTCTGAGCACACAATCTAGGAATGGATTAAAACAGACATTCCAATAGCTTCAAGTTTTCCTGAACCTGAAAAAGCAATGACTTAGTGAATGACCCCTTCCCACATTCATACAACATCACATACTTAAATAATTTACATCTCAAACACTTTAGTAGACATTATCTAGATTGAACCTAGAAACACTGCTGAGAAAGGATGGGCCAGATTACAGACAAGGAACTGGAGGCTCAGGAAAGTTGAGTGATTTATCCACAATCAAATGGTGAGTGAATGACAAGGTTGGGCTTCTGGGTACTCATTCAGTACTCTTCTCACATACTATCATTCTGCATTACTCTTTTTTACCTTCCCTATGCTCAAAGGACACTAAGCTCTGCCTCTGGTGAAAGACTTACTCTTTCCTTTTGGGCTTCCTTCCTTAATTCTCCCTAAGCTTGTCATATGTCCTTAGGAATATTGCTCATTTTTTTCTGGCAGAACTCAAGACCCTCTGGTTTTATTATGTTGAGAGTTGTCAGTGAATTAAAAATTCAACAAATGTACGGTCCCAACTTGCCACCAAAAGTTAACAAATGTCACCAGCAAGGATGTTTCTCACAAGCAGACACTGAAGAATACATCCCAGAAGATACCTAACAGCTCATTTTTTGTCATGGCAGCATGAGAAATCACCTCCTCAAGACATTCATTAACCTTTCATTTCCTTCATAAATAATCAGTCAGAAATGTGGCTCATATTTTAAATTAATAGAAAACAGCTCTCTCATGCACTCTCTTTCTCTCTCACTCCTCTCCCCCTCAACATTTGAAATGATTTGAGTGCTTATAATGCAAGCATTATAAGTGTGATATTCAAGAGTATTATTCCACTTCTCTGGGCCAGCTTAAACTTTGTCTCCTCCATGAGGCCCTCCCTGTCCATTTCAGGCCTTACACAGCTCTTATTCCTCTTCTCCAAGAACTTAGAGCAGTTATTGGCACTTGACATTTAGCACATACAGACACACCTCTACTTATGATGGGTCACATCCTAATAAGCCCATTATCAGTTGAAAATATTGAAATGCATTTGATACACCTGATCTATCAAATATCATAGCTTATCCCAACCTAAGCATACTCAGAACACTTATATTAACCTAGAAGTGAGCAAAAGTCATCTAATAGAAAGCCTGTTTTATAACAAAGTGTTGAGTATCTCATGTAATTTGTTGAATTCTCTACTGAAAGTAGAAAACAGAATGGATATATGGGTACTCACTGGTTAACACATGGCTAACATGAGTTCAAGTATAGTTTCCACTGAATGGATATTGCTTTCACACCATTGTAAAGTCAAAAAATCATAATTTAAACTATTATAAGTCGGGACCCATCTGTATTTAGAAACCATGTGATGTACAGTCATACTGTACAAGATTGGTTCCAGGATATCTCCTGCCCCTGCAGCTACCAAAATATGCAGATGCTCAAGTCCCTTTTATAAAATGTTCAATATTTGCATAGAACCTAGGCGCATCTTCCTATATATTTTAAATCATCTCTAGATTACTTATAATACCTAATACAATGTAAATGTGATAGAAATAGATGTTCTATTTTATTTCTTAGTGAAATAAGAATAAAGTATGTTCAGTACAGATGCAATTTTTTTCCAAATCAAATTTTATTTGCAATTGGTGGTTGGCTGAATCTTCAGATGCAGAACACATAGATAAGGAGCCTCTGACTGTACTTCCCAGAATAGGAGTTCTAGAGGCAGAGACCTAGGTTATATTTCCAGTTTTACCACTTCCCAGCTATATGGCATTGGGCAAATTACTTAGACTCTTTGGGCTGAGATTCTTTATCTATAAAATGAGACTATTAAATTGTTCTAGAGATTAAATACATATATAGCACCTAGTACAGTATCTGACGTGAACTAGACACTCAAATAAGGGAAATTGTATTTATGATTATCACAGCCTTACATATATAGTTCTGATTTGATACGCATGATCTGATGGCTGCCCAAGTTGTTTCTAAATCCTTTGACAGCAGCATCCAGAGAGGGATTTATCATGAAACTTAAGATTAACAGCCCTGTACTTGCACAACTTCTTTCCAAGGCCTTGTTTAAAATACTGTATTCATATTTGTGTCTCATTTTATAAAAAGAGCTCCTAAAATTGTATTTGCTTCAAGGCCAATACAGAATATCGTCCTACCTCTGGTTGTGTCTTTTAACTCTATATTATATTATTTCCCTCCCTGTTTCCACTGTCTGAATCTGGTATGGTACCTTGCATATAGTCAATACTCACTAAAATATATTATGAAATCCTTAATTAAGAACTTAGTTGTATTTTGTTACAAGGAAATATAATTATATCAACTATTCAGTTAAAAGCTTTCAACCAATATATATGACTAGAAAATATTTAGGTGATAAATGAGGTGATAAAATGTACTTTGCAAACTGTAAGGTTTACTATTATTACAGTATTATTCATGACACTTATGATAAGAATAATGATTCTGATGAATGCTTTCTCAGCCTCAGCCCTAGTGACATTTTTTGGCCACATAATTCTTAGGCACTGTTCTGAGCCTTGAGGGATGCCTAACATCATCATCATCTAACACACTAGTTGCTGGTAGCATACTTCCCAGTTGTGACAATCAAAAATGTCTCCAGGCATTGCCAAATATCCCCTGAGGGAAAACCCCCCTGACTGCCCTAAGGCATTTTGAGCAGCACTAAAAGCTGTACAGATGGTCACAAGTCTTTCATATTAAGGCAGAAAAAAGAAGGCAACCATTTTAAAAGTTTTCAATAAGCAAAAGCAACCTCTGTTAACCTGAAAATCCCATTAACCCCGTTCTTTGAGTGTTCTATTCCCTAAGCATTCCAGATAACAAAAAAAAATGTACTGTACATTCTATTTTCTAATTTGTATGCAAAGTTCAGCTCATTTTCCATCTGAACAGCTAAATACAGAAATCTAGTTCATGGGTGGGGGGGGGATCATCAGCTTCATTGCTTTTGCTATCTATTTTAAGTGACAATGATTCTACTGACCTGGAAGTTTAGAGGGTTTTTTTCCCCTTGTTTTGACATTTTAAATTTGATGTTGGCAATTCTTGCTGTTTTATTTGGCTGAAAGTGAAAAGCAACAAAAAGAGACCTGGTCCAATTAACTGTGATTTTACTGTATATAAAAAAAAGACATAACACTTGGTTGAGCATTTAAAAGCATTTGTTCTAGCCATCCCACTGATTGTTCAAAAGAAAATGCCCTTCTTGAATAAATAATATTTCTCATTTCTTCTTTCTGCAGGTTGTGATCCTTGGGAAACATTCAAGAGGGTATCACTACATGCTTGCTAACCTGGTAAGAACAAGCGAGAGTTTAAGTGTCTCTGGGCAATATATTTTATTTAGTTTGTGTCATCTGTAATCACCCAAAAAGGAAATATATGAAGTACCTAATGTGTTCTCTAGAAGCTTGGAGAATTGAGTTCACTAAATACCAAAACCTGAATGCAATAGCCTTGTTTTTAATTATGCTGACTTTGACTGTAAAACTATACTGTTTCCTTATTTACAAAATAATTTGATATGCTTTCTCCATTATTATTCTTAAATTCAACTTGGATTTGAAATGTAAACTATTTTATTCATGTTTGAAATGTAAACCAAAAGACAGATCACATAGAAAACAGACTCCCCATTGATTCAAGTATATGTGCATATCAGTTCTACATTTATCCTTCAAGAGGCAGACTACCAAATCTCTCAAACCAGATGCCAGAGTATGTTTCAACATGGTACCTTAAAGGACCCTGTGAAAATGTTATAGGCACCTGTCCACTGACACAAAAGGCAACTTGAATTTTTACCTTCAAACTTCCCATGCCTTTAAAATTTGTGACATTTTAGAAGCTTGTATTTCATTAAGGTTATTTCATACCCTTCTTTATTTGAAAGGCCAGCTTATTTAGGAAGTAGCAAAATGGCTTCTAAATTAGTAATATCTGTTTGGCAGAGGTTCTGAATAATACTATCTCCATGGAATGAAAGGAGAATGTTAAATTATCATTAAAATACTAAGAGTTTATTAAATTATTACATAGCATGAATTCTAACTCCAATTTTGTTTCATTAGCACAACAGATTCATGATCATTATAAAGCTCTTAAATCAAAAGAATAGCAACAAAGGTGAAAGATTGTTGTAATTATATTCTTAGATTTCTTAAAGAAAATATCTTATTTTGTTTTAATAATGAATATTTTTAAATGAGAAAGGAAATGTTATTTAAACCTCTTTCTTAAAATGTATGTATATTCAAGCACTTTATAAAATGAAGATTAGAGATGCTGCTTTCAAATGTTATGTACATTTTCTCTAATAGTTTTCTCAAAGTGGATCATTTCAGTCCATTTGGGGAATAAATGCATTGACTCATTTAAGATAAATCTTGATTCTTCGTTTGTATCTGAATATATTCAATTTGGTTTTTAGACAACTGATAAGTAAAGATGTTTTGATTCAATGGATAGTTGACAAGGGATTGGCAGAAAATATGATGTCACAACAAGGCATCTGAGACAGCTGATGACTTTTTATTCCTCACCAATAAATATTCTATTCTACTTCCTCCTTCCCTTCCTTCACCACTCTCCCCTTTCCTTTTTCTCAGTCTTATATGTCCTAAGAAAGCAGAGAGATATATAGTATAGTGTTTGAAAATGTGAAGTTTACCTATCACTGACAATACATAAGGTGGCTTTAGGTAGTATGCATACAAACTTTTATTTTAATAGTAATGTATCTTAATATGTATAAGAAAACTATAAAACGTGGGCCAGGGCTGTAGCTCACTGGTAAAGCGCTTGCCTAGCATGTGTGAGGCACTGGGTTCGATTCTCAGCACCACATATAAATAAAATAAAGGTCCACTGACAACTGAGAAGATATTTTTTAAAAACTATAAAACTAGTGCATCAAAATTTTTTAAATCATAGATTATTACCTCATACAGAGCTAAAGTAGAGATTTAATAAAAGTTAAATAGTTTTTATTAAATATTGTTTTACAATATTGTTCAAGTAAACAATTGCATGGGTGATTGATAAAGAGGTACATCCAAATCTGATTTTGGCATACTTTTGTAAAAAGTGGTTGTGGTTGTACATGGTTGACTGAAGTTTTAGGAAAAAAAAAAAAAAAAAAAACATTGGACTAGGAGTCAGAATGTTTGGATTGTCACACTGAATTTGCTACTACCTGGCTATGGGATCCTGGGTAAGCCACTTCACCCCTATAGACCTAGGTTCCATTACTGTGGAAGTGGAGGTAAGAGTAGAAGGGGTTTGTTCATGTGTTGAATGGGTCCATTGGAAGCAGATGCTAAAACATAATTAGAAGTGCAAGACAATTGTTAGGAATATTATTTGTTAAAGACAAAAGAGTTTTAGACTTATAGGAAGAACTTCAGACTATGGTGTAGCTCTGATAAAGTTGTGGTCACCACAACTGAGAGAGAGCTCTGACGCAAAGACTGGACATAGAAGAGGCCTAAGTTGCCCCAAAGAGCAAGCCATTGCATCCCCACTTTGCTTGGTCATTGACTGGCGGCTGCCCAGGGAGCATACATCTTCCACTTGAAAGTTAAGGCCAGTCCTGAAGGCACCTGAAGCTGGAGATTGTCAGCTAACTCCTTGAGGCAGGATCTATCAGAAGAAAGATCTGAGCCATGCACATCAGTGGTTGTCTCAATCAGCCTAAAATGACCAGATGACCTATAAAAACCTTTTCCATTCTAGAGTGCCAATGGGACCTCCTTATTCCTACTGACAATCCTTTAGATGGGCTTTGGTTTCAACTTTGAGATTCAAAACTAGTAGAAATGAAAGCCTGCAGACTGATAGATCTATAAAAGAGAATTGCTAGGATGAGGGTGAGGAAAAGAGTGGCAAAGTGAATCCTGAACACACAATTTAGAATTACGAGACCTTGGGGGGATGCCTACTACAAGAACAAGCAAAATCTGTTCCTTCAAAAAGAAAGTAATGTATAGTATCATGTCAGTCTGAGTAATGAAAACATGAACTCATTTATCACACTTCTCTTCCTCTAGTGACCTTCTTTTCATTTGAACTCAGCCATGTGTTTCCATAAGTCCCTGTACGCTATATCAAATTGCATTTGGGCAATAGAGATAGGAACTGCTGCTCATCTCTGATAATAATAATGGTACAGGCCATCCCTACCATGGTTTTCAGATTTTTTAAGCAGATAAAAATACCCCAAACACCTCCAGCGAAGATATACACATACAGAGTAAACCAAAAACTATTTAAAAGTCATTTGGATGGTCAAAAAGGGAAGTAGAGCTAAGAAGATGTTTCCTTTCAAGATGAGCCATCTGGCCTTTCAAGATGAGCCAGCTGGGTGAAAGCTGAGGATGAATATATATACAGGGGAGCAAATTCTAATCTGAGTCTTGGTGTTACAACAGCACAGAGCCACTCCTTTCTTCTATAAGTACAAATTCAAGAACACTCACACTGCCTAAATAAGCTTCCTAGAATCATCTTACCATAGCTCCAGTGTCCCCTTTGATAGTGAGCTCCATCTATCTGGCAAAGACTTCTATGTTCTTTTACATGGACCTTCCCTAGTAGTATCCTAAATGAGAAGACTTGGATATTCCATGAATGCTTCAACAAAAGCCTTCAAGAAGTCTGGGTGTAAATTTCAGAGCAGACAACAAACTTCAAAACTCTAACTTGCTGAAATCCCTGGAAGAGAAAAAAGATTCTACCAGGACCACAGGCCAGAGATGTGATCTGGTCAGGCCAGAATAGAGCAAGTAAGTCTCTTATAAACTTCATATCAGTTGGTGATGTCTTTTCTTTTTAGGGTTTGTTCTATAATTAATTGTTGTTTTCTCTTCCAGGACTCTAAGGCAGTAGGGTTTCTCTGCTGTAATCCCAGAAGTGACCAACATGTACACAAGCTGTCAGTCAAGCAGCCTCTTTCTCTCATGTCAAGGTCTTGGATTAGGATCATTTACACTGCCATTGCCAGGGATGTTATGTATCATGATTTAATTTTTTTATATGTCATTATTGATAACTCAATCACTGTACACAGAACCCTAGACTAAGATTAGGAATAGATGCAAAGCAGGCAGGCAGTGTGGCATTATGAAAAAAAAGCACTTTACTGGGGCTGGGGCTGGGGCTGGGGCTCAGTGGTAGAGCACTTGTCTGGCATGTGTGAGGCACTGGGTTCGATCATCAGCACCACATAAAATTAATTAATTAATTAATTAAAGGTCTATCAACAACTTAAAAAATATATATTTAAAAAAAGCACTTTACTAGAAGCTATAAGACAGGTTTGAATCCCAAAAATTCATTTAACTAACTTTATGGTAAGCCAAACTTGTCTGAACCTATTTCTTAATTTTTAAAATGTAGAGCTAAACCAGATCATTAGTCCTCAAAATGTTCTATTTATACATAAGATGATAATAGGTAGCATGTGGCAAATCTTCTTTTTAACTTAGTAGTTTTGAGCTTACATTAAATGTATAGTAGAAAAATAATATTCCACAGAAAATGTGATTTTCCTTAGAACGAGACTAAAACGATATTTAGGTTTTAAAAATGTGGCTAGTGTAAAGAAAAATATTAAGTAGATTATAAATCAGATGGTGCACCAATGTATTTTTTAAGTTTTTTTTTGAGAGAGAGAGAGAGAGAATTTTTTAATATTTATTTTTTAGTTTTCAGCAGATACAACATCTTTGTTTGTATGTGGTGCTGAGGATCGAACCTGGGCCGCATGCATGCCAGGCGAGCGCGCTACCTTTTGAGCCACATCCCCAGCCCTTACACCAATGTATTTTAAAAAGTGCAAAGGGGCATACTCATGACTAAAGTTTAGAAAACACTCCAAGGCCCCTTCTGGCTCTACATTTCTTCCTTCTTGGAGATCAGTTTGGACCAAAGTAGGCCAGCTGGGAGAATGCTGAGGATACAAATAGGGGAGCAAAACAAGAGCCCTGTTATCCTTGGAGATATAAAGTCTTAAGGCAGACTGAAGTTGGAAAATCAGTCCAGATGGGCAAAAGCCAAGAAGGGTGTGAGTACACGTTTTAAACAGAGATTAGGATCTGAAGAATCAATCAAAACATTCTAGCAGTTGACAAAAGGTGAATTGGATGTGGGTTGAGATGTCTAACAAAAGATGTTTGGTACTCCCAAATTTAAGACCAAAATATTCAACCAATTGAGGTGCTCATGAAAGAACACAAGCTATAGCAGGGCTCACTAAGTGCTGTACCAGTTAAGCACTGCCTAGGCCAAGACTAGTTCCAGACTTGGGGACAGTTGTTGCCCCTATAAGTAGAAGTTAGGTAATGTCAGCTGTTGGCTGTAGAGAGCAACTGGAGCAGGGAATCACGCTGGTCATTGTGCTCCTGCTCAGAGAGAAAAGAGAAGATAACATATATTAGACTACTCCCTGCTGTGCTAGCTGTTTTCTTCTGATTTCTCATTTGATTATCTGAGAATTTCTGTGAGGAGAGACTTCTTGCCTACCCATATCCCCAAGCCATTTCCAGATCAGGAAGTGGACTCAGAAAAGATACTTGCCTCAAGTCTCATAAATAATCCATTGCCAAGCTAGGTTTACCAATTCAAGTTGGTTAGATACTTGGTAGAGCACCTTGCTCTTCCCATTTGACCAACCTAAGCATCTTAATAAGACAAGAGGCCCACCCTACAAAGGTCATGTAAGAGTATTTGTAAAGACATGACTGTAAATTAATGAAACATAAGTTATAAATTTATGAGAGTGATCAGAGATAAATGGGTTTTAAAAACAAGGACAGTTTTGTGAATCTGGGTTTGAAAGCTGTCCAACACGAAATGAATGTCAACTGGCATCAATTACATTGCCATCACTACCTTCTGTCTGCTACCTTCCCTCTTCTTTTCATTCTCTCCCCCATATTCATGAGTGTGTGCATACATACATGCACAAACAATCTCTATCTCATCTCACTCATTTTTCTTTCTCTCTCTTCTCTCTTCCCTCCCCATCCACCTCATTCACATTATTAGTATGCCAGGAAATAATAGTGGGATACTAGATGATATCATGAAACCTTTTTTTTTCATCAAATTTTACTAAGACAAAAGCATTCCACATAAAACGCAACCCAAAGAGATAGCCTAAGCTTGAAATAACTTAAGCTTGAAGAAATGAATTTTTCTCTGAGGCTTACAAGTTCTCAGAATGTACCTGAACAAAGAAGGGCCTGTGTTTAGAGAGAAAATAAATTTGAATGAGATTGAGTCATGCTGTTTTGCTTGCCAATAACAACTATTCCCTTCTGTTCTCTTCCCCTTCCAGATCTTCTTGTTCTGTTCACTACCTTCCCTTCCTTTGTTCTCCCATTTTCAATGTTCTAAATAAAAATTAAAATGCTCAAAGTCACATGTTGTGATCACTGACATCACAGCAGATGGCATTCTGACACAGAGCTCATTGGGCTGGAGCAATGAGTTTTGCAGGCAAGGGTGGTGGGCTTTGAGGGAAAACACTCCCACTGGTCTCCAGTGTCAGGGAACCTAGCAACCTCCCTTGGGTACACAACCTCTCTGGTGGCTCAGGATTCAATTTCTTCTCCAAATGGAGATAGGGTAAGCAGAATACCAAGGGAATGCGATGACAATGCGAGGATTGGGCAGGAATCCAACTTCTAACCATGCATTTAGAATGCCACAAGCACTTGTCAGTTTTAAGTAGCCAACTTTGAAATATTCATTCTCCCTCTCCCAAAATGCCTCCATTATAGTAAACCAATACTTTCCTCTTCTCTCCCCCCATACCCCATCTCCTCCCTTTCTATCCTACCCTTACCTCTTCCTCCTGCCTGAAATTAAAGATCACTTCCTGCCCAGTGTTCTAACAAGATGTATTAAAAGAAGTCCATCTTCTCCCCAAGGCTTGTAGATCATGTCCTTTAAAACAGTGATTTTTAAACTATTTAAGAAGATGGATAGGTTTTTTTCCCAAAAAAATCTTCATGGACCAATAAAACTTCACCCAAAATAAATTACTTAAAAAACTAAATACACAAAATAAAGAAGAAAATCTTTTTAGTATTGCATTCAATGGCTATAATATTACCATGTCAAACTCCTATAAAGGGTGATAAAGACTTACTCTCAAATTGTTTCCTCATATCATCTCAGACTGGTAACAGTGAATCAGCACCAATTTTCATATGCACACTACTTAAAAGTTCTTTACAGTGAGGTTTTTTTTTCCCCTCTATATCGCTTATATACCAAAAACTTTGTTCACTCCACTGCAAGGTAGACAAAGTATAGTGTCCTTGAGAAATTTATATTAGTCAAGCCAGACTTGCACAGCTTATGATAATTGGCATGGGGATAGACTGGGAATGAAGAAAATGTAGTGTGGGGGTTCAGTACTCTGCATCGTGTGGCCATAGAAGGTCTTTTAGAAAAGGTGATTTCAAAATAATGATCAAAAAAGTAAGAAAGATGCAGCTACATGGATAAAGGGAATCAGGGTAAGTTTGTGCATGAGGGATATCACATGCCAAGGTCCTGAGGCAGAAGAGAGCTTGATACCTTCTATCAGAAGACAATTTTGGTTATAACAGAGACAGGACAGATATATAAGGCTTTATTAGGCCAAGTTAAAGAGTTTTACCTTTTTCAACAACATTGGAAAGCCATTGAAGAATTTCAAGCAAGAAAATCACAGGATCCAATTTATGCTTTAAAAACAGATCAATGTGGTTGGGTGCAGTGGTGCACAACTATAATCCCAATGGCTTGGAAGGCTGAGACAGGAGAATCGTGAGTTCAAAGCCAGTCTTGCCAAAAGGAGGCACCAAGCAACTCAGTGAGACCTCGTCTATAAATAAAATACAAAATAGGGCTGGGGATGTGGCTCAGTGGTCAAGTGCCCCTGGGTTCAATCCCTGGTACTAAAAAAGAAAAAAAAAAGATCAGTGTCAAATGGATGAAGTTTATGGCATATAAACGATATCTCAATAAAACTGATAGTAAAAAAATGAATAGAGGCTATTTCTCCTCTAACAGCACTTAAATGATGTTATAATTAGTTGTTTATTCATATGAAATATTCCAAATAGACTGAATTGCCATGAGGGCAGTGACCAAGTTTGATAGGGTTCACCATTACACCAACAGCTGGCACTTAGAAGATTTTAAAGTATGGTCCTTGATTGGATTAGAGAATGGAACAGTTAGTGAACAATATAAGGAACCTGTAATCAAGTGCTAATTTATATGTTGTAATCTTTCACTCTATACATTATGCCCTCCCTGGAGGATGGACCTGCTTTCTAGAAAAAGACTTGTGTCTTCCATTTAAAAATCTGATAACTTGAGTCACCATAATTACTATGCATTTCCATATTGAAGCATCACCCAGATGAACAATTCAAATAGCACTAAAGGCAGAGCCATCCTTCATCCAAATTGTGAAATAGTTGTCTTTGGCAGCCTTCCAGCCCTCATTCTACTGCTTTTATCTTTCCTGTAGGCAAACCACCTTTCTATTCCTCACCCATCATCTATCAACTCAATGAAAGTCACCCAACTTATCTTGTCTGTTTTCCTCTATGTACAAAATGCATCCTAAGAATAGCACTATATGAATGAAATCTCCACGTAACATCTTGAAAATAAGTGTCTACAAGTGAGCCTTGAATATATTTATTTCCAACTCTTGATTATCCACATTACTGGAAGGGAAATAAATTGCAGTGTGTATAAATCAAGGAAGCTAGGATAAAACCAAAGTCATTTGAATCTTTCAAAGTCTGAGTTGTCTGCCTATTCTCAAATCAGGGACAATCTATGTTTGGATGTCAGTTGTTCATTTTCTGTGTGAAATATGGCCTTGGAGAATTATCCAAGGGTAGTTTACAAGGCCCTGCATGAACTATTCAGGCATGAAGGTCACGGTTGGTTTTATTGTAAGCAACAGTGCACTAGATCAAACAGATATGATGTGATTGAGAAGTAATACAGTTGATGAAGTATGGCAAAATCCAAATGAGTAGTTTCCCTCTCAAAGTAATCCCTTCTGGAAATTACACCCATATTTCCAACAAACATTGCCATTGTTACAGAGAGGCAAATAACCAAATGTATAAATGTTGGGGGCTGAGGGACATACGCACTGGTAGAGCATTTTCCTAGCATGAGCAAGGCCCTGGGTCTCATCTCTAGCACCACAAAAAAGTATAGCTATTTAGTATGTAGAAAGAGAAAAATCAGAGTTTTGATCCACCTACCTATGAGTAGTAGGATTGACGGCAGTCTATCTCTGCTTAATATTTTCCCTCTACACACAAAGTTTACTGGCACAGCTAAAGGAAAGGATACCACTGTGGTAATTAGCCAATTTATTTCAACCAAATAGAATTTGTGAAATTCAAGCAGAATTTGAATTTGATAAGTTTAGTCTAAGCACACAAAAGTCATTGAATATCTAAACATCACCTTTAATTATGAAAATCCCTGTGAAATAATAAAATGGCCTTAACCAAAATGTCACTTAGCACAACAGGGAACTTTGAAACTTGGAGTCACTTAGCAATAACATTATTGGGTATACAAATATACTTATTGAACAAAAGGCATGGGAAGGCATACTACAATAAACAAGACAACAGTACATAGCAATCATCAAAATGTAGAAGAGCTATGTGATCATCGCTTAAAAGAAAGGAACACAACTTTAGGTAGAAGATATAAAGATAAATTTGATATTGGACAATTCTTAGCCATTATCTTACTAATTGAAAATGTTGGTGAAAATGCAGAGAAAAGAGAACTGTTATACATTGTTAGTAGAAATGTAAAATAGTACATCCATTATGGAAAAAAATATGGAGTTTCCTCAAATAATCTAAAAATAGAATTATCATATGATCCAGTATTTCCACTTCTAGATACTCAGATGCTCTTTGACTTACAATGGGGTTACATCCCAATAAACCTACCCTAAGTTGAAACTATGATAAGTTGAAAATGCATTTAATACCCCTAACCTACCAAACATTATAGCTTAGTAACACAATTTACTATACATATGAGTATTTTCCCCTCATGATCATGTGGTTGATTGGGAGATGCAGGTTACTGTCACTGCCTAGCACTATGAGACAGTATCATACTGCATATTGCTAGTCCACATAAAGATCAAACTTCAAAATTGTGAATATGGTTTCTACTGAATGCATATCACTTTTTGCATTGTTGTAAAGATAAAAAATATTTAAGTCTATCATTGAGTTGAGGACCATCTGTATATCCAAAGGAGATGAAACCAATATATTAAAGGGATACAGCATAACCACATTCATTGTAGCTTTATTGACAATAACCAAGCACGATATCAATCTAAGTAATGTGTGAATGTTCAGCCTTTAAAAGAGGGGAATCCTGTCATTTGTGATAGCATGTACAAATCTAGAAGACATAATGCTATGTGAAATAAACCAGGCATAGAAAGACAAATACTGTGTGATCTCACATAGTTGGAATCTAAAAAAGTTGAACTTGTAGAAGTAGAGAGTAGAATGATAGTTACCAGAAGCTAGTATGGATGGGAAGGGAAGAAATGGGTACAAAGTTTCAGACAAGAAAAATAGGTTTTGTGGCCTATTGACCAGCAGAGTGACTATAGTCAATAATCGTATATTGTCTCTTTCAAAGAGTAAATTTCAAATGCCTCTCCATAAAATTAATAGGTAAATGAGGTGGTAAATAATAATTAGCTTGTTTTACTCATGCTATATTTTACACATGTATCAAAACATCACACTATACTCTATAAATGTATGATTTTTCACTCAAAATACCATTAATAGAAAGCAAGAAGGGTACTTGAAGAAGGAAGTTTCAATAGAAATTCCTGGAATTATAAGTGATAAAGTAGGAGCACTTTCTAGAAAAGGAAAACATACAAAGATACCAAGATTTAAAACAGCATGATGTGGTAGAGCATTAGATCTATTGAAGTAGTGTGGATGAGACAGGGTCTAGATGGGGGAGTTGTGGTAGGATAACAGATAATGGAACCCTGAGTGGCAGTTAAAATATGTCTGACATGAGAAGGCCTTATAGAAATGATTAGAGACTATTGGCTGAGGGAACTATATCTTCTTCATGGGTGTTTCTGTCAGAGAGAAGGAATGATATTGTAACATTATGGAAAAGGCCACATGATAGGGGGACCAGTAAGAGGCACCTTCAGGAGTAGAATCTGAGGTAGCTGGCTATGGAGAATAATATGACAGCTGCAGACACAGACTACAGACTACTGTCTCTATTTTTCCTCTACTATTCCCTACCCTTTGCAACTCCATCTCTTTCCTCTTTTACTCCTTGGCTCTGGCTGTTGAAAGACTAGCTCTGCTTCATTAGGTTTTTTCTCCTAAAAATACTTTGAGTATTATTTATTTTTAATTTATTTCTTTATTTGTTCTAATTTGTTATATATGACAGCAGAATGCATTTTGATTCATATTATATAAATGGAGCACAATTTTTCGTTTCTCTAGTAGGTTTTTTACCATTTGGGGAAACCAGGGTCTCTCAATTTCCTACATAGCAGATTGTGGATGGCCATCACTAATGCTGTGATCCTGGGGAAAAAAGGAAATGGGAGGCAAGAAATTTCACCTGTTAACCAGAAGCTCTCTCCTAAAATCTGTCTGCATCTTACCCCCCACTCTTTCCCTTTTCCACTATTACCAAATAGCTTTTGGGTGACAAAAATATATGCAGGCAATTTTATAAAAGCTTCAGGAAAGCCAGGGACTTAAAATTCTCAAAATAATAGAATGGCAAGTCCCACTTGTAGATCATAATATGAGAGAAAATAATTGGCCAGGAACTAGGAAACTCTAACCATTTAGCAAGAGGTGCTTATTGTTAACTCCTTAAACATAACCTGTTAGAGATTGATGCTGGATTGTAAATTTTGTTACAGTAACTTTTTGCAGTGTATAGAGAAGGCAGGGGATCAAAATTCTCAAAAGTGAAGAATTTTGATAGCAAACTTCAAGAAAATATCATCAAAAGGAACAAAAAGATATCCAAAAGTCATGAGTAAAGGAAATGCCTTAAAAATACTGAGTATGTGAATAGAGACCAGAAACCAGCCAACTTCTGCTGTTAGACAAGATCCCCAATTTTGTATCACTGCCTCTAATTGCTTCATTTTCCTTAGTGTCCACTGTATTCTTGCCTTTCTAGAAAGTTAACTGGGACTTGGACTCAAATTCCCACCCATGGTTTGCAAGTTATCAACTCAAGTAATGAAACCAAGAGTGTAAACAAGTTCAATGTCTTAGAATGTTGTTATAGGCGACAAGGCAGGATCCAGAGTAGAAAACTGCTGCCCTCATACAACAATGGTCTCTTAATGGTTATTTATCCCCTTTTTCTTTTGCCCTTTTTACTTCCAAGAGATGGGGTGGTGACTGCTGCTACATCAGTGTCCTTGCTGAAATTGTTGGGAGATTCCAACCTCAGTTTTCTATACATTGCAAACTGTACTTTATTTATATTAGCTACAGAATCTAGCAAAATGTGATGGAAAAGAGAACATACTTTGAATCGACTTAGCAGGCAAACAGGTGACCAATAGTCAGCACTACTCTCCTACCTTACTTCATTCTGCCCATGACTTTCACTTATTCATTTCTCCTCTTTTCCTTCCAGGTTTTTGGTAGTCATTCCCATTGCATTATTTTATATATATATATATATATATATATATATATTTTGGTGGAGCTAGGGAAAATATTCCTACCTGTATCTCTGCAGATGTTGGGGAGAAGTAAAACCTTGGAGGCATTTACAAACAAGTAAAATAGTACCTCTAGATGATGTGACAGGAAGGAAAGCAAGACAACAGCCAGCCAACTCTAACCCATTATAAAAAAACTAATCCACTCTTATTACACTTCTTATCACAACCCTGACCTTCTTAAAAACTCTCTTAAATTCTGGATGTTTTTTGGTAAACTCTGTTATATTAGTTCCTTGCTGAAGTTATCTGAAGAACCTAGTCTCAGTTTTCTGTACCTGTGTTTATGCATAGTACCCACAGAATCTATCAGTGTATGATGGGAAAGTAGCGGGCTTTGGGTCATGTTAGAAGGAAAAGAGGTGAACCATGAATCAGCCAACTACTAAATTTACTGAGCATTTTTCCTTTTTCTTCTTTGTATAGTCTTTGCACATCTATTTTACCTTTTACCTTACAGATGCTTTGTGTCCATTTCTGTTACATTAGTCAATTCAGCCAGATGTTCCTTTCCATCTCTGGGTCTGCAAGGAGTTGGTTCAAGAAATTAAAACTAGCCAAGCACATGCCTGTAATCACAGCTACTTGGGAGGCTGAGGCAAATAAGTTGAAGGCCAGCCTGGGCAATTTGATGAGACCCTGTCTCAAAATTAAAAGGGTTAAGAATATACTCAGTGGCAAAGCACCTTGGGTTCAAATCCCCATTACCATAAAAGATAATAAATTAAAACTAGACATAGCTTGTGAACAAGTAAAATGCCCTAAAATGTGATAGGAGGTAAAGTAGAATCAAGAGCCAGCAAACTCCTGCCCTGCATGGAAAATATGGTCTGCCAACATAGTATGCTCATTCCTAGCATACTACATCGTGAATATGCATTACTCAGCTCTGCCACATCAGTGTCTTTGCTGAAATTGTTCAAAGATTCTAGTCTCACCCACCTATATCTTACATAGTCTATTTGTGCATCTCGACCATTCAATCTAGAGATATGCAACAGAAAAAGTATTTTAAATTATATTTAAATGAAAGCAAGTGAACCAGGAGACAGGCAATTCCTGCCATTTATAAAAAGAATTGGACTCCTAGTGTTTCCCTCTTGCTACATCCTGCCCTTTCTTTGTTTACCCTTGTATATTTGGTGATAATCTCAGCTATATTAACATTTTTGTCTGTAGTTGTCTATAAAAAACCTAATGTCAGTTTTCTGCACCTACCAATTATATTTACACATATTATTCATGGAATCTAAGTGTTATAGGAAAGATAATGTGCTTTGAACCATGTTGCATGAGAAGAGATGAACGAAGAGTGAACCAACTCCTATCTGATACTCAGCACCCTTCTCTTACTTTCCTTTACCCATGACCTTCCACTTTCATTTTCTCTTTTTACTTCCCATGTAATCAATGGCTGTTTTATTTTAGAGATCAGTGAGATTTAGCAAAATATTCTCAGCTACAGGGAATTTGTCAGCTCAAGTAGTTGTAACCACTCCTTTTATCCCCCTCTTACATTTGGGTATTTGTTGGTAAGGTCTCTTATATTGGTGTTTTTGCCAAACTGGTCCAAATAGTGTAGTCTATTTTCTGTATCTGTAGACTGAATTTACACATTCTAAAAGAGAATCTAGAAATGTGAAAGACAACACCACACACTTTGAACCATGTTAGATGGGAAAGTGAACTAGGAGTCAGCCATCTCCAATCCATTAGTCATTCTTTCCCTCTTTTGTTGTATCTTCCAGTATTCTTAGTTTTATTTCCCCTTCTATGTTCCAAGTACTCAGTGGTCATTTCTGTTGTGGTATTAATATTATGACATCAGTGAGTTTGGGCCAAATATTCTCACTTGCTCTTCTGTACATAGTCAGCTCAAGAAGTAAAACCTAGAAAGTGAAATACCTTTATAAACAAGTGAAATACCTTAAAGTATTGCCATAGGAGAAAGGCAGCATCAAGTACCAGCCAACTCCTGCCATTTTTACAAAGTTTGTCTCCTGATATTCCTATTCTTATCATTTCCCTGTTCTTTTCATTTACTCTCTTCCCTTGTGGATAATTGTTTGGCAAACTCTTTGCTAAAGCACTCCAGAGACCAAAGTAACTTGGAACTTGTATTGTCAAGTATCAGCAGTTGAATCTAGCTATATACAGTATAAATACAACATGTTCCAAAGCATGTTAGAATGGAAACAAGTAAACTATGAACCAGCTACTTCTGCCTCTTAGTTGTCAGTTTCCTGTAAGTTTTTTATTTTATTCAATGACATTCCTGATTTTATTTTCTCCTTTTCCCATAAGGATATTTTATCATTTCTGTAGCATTAGCATCTTTTCACGGTTTTAGAAGAGGCTACACTTCAATACGCTCACCTTGAAGTCCAAGGTCAAGTGGAGAAGTTTAACTGGCATATAAACAAGTGAGAGTCCTTAAAATAATGAAATAACACAAAAGAGAACTGTGAGCCAGTTAACTCCTGTCTTTGCATCAGTTTATGTCTCCTAACTTCCATCATCCTACCACCATCCCTCCTCCACCACCACCATTTTATCATCTTTAGATTGTTTCCAAGGATTCACAGCCTCATGTTCACCACCTTCACTGCTATGGGTATCTTGAACAATGAAAAATACTTAACAAGATAGTATAATATGTGTATTCTCTCAATATTTTTGGATGTTAATAAAGGAGGACCAGTAGTCAGTCATCTTCTGTCCTTGACTGAGATCCTAAAATCACTGATTCTCCTTTGTCCTATTTTATTTTACATGTTCTCATGCTGGGTAAATATTTCATGGTCACCCCACCCCCATCAGTATCTTTGCTCTGTTTCTAAACCTCATATACTATGTTTTTTCATAATATAAGGCAGCAATTTGTGAAGGAAAATAGTACATGCTTTGCATGATTGAATTGTGGTGGAAAGTAGTCCAGGAGCCAGCTGACTCCTGTCCCTTATTCAGCAGTTCTCTTTAGCTTCCATTAGTGTTAGAAAGAAGGAAACTAGAGAGGGTGCTAGCATGTGTACAAAGGTTTTAAAGAGACTTGGCCATAATATTCTCATTTAAGACCCTTTTGTGGCCAACTCTAAACAGAAATCTAGTAAGAGTTGTGAACTAGTGAAATGCATTCAAATAATTAGATAATAGGTGAAAGTGAACTAGGAGTCAGCCAAATTCCCCCAGCTAGAATTTGTACCATCTTAATTTCTACAACTTTCTGCCACCTTTTTCTTTTTATTTATTTACTTATTTATTTATTTTAATTAGGTATATATGATAGCAGAATGCATTTTGATTCATTGTATACAATTACAGCACACCTTTTCATGTCTCTGGTTGTACATGATGTAGTTTTGCATTATATGTGCAGTCGTACATGTATCTAGGGTAATGATGCCCATCTCATTCCACCATCTTTCTTGCCCCCATGCCCCCTTCCCTACCCTCCCTGCCCTTTTCCCAATTACAGTTCCTCCATTTATCCCATGTCCCCCTGCCATTATAGATCAGCATCCACTTATCAGAGAGAATATTTGTTTTCTAGGAATTAGCTTACTTTGCTTATCATGATGTTCTCCAACTCCAGCCATTTACCTGCAAATGCCATTATTTTATTCTTTTTTACTGCTGAGTAATATTCCATTATGCATATATACCACAATTTCCTTATCCATTCATCTATTGAAGGGCATCTAGGTTGCTTCCACAGATTAGCTATTTTGAATTGATCTGCTATAAACATTAATGTGGCTGTGTTACTATAGTAGGCTGATTTTAGTCCTTTGGGTATAAACTGAATCTCCATACTACTTTCCAGATTGGTTGCACCAATTTGCAGTCCCACCAGCAGTGTATAAGTGTGCCTTTCCCCCCACATCCTTGCCAACACTTATTGTTGTTTGTATTCTTGATAACTGCCATTCTGACTTGCATGAGATGAAATCTTACAGAAATGCAAATCAAAACTACTCTAATTGCTAAAGATGATGAATATTTTTTCATATATTTGTTGATTGATTGTATATCATCTTCTGAGAAGCATCTGTTCAGCTCCTTAGCCCATTTATAGATTGGGTTATTTGGGTTTCTGGTGTTAAGTTTTTTGAGTTCTTTATATATCCTGGAGATTAGTGCTCTATCTGATGTGCATGTGGCAAAAATTTGCTCCCAAAATGTAGGCTCTCTCTTCACCTCATTGGTTGTTTCTTTTGCTGAGAAGAAGCTTTTTAGTTTGTCTGTTACCTTTATTTTTCTCTTTTATCATTCATATGTTTGAAGGTCACTTCTATTATGTTAACGCCTGAACAGAGTCTTTGAACAGACTTAGCCTCAATATTCCCCCTCAAGGTCTCTGTGTAGCCAACCAATAAGTGAATTCTGGAAAGAGTCATAGACAAGTGAAATGTCTTATTAATCAGACAGGTAGATAAAGTGAACCAGTATCCAGCCAACCTCTCCCATGAATCAGAACACTTCTCCTAACTTCCATCATCCTACCATTTCCCTCCCTGCCACTACCATTTTATTTCCTTTTTATATACTCTGTGTGTCTTATGGTCTCCTGTTCTGTTTTAGTATCCTTACACTGGTTTCAGAGATACATGGTCTCAATAAAAACACCATGAGCATTGTATGTGCCCAGCCCAGTGACTAGAAATCTAACAGTACATTATGGAAAAGTGTAGGGCCTTAAAATTTAGATAGCAGACAAGGACAGGAGCCTTACTATTCCTGCCTTGAGCCAGCACTCTTATATTCTCCTTTCCTCTCACTGTCTCCCCTTCCTTTATTTCCTGGCTACTTATATTGTGTGTTTGCTGGTCAGCTTTGTTATTTTAGTTATTTCACTGAAGCTGTGATTAATCTCAGGCGTCGATTCACAACTTTGCCAATTACAGTTGTATATGACAATGGACTCTAGCAGCTTGTTTTAGAAATAATGAAAAATGTATTATTTTTGAAAGCATAATAGATATAGGATTTATAGATATAGGAGGCAGAGCAGGAGCCAGCAAAATCTTCCTCCTTAGCTGTCTACTCCCTGCTAACTTCCTTCCTTTTACCACTGACCTCTTCCTTTTTATTCTCTCTTTTGACCATCTATAGTCTACTGATCATCTCTTTTAGTGTCTTTAAAGAGGTTTTAAGAGACTGGGCCTGGATTTGACCATCATGAGTACTCTGGTTCTCCAGACTAAGGAGGAAATATAATAAGAGTATGGATAGGTGAGATGCCCTAAAATAATGAGAGTGTAGGAAAGCTATAATTCCAGTTCTTGAACCTTAGCCAACATTCTGTCCTAACCTCCATCTTCCTAGTACTTCACAGGCTTTAGGAAAAAATCCATCCTCAATTATCTCAACCTCAAGGACTGTGGGTGCTGCAGCTAAATGCCAATCACCAGAGTGACATTCAAACCATAGAATCTGACAAGAGATTATGAACAAGCAAAATGAACATAAATAGGTCATAGGCTGAAGTAGTATCAAGATCTACCCCTTGCCATTTAGCAAAAAGATCTGTCCCTTAATCTCTCTAAATATTGGTTATCCCTTTTTTTTCTACCTCACTTCTGCTTTCTTCACTTTGTCAATGGGCTGTGTTAGTGATTTCTGCATATAATACCTAATAAGCTTTGAGGACAAGCAGTAAGAATTAGTAGTATAGAGGACTTGCAGGCCAGAAGAACAGGTTGAAGTGACCACCCTACTGCATTTGATTTGTGCAGCTGTGGACACATGTTATAGGGCAAAAACATCCAGTCTGAGGTGTTCCCGAACTTATTGCCAGATACATCTGTCACAAAACATGGGTTGGCTGAGAAACTTCCAAGTCCTCAAAGCTATAATTAAAATATGGTAGAGCAATGAGTGCAGAATGTACCTGAAAATGTCCTCCCAAATTATAACATGCTTATTGGAGAAGACAGCCAAGTGGGAATATATGAGACCTATGTGACAGGGTGAACCTTTCTGGAAGCAAGTGAAGATGATTGAGGGCAAATCTCACTACTAGGCCTTATGGCAGAAGTGAGATTTCTGGGATCAATTCTCCCTCTGTCTGTACTTTTTTGTTATTTTTATTTCACATTTTAACATGCTATGGGTTTTACCTAAGTAGAAGTGTGTTGTTTATCAACGTCAGAGATACCACTTTCTAATACATCCTGCGATCATTGACCCTGGAAACCAGGATAATAGCAGAAACATTCTCAGCTCCTTTCAAGAAAGGGAGTTCCATTTTTCTAGCCTACAAAACACAATAGGCCAAGCACCAGAGCGTACTCCCTTCACCCTAACAGCAGGTAGGTGTACAGTTGGTCAACATTCTTGTGTAATATTTGTTAACTGCCAAATATGATTTGGCACAGTAAATGAATTAAAGCTATGCATTGAAGTTTTATCCTTTGTTATTTATTTGTATGTATATTTGGAGAATGGGAGTCGGTTAATGAGTTTAAGCATCAACAGTAGTCTCCAAGGTCGCCTCTCTACTGATTTTAGTACAGAATATAGCAAATGAGAGAATATACTGAGTCGTAGTTTCCTTCATGAAGGAGGCCTTTGGAAGAAAACTCATTATAACAAGTTAATATTAATATTTAAAGTACTTTGTTGTTATCAAAAAGAGGGGTGATTCTCAGTGATGCAAAACAAACTATTTGGCTCTTTGTCCAGTCTTTTTTGATTCATCACACTTATGAAAGGGAGAAGAAGGGGGCTGAAAGTAATAACTGAAAAAACTGTTCAATTAAAATATTTTTGAAGACTACTTACTCATGTAAAGAAATATAAAAGGCAAGAAATGGAGGTGGAGTGGCTGGACAGACACACAAGGGGAGCTTCTAAATATTGGTTACATTCACCTGTCAGTTTATAAATATTCATCACATACACACTTAAAGATATGTACATTCTTCTGTATTATTATACTTCAATAAAATGTTTTTACAATGCAAAAAAGAAAACTTTAAAGAATTGATAGGGATTTTGGTAATACTGATATAAACATTTATCAAAACTCACTGAATGATACATTTAAAATTTGTGCATTACATTGGGTGTAAATGTTGCCTCAAAAAGAAAGAAAGAAAAATAACTGTATATAAACATTGAATTCTAGTTAGTGACCTGCATGCTGAAGTCTCTAAGAGCGAAGTGTACTAATGACCACAACTTACTATGAAAAAATCCCAAAAATAAAACAGATTGATGGATGGAGAGGATAATATTAATAGTAGAATCTGATGTTCACTGCGTGCTTCTTTCAAAATTTCTGAATATTAAATTTTTTATATTAAAATGCTTGGTGGAATCTACAGAATGGAGGAAAAGTTCTTCTCATTTCTTTATGAATAGAAACATGGCTTCAGTCCATTAAGGGCCTTAATGCATTAACAGCAAATGAAAGCAGGAGATAAGTAGCCAACAGAATTAGCAGAAATTTCTGAGTGAAGTGTCCCAGATGACAGCTATACCCAATGGAGCTGGTGGTGCCCAGGTGGAGATGGCTTAGGTGTGAACCCTGGGGAGAGTACTTCAGGAAGATTAGGTGACAGAGACACCAGATGGTAACCAGAGCAAATTAAGAAGAAAATGGTGGATGTTATACAGATGTCAAGACTCATTTGTGGACACATGTAAGACATACCCTGGGGTTTATACCATCATATACAACCAAGCTGTCAGTTTCACTCATTGGTATTTTTGTGAATCACAAGTGTCTAAAGTACTCATCACTAGAATCTGAAGCAATCTACTGTGTTTGGCACATTAAGCTAAAGAAAAGGTTTTTATAACCCTTGTTAGGGTTAAACTTGTTCAACATTTTCCAGTTTCATAAAGCATTATATTTTTATTAAAATAAGAAAAACTGAAAATATAGGTAAATGAAACAATATTTGCTTGAAGTTGTCACTTATGTTTGTCCATATAACAGCTACACTAAATAAAGTCAGAGGCACTAAAATGGAAAAATGCATATTTTCTCCATCATGCCTATTATTTCAGAAACTAAGAATTAGTTCCATATCCAAGGCTTTCTTCATTGCTAATATTTGACCCTAGAGAAGGAACTTTTAATTTCATCCTTAACACTTTAACAGATATGGTGAGTAGAAATACATAACCCTCACAATCATGATTTCCTTTCAATGTCTTTCCAGGGTTTTACTGACATTTTGCTGGAAAGAGTCATGCATGGGGGAGCCAACATTACAGGTTTCCAGATTGTCAACAATGAAAACCCTATGGTTCAGCAATTCATACAGCGCTGGGTGAGGTTGGATGAAAGGGAATTCCCTGAAGCCAAGAATGCACCACTAAAGGTAATGTTCCATGGCATGTAAAAACCTACGGCCAGCTTTTCAAAGCATTTCCATTTGGCCTATACATACTTATAGTCATCCCGTGATCAAGTGGTCTTCCCTTAGAATTAATTCAAAGATGAAAAAAAAAAGAAAAACAGAAAACTGCAGGTGAAAACTAAATCTCCAAATAAATAAGGTATAGATAATGAGATCTTTTCAAATCCAGTATTCAGGAATAATTTAGCTTAATTTTTTAATGAATTTCATTTATAATATATTCATAATAATTTACAATATTATAAGAATCTGAACCAGGCAAAGGGCAAAGGCAGTGGGAATAGGTAAGGAAGATTGATAGTCTGAAACTGAAAATTACATTTTACATTATTTATGTGATTGCTTTGTATTAATAAATTCCATGAATCTCAGAACACCCAAGTGAATTATACTCTAATACAGAGTATGTGTGTGTATGTATATGTATATATGTATATATGTATCTTGAACAGAAATGTTTCCTGCCTGCAAAAGTATCTTTAAAAATAGTTAGACTACCTAAGTTGCTCATTTTCACAAAATCAAGACAAGACTATTAAAATCAGAAAGTCATTCTTAAACTGCACAATTTTATGTGTTCCCCTATGGCTAGAAATCTTATTATTTAAAACTCAGGAATTAAAACAGATAAATCAAGGGGAAATTATTCATGTTACACAAAAGATCCTTCAAATGTATTTTTAAGTAATTCATTCCCTCATTGTATTGGTTCAACTATGAAACTGACTTTAAATTCTTCCTTCTTTCTGCAATGAAAGAATGTACCATGCTTGTAAAATAAGATGAGGGGTCAAGTAGAGTCAAGACCCTGCCCTAAAAAATGAAAGGGGGGAATCTCCTTTCTCATGTCAAGATACTCATCCTCACATCCTTTCCCTGTGGCAAGAATAAAAATGAACAGTAGGGAATATACACCAGAGAAGACAAACATTCTGTACCACCAGTGCAGATCCATCCTAAATGGGTTATATTCTGGAAATGTGAGTTAAACATAATATTTCTATTCAGTTGTCATTTGCTAGTTAAGTGGTACCTCATGGTTGTAGTGATTATTATAAGCCAGACTTTTCCAAAACAGCTTGTTTTTAAAACATTCTGCCCTGTTACCAGATCACGTGTCTTAATTTGGTTCAGTAAATATGACTACAATCCCAATGTGGAATCCTGTGTAATTAAACATTTTATAATGTACTAAGTTGGTATTTATCCCCCTACTCCATTTAGGTGAACTTTACAAATTTAGATTTTCATTAAACTGCCTATGACACTGCTTTAGGACCCTTAGATATATCAGGTAATAGAACAGTGAAATTCATTTACTCAATACTGTAGGGGATGCCTAGATTGTTCCAGGCACTGTGTTAGGTACAAGAAAATGGACAAGGGTAAAAAACACGAAAAAGATACTGCAGAGAAGTTTATTCCAGTTCTGAACTTGTAGAAAAGAGAAGACAATCTCAGTTCTGGATTATCCATCGATAATATGTGAAAAATACAATGTAAGCTTCCAGAACCAGATGAGAAGAAACGTTCAGGTTTATAAGTAAAACCCTTCTGGAATGGTTAAATAGACTGTTACAACTTTCATATTATTTCTGCTTAGTACTAGTTATCATGCAACCTTGAATTAGACAAAAATCCTACTTTAAAAATTGGTGTACAATGAATATGCCACAGTGAAACCAACAAATCTGTATAATTAATATGTATCAATAAATGTGTAAATATTTCTATACATTTAGAAGAGCTCAGAAAGATATTTGTCATAGTTCAAAATGGTCATATTACAGGGAATAATGAAAATGTTTTATTATTATTGTGTAAGTCAGTGATATATAATTAAATGGGACAAGCAGCTAAACATGAAAACTGATGTACAATATTTTTGATTAGGAAATAAGATTGTCTAAAGTTAACAATTGTCCTAATGCCGAATTTAGCCTGTATTTTATAAACGTTTCTTCTTATGACTGTCTGTTTTTTGGAGGGGCACATTCTAGTGCATGGGTAAGTAGAAACTGAATAAAGTCAAAAATTAAATAGCTCTTTTGGAATGGCTTGGGAAGGAATTAAGATTGCTGACAATTTATGCAGTTGACTGGAAAGAAAATCACCACTATGCTGCCTTTGTGTACTGCAAGGATGGGCAGGCAGACACAAAGATTTTTCTTCATGAAAGAACATAATGCCCCTGCTATAGTCATACATGATGTTTACTTTTGAAAGAAAAGTAACATGAGAAAAGTCAGAAAAGTAAATTGATAGTTGTAGAGGCACAATATATTCACTCCCAATTGTATTTGGACATTCTATATAAAGAGAATTCCTCTAGGACATTTTGTTACATTTTTAAAAAGTCAACAGAATTTTATATTCTACCAGTATATGTCACCCCTGCAAAACAGGGGCCAACTTATTTTAATCATACTTTGTTGATCCATTTAATGAAAAAGCATCCACCATTTCAAATTGCAAATAATCAAATCCCTTGTATTAAGACACTGGCCTCATCCCGAATTGAGCATATCAACATATCCAAGAAGAAGAAAGTAGGTGTTCTTGCCTGAAAGAGGTAACATCATAAAGTATTGCCTACAAATTGTCAACATTATCAGATTTAAAACTCAATAACAATTGTAATTTTCTACAATTGAAAACCAGCTTTGGTCTTTGCTACCCCCCAGGAAACAAAAACTGATTTATTGCTGGCCAGAGGTCCTAGCTTGCTAGAAACATGGACCAGACAGAAATGATTAATGTTTTCCTCCAAATTAATTTCAAGCTGTCTAACTTAGCTATTTCCATTTTCCCCTAAGTAAACACCAGATCTGAATTTTCTATTACAAACAGCAATAACCCATTCTTGCTTTAGGATATGCTGTTTCCTCTCCAATCTATACATGCCATCCTTTAACTTCACAAGCATTTTGTTCCCCATAAAGGACCTGGCCTTTTAGTAGTCACTCACTCAATATGAAACACAGTATTGAGGCAAGAGAGAGATTCCCTTGAGCAATTTAATCTTAATAATCTTAACACAAGCACACATGTGGTAAGAAGCATCATTCTAGAATGAATCAAAGTCAGGCTTGCCCACACAGATCTCTTGACTCAAATAATTAGGATAACTTTGTAGAGCAAGAGGTGGAGACAAATGGAAATTGTAAGGAACAGGGCAAGTTTTGAGGATGTCATTTGTCATGATGTCTTATTTTCCATGCATCCATTTTAGTATACATCTGCGTTGACACACGATGCAATACTGGTCATAGCAGAAGCTTTCCGCTACCTGAGGAGGCAGCGAGTGGATGTGTCCCGGAGAGGCAGTGCTGGAGACTGCTTAGCAAATCCTGCTGTGCCCTGGAGTCAAGGAATTGATATTGAGAGAGCTCTGAAAATGGTAAAGACCATAATGGGCTAGTGGGCTGGAGGGGCCTTACAAAAAGGGGAGAGCTGCCCCTGTAATCCCAGTGGCTCAGGTGGCTGAGGCAGGATTGCAAGTTCAAGGCCAGCCTCAGCAACCTAGTGAGGCCCTAACCAATTTAGGGAGAACCTGTCTCCAAACAAAAAATAAAAATGACTGCTGATGTTAACTCAGTGGTAAAGCATCCCTGGGTTCAGTTTCTAGTACCAAAAAAAAAAAAAAAGATGAGACCACAGTTTTTAAAAATGCCACACTAAAAGGAATAGGACTGGAGATACAGAAAGGATGAACATGGGTATTTATTCACCCAAATCTAGAACCCTAAAAGTAGGAGGTTCTACCTTAAAGTTGAAAAAAATGGTAAATTGGGGTCAAATGAATTTTGAATACCAAACAGAACTTGGTACCCTCAAAAGTTATGGAATGAATATGCAAATAACTTCCATAATTCAAGCCTTCCAGAAATATGACATTCCTCAGTGAGACTTGTACATTTTATAAGATTGTTCCTAACTTCAAGATAGACGTGACAAAGGACAATGGCATCCTCAGGCTCATCCAACAAATTATTAACCTGAATAGACTGAGAAACTGAGCCAGTGTGATAGTATTTTTGTTGTCAAAAAGAACACTTATACTATTCTACGTGGTGGAATGCAGGACCATGATACATTTCTAGACCTACTTAAGAGGCTTTTGACCAATGCTGCAAAGAAAAAGCCTAAAGAAAAGTACAAGGAATCAATGGATAGACAGTCAAATAGGTCACTTGTTTTTAGTATTTACTGGGTAGGAGATCATTTAAGGCTTCAAGCAGTGTCCTTTGAACAGATTCCATTATTTACACTAGGAGCAGCATCACCCATTCATTGCAGCTTTCCAAGCAAGAGCTCTTTCCTGAATATTTTGCTTTATCGCCTGCCACATGTGCCTGCATACATTAAAATGAGCCTTCAAGAGTACAAGAATCTCTTATTTCTACCTAATTATCCTGATGTTTGGGACATCCAAATGAACAAAGAGATAGGCAATGATAAGATAATTCTGTGCACAACCCAGCAACGAAGAATTTGTAGCGGCCTCATAACGTACATCATTTTGTGTAGTTGGCTCTCTTGCTGCCACCTTCAATTTGCCAAGTTGGAAGCATTCAATCAAAAGGGGTTAGTAGCCCCTGTGTCTCTCTCCAAGAAAGAGATATGACTCATTCTCCCATCATGCAGATTTTTATGTCATTATGTCAGTTCCCTAACAAATGCCCTAAGTGTAGTTTTATGGAGGTAGCACTGCACAATTTTGAAGAGCAGTTAATTAAATTCAACCTTCATAGCAGTTACAAGATTTGTATTGTCAGGTGAAACATAATGATGAGTGAAATATAAAACTCCCTCAGAGTGAATCAAAAGGAGTTTTCATCAACAAAGGCTCAAGAGACAAGAGCCAGCATCTCCAATTGATTGCCCATTCATGACACAAACAACTACCTTCCCCAAATAGAAAACTGACCACCATAATGAAGGATAATAAATTAATTTGTTTAGAAGAAAATGAGTTGCTCATACAATTATACATAAATGTTTCTGCAGGTCTAACTTACTGATAAATCTCCATCTATAAGCCAGGTAAGTAACCTTCCTCCCCAGGCCTTAATGATTCAAAGCACTCAACCAGAAGGATCCTTCACCTCTCTTTTATAGGCCAACCTCTTTCTAATGCTGCAAAGAGTCTCAAAAGCATCAACATTTCCCAAAAGTAGACAGTGCTTCAGTAAAATTGCACTATTCAGGAGGTCTGCAAATGAGTCTAGTCTGAAGTATTAAATGTTTTATTGCATTAAAAGAAATCTCTTTTTACTTGAGTTAATTAAAAGTGAGATTGCATTATGCAAAAATATCCCTCATTGTGACTAGCACATAGTTATTTCTCAATAAATCATTGTCTTCCTTGAAAGAAATCTGGCAAACAAAATCATTGCCTGATAGAGGACCCTAAGGGGCCTGTTTTAATGAATATATAAGCATGCCACTCATTCAGTAAATATTTATTAAGCACCTATGACTATGTATCAGGCTTAATATTAGTATGCAAACTTGAAAAGAAAGGAGGGGAGCTCACATTTAAATTGTTAATATGTAAACAAATTCTTTAAAATATCTTAAAGCCAGTGGCTTTTGCACAATCTACTGAGATATCTATCACAGAGTCTAAGTCATTTGAATACAAATTTATGGAACACCTGCTCTATCTCAGGCACTGTCTTAGTTGCTGAGAACAGGAAAAAAGAATGACTGTCATCTTGGGGTACTTCCTAACTAGGAGGGGAGCCAGAAATACATGGGTGATTAAATTAAGTTCTATGCAGGGTGCTATGGATTAAAGAAGGGATCCCACATGGTGGGAAAGTATAACTGACATTGAATACCAGACCACCAAACATTTGAATCATGAGGTCTGAAATGTTTTAGACAAAACTTCAACCAAACAATTAATAAATCCCATGCAGATAAGCTGAATCTTTAGAAATATACAATTTTCAATGAAACTTGAAGCCCATGGTATTTTTCAGTAATGAAAGATTTTCTTAGTAAGTTTCTTTGCCATTGTCTCTGCCCTGCCTAACTCCTCTCCTACAATTTAGATGCTCAAAATGGAATATAAAGAGTTCATCATGCATTGCAATATTTGTCACTCCCACTCTAACTGAAAAAGTAATTTCTATTTCGACAAAGTTCCTCTTCCTTAACCAGAAGTGTAACGTCACCCTTTTCTGCAGGCACAGGTTGACAACAGTGCTTAGGTTTGTTGCGTCAGATAGGCATTCATCTTGTTTCCAATTACTCACATTGTAGCACTTCTCTTTCAACAAGAATTCCATAGACTCCTACCAGTAAGCAAGCTCCTTCACTTTAAAAAAAAAATGTTCCCTAATATTTGAGATCAATTTTCCCTTCTGCAGCACAAACCTATTATCACCTTCTTGGCAATTTCTCATTTTCTCTAAATGAGGGGGGGGGAGTTATTTCATCCTTTTATCCTGAGAAAATGAAACAGACTATCTTTCTTTAAAGCAAAGTTTTGACCCTTACTCATGAGATGAGCAATGCAAGTGGTTAACAGTAATGATTCATATCTATAAAGGATCTTTCATCCAGTGTCCCCACACCGTAAAAACAACTAAGGAACTCTCTTCACTTAATAGGAGTGGCCTCTTATTAGTTCAAAATAATGGGGCTGGGGTTATGATTCAATGGCAGAGCACTTACCTAACATTTGTGAAGCACTGGGTTCAATCCTCAGCACCACATATAAATAAATAAATAATAAGGTCCATTGACAACTGAAAAAATTTAAAAAAATAACGTGCTCAGGCCAAGGAAATATTGTAGCTTAAACAAAATGTGCATTTGACATCCCAAGCAGGAGTTCATATTTCTAATACCTATGATTTTCTAGTGCCTCATATTCTTGAACACCTAGACTTAACAATGGTCATAGGTTAAATAAGAGGAAAAGCTTATTCCTGACTGTATGACTGGTAAATATATAACCCTCTCCAGAAACAACTAAATTCATTTTAACAATAATTAATATAGTTAGCATGTATAGCAATGCTTACTATGTGCCAGACACTGATCTAAGCATTACATATGCATAACTCATTTAACCCTCCCAACAACTACTAAGATTTCCCATTTTACAGATTAGGACACTGAGGTTTAAAAAAAGGATTAAGAAATGTGCTGCTGAATCATCCAGTTAGTAAGTTGTGGTGCTAGATGAATTCAAGGTTTTTAAAGTCCATGTTATTGAAACAAAACTTTATTCAGATATTGGAAATACTAAGATAAGATACAGCCATCAGACTCAAGGAACTCATGATTTAGAAGAATGCATTAACCTAGTTCAGGGAGTAGCCTGAAGAGTATTCTAAAGAGGAAGGGACTAATGGAAATGTCAACTCCTTGAAAAACTGGTGGTAGAGCTCTCACTCACTGTATTGGTAACTGTGCCTCACACCCATACCAAGCTTTATAACTAAAAGCCATACTGAGAAAATACTGCAGAGGAATTGAAGATCTGTATAGACTTGATCTGGTGGATAGAGCACAATGACTCAAGATAGAAATTCTCTAAGAAGATTTCAAAATTTGTCAGTGGACCTCATCCCAGAGACCTATAAGGCAATAAGGCAGTGGAACTTTAAATTTTTTCTACTTTTTTTTTTCCTTTTTGCCAGGTGCAAGTACAAGGAATGACTGGAAACATCCAATTTGACACTTATGGACGTAGGACAAATTATACCATTGATGTGTATGAAATGAAAGTCACTGGCTCTCGAAAAGTAAGTAACCAAAACAGACATCCAGAGAAAAAGTCTCTTAGAAGGTGACACTAGTCAGATGCAAAGAAATAGGTGTTAGGAAACAGACACAAAAAAAATTTCCCACACATCATTTTTGCCCTTCCATCCCATGAGGAGTATAGATAAAATGCACATGTTGCTTTGTAATCAGAATGATACTTTTATTCATTTTAAAAGGAGGATTTCACTCTGAGGCTGGTCCTGTAAAAGTGATATACTCACAAGTTATTAACAGCTTCCTACAATAAAGGGACAGAATCACAAATTTCATAGCATGTTTTTATTTAAACAGAAACTTCCAAAGTCCATATGGTCTCAGGAAAAATAGTAATAACAGAAAAATGGGTCTCCTTCTATTTTTCCAACTCACCTACCAAAAGGATTCTGGGAAAGAACCTTTCTCTATAGCTGAACTTTACACGATCAATTTGCTTCTATCTTACTAATAGTTGAACTGGGCAGGAAGCAGGAATTTAGTAGCTATTTAATAAAACCTCAGAATATAAAATATTTAGCATCATGTCTAAAAGATAATCACTGATTTCCCATCCCTACCTTCCAGCTTTCCTATGATTTGAAACAAAGGATTTTTCTGCTACAGGAATTTAAAGGGGGGTAAGGCCAATTATCCTACAATGGGATAAATTATGTCATATAATATCAGAGTGAGATGGAGGTGGAAACCCCCAGGACAGTACATCTGTGCATCTGTGTTGGAGTCCTTGTAGGACAGAGGAAAACAGGACATCAGTCCTTGTAAAAGTCAAGCTACTAAAAAAAAAAAGTTTCATTTTACAATAGCACTTGAACTTCATGCAGTACTTTTTGAGTGAAAAACAGGCATCCAGGTCAAATGTCTGCTCTGTTGTAGGCTGGCTACTGGAATGAATATGAAAGATTTGTACCCTTCTCAGATCAACAAATCAGCAATGACAGTGCATCATCAGAGAACCGGACCATAGTTGTGACTACCATTCTGGTAAGTGTGAACAAAGAATAGGTAGGCTTTCTGTACATTAAGACATCTGCTTCCTATAAAGTATCATTTAGCCAATGGAAAAAATGTAAAGAGTTCAAGTAGTGAAAACTTCCAACAGGGCACATCAGGAAACTCTCACAGTATTTTTGCCATGATGATGACTAGCATGCAATTTTTAAAAAGAAACAATAAGAATAATTCAGAACAAGTTCAGATATCATTCAACTCCTTTGCCCTATCACACTCCCATAGGACTGATGCTTCATCTGGGCTTGAAATCTAATTCTTCATTGTGGGGGAGGCAGCATTGTGTAGACGAGAGAGTACATTGGGGTTCTAATATTAGAACTCTTGCTAACCTCTGTAATCGTGCAAGTCACAACTTCTCTGAGCTTCAGGTTGTTGTTGTTTTTTAATACAAAGAATAGGTATAATAGCAATCTCTTACCCATGTAATAAGACCATTTCAAAGCACAATTCGCCACATTAAAGTTTTCCACAATGAGCTGGGGCTGTAGCTCAGCAGTAGAGCACTTGCCTAGCATGCGTGAGGCACTGGGTTCAATCCTCAGCACCACATATAAATAAATAAATAAATGGTTCTGGGGTTTTGGCTCAGTGGTAGAGCACTTGCCTCACATGTTTGAGGCACTGGGTTCGATCTCAGCACCACATAAAAATAAATAAATAAAGATATCGTGTCCATCTACAACTAAAAAAAATCTAAAAAAAATAAGTAAAGGTATTGTGTCCATCTACAACTAAAAACAAATTATATTTTTTAAAGTTTTCACAACATTCAAAACACTATTAAGATGATGTGAGATAGTAGAAGGGAGATCACTAGAGTAGAGGAAGGGGACTGATTGATTGAGGGGGAGGGAGAAGGGATGACAAAAGGGAGGAACAGTGGAATGAAATTGACCAAACTATGCTATGTACATGTGTGAGTATGCCACAGTGAATTTCACCTTTATGTGTGTGTGTATATGTGTGTGTGTATGTATGTATGTATGTGTATATATATATATAAAGCACTAATTTTAAAAACTCTAAATAAATAGAAGGAAGACCAGTAGAGTAGAAGAAGGGTATGGGAAGGGAGGACGGGAGGGAAAAAGGAAGTACTGGGGACTAACATGGAGCAAATTATATTCCATGATTGTATGATTACATCAAAATGAGCCCAAATATTATGTATAATATGCTAATAAAACATGTGAGAGAGTATTCTTGATTAATTTTAAAATGTTTTTCCTAAAAGCTGGCTTGTTTTCATTAGAAACCTGGGTTAGAAACAAGTATGGCACTAGGTATGAAAGTCTGATTAGCTGAACATAGACTTGGCTGATGTTGACCTTTCATTTAAACATATATATCAAATACTCACTTTGTTCAAGGTACTGTACTAGGCCCTGTGGATAGAAAAATGAATAAACCATAGACCCTCATCTTCCAAAGATCACAGTATGTTCCTATGACTTGGCCCATATGAATGTGGTTCCTACCTGATAAATCCTGAGAAATCAAAGGAAGTTCACTTTCATGTAACTAAGGGAGATCCTCTGCCCAATTTGACTAAATCAAAGACTTTACCAGTGAAAACTAGTCCTTCTTTCAAACTGTCAAAAAGAACTTAAATCTTTCTCTACTTCCTTAAATCATTAGTTAAAGACTCCAAGGAATATGTGACCCAATGAATAGTCAATTGAGGCTCTTCTGCTTATTAAGTGGGAAAAAAAAAGAAGAAAGCCCTTTTTCACACACCAAACCTCAAAAGCTACAGAGGGAAAAAAAAAACATTATTACATTTACCATGTCTTAGAAAAATGTATAGGAGTAATCATTTGATCTCCTTTTTGTATCCAAAGGAATCACCATATGTAATGTATAAGAAAAACCATGAGCAACTGGAAGGAAATGAACGATATGAAGGCTATTGTGTAGATTTAGCCTATGAAATAGCCAAGCATGTAAGAATCAAATACAAATTGTCTATTGTTGGTGATGGGAAATATGGTGCAAGGGATCCTGAAACTAAAATATGGAACGGCATGGTTGGAGAACTTGTCTATGGGGTAAGTATTTTTCAACTGTTTGCATTAAACTCTATACTTTTCAATTAAGAAAGAAGATAGAAGATTTAATCTCCAATTGCAACATTTTTGCAACTGTTTAGCTTTCATAAAATCTGTAAGAAGAATGTTTTCTTCTAAAGTTGAAGTCTGGCTGTGGATATAGCCCAGTGGTAAGAGCAGTTGCCCAGCATGTATGAGGCACTGGGTTTAACCCTCAGGACCACAAAAAACATAGTTGAAGTCTGTAAAGGTAGTTCATCAAAAGCAATCTTTTGGGTAACAAGATTATTCTACTAAAAGAAAAGTAGAATTGGGGAATTTTATTTGGCAACATTAAGCACGACCTGCCCTCTATTGAAAATCTATTCCTTCTGAGTTCCCTATATCAGACAGCAGAATCACTCAACCACATAGTTGCCTAAGCAACTTTGCCTAAGCAACTCCACCAGCCTTCCTCATCATTCCCTTCATATCTGGTCAGTAACCATATATGAATTGTTTTTTTCTTTTTCTTTTTTCTTTGTTTCTTTTTATTTATTTATTTACTTACTTACTTATTTTTGGTGAGTGTATGTGTGGTAGGGATTGAACCCAGGGGCACCAACCCTAACCCTTTTATTTTTATTTTGAGACAGGATCTTGCTAATTTGCTTACGGCCTTGGTAAGTTGCTGAGGCTGGCTTTGAACTTGTAATCTTCCTGCCTCAGCCTCCTAAGCAGCTGGGATTACAGGTGTACATCACTGTACCAAGTTGAATTCTCATTTTAAATCTCTCAAATCTAAATACATCCTTCATCCCCCACCATCATCACATTAGCTAAGATTTTTTACTGATTGTCAGTCACTTAACTGTTACCCTTGCCTCTGTTTTTATAAATCAGATTTCCACATTATTATAATTTCTTATCTTAAAAATCAGAATAAAACTCAGATTCTTTAGCATGGAAAATAAGGCATTTCATAGTCTAGCACCCACCTACCTCTCTAGCTTCATCTTTTACACTTTCCCCTTCACACATTCCAGCTGTAGCAAAGTATGTGCTGTTCTCTTCATATACTTGAGCTCTACTCAGGGTATATCTGGAAATACATTTGCCTCTCTTCAATCAGCTACCACCAGCTACTCATCCTCTAGAACTCAGAGATGATACCTTTTTCAGAAAGCCTTCCCTAATCTGACCTATGCACCTGCAGTTTGGGTTAGGTGTCCCTAATTTTTGTTTCCTTATAGTACTTTTTGTATTCATATAGTACTTCTAAACTTGTACTGTAATGATCAACTTACAAGTTTACCTGTCCTACTAGACTATGAACTTTTTAAGGACATAAGACATATCTTATGCATTTCAATATCCCAGAGCCTGGAGCATAGAATTTAAATAAATACTTGAATGAATGAACAGAATGTCTCTACCAAGTGTTTGGCCTAGGGCCAAGTGCAAAAGAATACTGATAATTAAAGCTTTTTAGAGGGGCACAGTGGTATCCTCAGAGCTCCTCAGTGACTTAGTTTTAAATGGTTTTAGCCTCTGATTGGAATCTTAGGCAGCCCAATGAGGCATTCAGAGATAAGCAAAACTGGGCACAAAAACTGCCCATTAGGTAAACAAGTCACTAGGGAACTAAACAATTGTAGGCAGAGGCAATGATTGGTCCCTATATAGACAACACATAAGGAAAAGACAAAGGAATATAACGGGTAGGCAATACTAAGTCCTAGCTGATTTGAAGCAAACATATAGGTTATCTATAGGACTGAGGTTTAGGAAAAGGACTTGGTGCTTGAGATGGGAACCAATGAGAATAAGGTGTAGCTCTCCAATCATAAAAGCATACTGGGGTCACTAAGTCTTTGGAACAGCCCTTTGGGAAGAAGTACAAAGGCAAAACTCATTTCTAAAAATAAGGGCACAGAAAGGGATCTAAGATTTAAAATGAGACTGGGCCCCAGTTATCAAAACTGGGGCACCATCCTGTAGCCATATAAGCAGCAAGGCAAACTAAACCTCAGTCTCCATCTATGGGGCTAGAACCAATCATGTCTTAAGTCAAGGTTGGTCCTAAGAACTGGCACAAGACTGAGTTATAGATGAAATCCAAGTGATCCAACGAGTGAAAAAGAGAAAAATCTAATTCCAGAGAGAGCTGAACAAGGGGCAAATCACCTGACATGATTTCTGAGGACCCTGAGAAGCTATGAGCCATCTTGACACAGCTCTAACCTCTCACTTTACAATTTAGTAATAAGGACTTCTCTTTCTGGTTCTTCTCCCCAATACTCAAGATCCAAGAGGTCTTTCCTTGCTTACAGTTCACCCTTGCACTTAGTACATTCCTTGCTACATAGGAAAAAGTCACTTTTTCTTTTAATGAATGAATAGCTGGCAAAAATGATGCCTGGGAAACAATCATGTATTATCATCATCATCATCATCATCATCATCTACCACTTATTACATATTTATTTGTTGCCAGATACTATGGTAAGAACTTTACAGGCACTATGTAAATTAATCCTCATAATGCACCTCTGAGGAAAGTTCCTTTATTAACCTCCTTCTACATGTGAGAGAATTAAGGCTGAGAGTGAAGTCACATGCACAAAACCAAACAGCCTGTAGTGACTATTTTAGTTGGTCAGGCTGTTGTAATAAAATAACTTAAGAGTAGTGCCTTAAAAACAACAGATACATTTTTTACAATTCTGGAGACTTGAAAGTTCAAAATCAAGGCAGATTTCTTTGTCTGGTGAGAGTCCACTTTCTGGCTCATAGATGGCACCTTCTTACTGTGTTCTTACATGGTGAAAAGAGTGAAAGGTCTTGTAAGCATCTTTTCTAGGGGTATTGATTTAATTCATGAGCTCTCTGCCCCATGACCTAATAAATTCCTAGACCCCATTTTCTAATAACATCACCTTAGGGGTTAGAATTTCAACATGTGAATGGAGAAGACACAGACATTCTGATCATAGCAATGACATAATGATTTGAACCCTGAACTTTTATTATGAAGGACATGTGCTTTAACCATTACATGATAATGTCCAATAGCCAAAGTGTTGTCTCAGACCTATCTCATCCTAAAAGACACTTGAAAATTATTAAAAAGGCATTTGGTGTCTTAGCCATTCTGGAGAGACTTTTTTTGGCCGTAGCAGATGGCAAGAAATTTAGGGTGTCAGTTTCCACTGGCCCCAGGGTACCTGAGTTTCATGAGTTCTACCAGCTTATCAAAACTAAATGGCCAGAGGTCACTGGTATCTCAAAAGAAACTTGTCACACTCTGTAAATAGATCAGAGCAAGACGTTATACACAGTGATGTAGAGCAAAGCAGATTTCCTGACATTGTCTAGACAAAGACCAGCTTTCTCAGTGGGTTTTGATTTCTCCTCTGGCATGTCCTCTGTGCTACACTCATTTAATCTACACATATTTCTTCTTTTTCCCAATTCATCTACTTGTCAGTGAGGGAGCTTGAGAACTACAGAGGCTTTTATTTGTTTAGTCATTCACATGCCACCTCTTCACTTTTGAAATGGTAAAAATTTTTGAGGAGACTTCCAATCTTTTCTCTCCAGTTCTTTCTAATAAAGACAGAAATGTCCTCCTCCTTCCCTGATACAGAACAAGTCTCTGATGCTTTCTGGGATTATAACACAAGGCAAATTCAGAGAAGTGATAGCAAACCAAGTCATTGGAGTCAACAGCCAAATTCTACTTTCCTTTAAAACCTGTGGCTCTGAAAAATAGATATTCATATCATGCTTGGAGTGAGCTTTCTGTTAGGGAGGATGATCTCATAATCTAAATGTGTCTTCATCCTCATTTAGAAGTTTTAATCTTTTGGCATTGGGAAATTTTCAACTTCTCTATCAATGATAGAAAGGGAGAAACATGAAAACACAGGCTTTCATTTCTGGCAGGACTGACCTCTTGTGGCTTGCAAGTTATTTAAGAAGAAGAAGGGCAGAAAGCCCCTAATGATTTCTCAGACTGCTTAATGAGCAAAAGGACGGAGAATAGGGAACTATTTCTTTCAGTGAACATAAAAACTACACAGATAGGCATTGCTTTATCCTTAGGGTATTTCTTCTTATGCTTTTAGTATGTAAAACAGATCAGAGCAGGAAAAATGAAGGAAGCTTTGCAAAAGACATTTCAGTATCTGCCATAAAGTCTCAAGAAAGAGTGAAAATGAATTAAATTTGTTAAAGAATAAAGAAGTCAATCAGCCTCTTCTCAGATGATTCCTAAATAGGCTTTTTCCCTCTAAACCAATTCAAATCAAAGTCAATGTTGGGGCACCTTGTATCTCTAAGAAGGCTATTTTTGAAACAAACGTCAGTAGGACACAATGTATCCCATTATGTAAGCCCTTCAGAACACTATGGACTTGAAACTGTCCACCTGCTTTTAGCAGTTTTGATTTTGAGCTGCATGTCTGTAACACTGCCACATGGTAATTGTCCCAGCTCAAATGACTTACAGACCACAAGGTTTTATGGCTCCCAAATAGCAAGTGTTTTAAGAGGGCATTTTAAAAGAGCATTTTGTTGCTAGCAGGGCTCTTAAACTTCCTTTAGCCTAACTTTTCATTCACTTTACACATGACTATGGGGACAAGTCAAGAATGGATGTTAGACTTGCATATTGGGCAAACTAGGAAATTAAAGCCTTATGGAAGACAGGGAGATTTTGACAAGATCACAAAATAATGTGGCCTGGAAACTCAGGTTTCATGACTCCTGGTCTAGTGCTCTGTCAACCAGGTCACACTGGCTGCATTCACTAAACTTGTCAAATTATGGGAACATTGATGAGGTATCAATCAGAGACAGTATCCCTGCCTGGCCTTGGGGGGCTTATAATCTAGATGGATCAAGAAATTTCCTATCCAAGATGGTCATTATTTATCTGGGACCTCTATGATAAAGTAATACAACCTCTGTTTATCATTTAAAATAGTTGAAAACTCAAAGTATATATATGGGGTTTCTACCTTTAGAGAGGAGATATGACCTAACAAAAAACAAAGGCAGGAAAAGAAATTGTGGCCCTATCTAATTAAGAAGACACCTCCCAGTAAGGAGCTGCCATGTTCCCTGTGTTCTTAGCACCTAGAACTAAGAATAAAATGGAGGGATGTTGCTTTTGGAAAGACCAGACTGCCCTGATTGGTTCCTCTGACTTACAAGTTAGCAGTGAGCTTAAGGATGGAGAAAGGGTTGAGAGAGTGGTTGATTTCAGGTCACATTCCCTGGGTGTCCCCAGACTCCTTCACACTCCCAGAACAAATGGCAATTCTACAGATACTATTTGTACTGACATTTCTCTGCCTACAAGAAATTATCTCTTAGGTTGTCACCATCCTAAGATAGATTCATTTGCCATTAAAAAAGGCAGAAAGTCGATCTGTCATTCCAGCTAAAAGGCAGAGAAGCAAGGGTCCAGTAACAGATACCGTATATTCTCTTCTATTCTTCAGGCAATGACACTGGGCTTTGGCAGAAGGGCTGATGATTTGATAAAAGTTCCCCTCCCATTCAAATGATGCATATTAACTCAGGAAGGAGTATTAATGACACATGGAAACCTACCATTCTGAGCAGAGAGGATGGGAAAATATTTCCTACCAAATTTTGTCTCACAGGGCCTTCATCCAGCTCCAGGGAAATTCTTTTATCTTCACTTTGTCTTTAACTCTCTTAGCTCTCCAAGGACAAGAAGTCCTTATCAATAGATCCAGACTGGGACATCTGTTCTGGATAAAGAAATGAGGAGATCCTGTTGTGATGCTGCTTGTTATTGCACAGATTTAAATAGACCTCATCCCTTTCTCCAGATCTCAATAATCACAAACAGTAAATATCCCATAGAGTACGAGCCAATGAAGCAGTTTAAGTCCTGTGTCCTAACACACAATAATTATATTCCTATTGTCTAGCTTGATTCTACCCCACTTCTTTTTCTAACACATTTAAAGTTTCCAAAGGAAAATATCTGCCAAAGCCACTCAAGTCTTATGGTTGATACAGGGAGAAGGGATCAGGTCAGGCCTCCTTTTTTCTCTTGGATAACATAAAATACTTTATGCATCACATATCAATACATTGTCTATACCCTCTCTGTGTCTTCTCCCTTGCTTTCAGAAAGCTCTTTAAAATGGTGGCTGGCAAGCTGCTGTTCATGCAAAGTCTCCAGATGGGTTACAAATTTCATATCAGATAGTCAGATGAAAATACTTTAAGACATAACAACCTTCCGGCTCAAGGAATTTTTTAAATTACATTTAAACTCAGTGTCATCTCTGCCTAAAATCCATTAGATTCTTAAGTGCATCATCCCTATACATATAAGTTTGCGGATTTTTAAGTTTGGGGAAATTTACAACTTTAGCAACCCACCTATGAAAAGGATTATAAACCCCCTCAAGCTAAATCCCCTCCAATAATGCAGTTGCTTTAGGTTTGCCACTGGTAAGTGGAAAAATCAAACCTAATTTAGTGTGTTTACCAAGCCCACACAGCCACTCTTAAGCCACTTGATTAAAATCCTTTAAGTTGTCAAGATGCAAGCAAAAACACCAGCAAACTCTTACCCTGGGCTCTTACCATTTGCTGGTTTTTGTCTGTCAACTGGAGTACCCTTATGCCACCTACTTTACCCACCTAGGTTTCTGAAAATGGCTCACCTACTGCTGCTACCAGCACAAGCAGAGGCTTGAGAACAAAAGGCTACTGGAATGGTTCAGAACACCACAAATGAGGCACTACATTCCTTCAGTAGCTCCCTTCCCTTCTATTGGTTGAGCCCTCTACCTGCTTGTCAATATCCCTTTGTCTTTTTCCATGTATAGGTATTTTTTGAGGGTCTTTAAGGATCAGTAATGGGAAATTCTCATTTTAGAGCCAGGTCCACAACCATGAGGTTTAACTGAGCACAAATTTAATGTCATTCTTCATTGAGGGAATAACAGCCAGCAAAAAATAGAGAAGCTCCACCTTGTTTGAAAAAAGTTCCTCAGAAAGAAATAATTCAGAAAAGGTAGCCAGGCTGAGGAAAAAAGACTAGTGCCTGAGAGGAGCAGATTCTTCCAGTTGTCTTATGTGATTTCAAAAGTACTTCAGATTAGGAATGGCCTCCTTTGGGAATCTACTCTTTTGCTGAGTATTTCTGGAAACCAGACAACAAAAAGTCATACTTTGTCTGACCACCTCTTGTTAGTATTTAGCAGTGCTTGCCTCATGGTAGAGGCTTTGGTTACTCAGTTTTTTTCTTTTAAATTGGGTCAAGATTCTCAAACTCCCTTGCATCCCTGTTTTAAAAAAAGAAAGAAAGAAAGCTCAATTCCTTTCAATTCAAAGTGATTTTGTCACATAAATACCCCCTTAATTCTTCCTTCCAAAACAAAAAAAAAAAAAGCAATTTCTCCTCAAACTATCTCTTAGACTTACAATTAAAAAAAAAACTAGTTAAATTAAGTAATTAAATTCAAATGAGATCAAATGGGAAGTGATACTAGAAAGGTATTTGCATGTTCTGAGCAGGAGGCAGAGACATGTTGGCAAGGAGAAGAGGTGGCTTTATCTATGAATTCTCTTGGCATGACAAGACTCTTTCTAGCTGATTCAGACTCTCCCTGCCAAAAATCCCTGCTAGCTTTCTGGCCAATTCCATTCTCCTCAGCAGCCTTTGTTCCTATGACCAGGTGTAGCCCCAGACAAAATGGATAAAATAGGTAAAATTTGTCTTTGGCTTCCATCCATTCAGCAATGTGGAACTACCACTAAAGGAGGTCCAAGAAGTTCCCAGAGAGGGGGACCTCAATCCAGGATGAGTGGGGTTCTTGACAAATGTCACAGAAATGAATTTAAGGACACATCAGTTAAAGGCACAGACAGATTTATTTAGGAAAGCAGTGATACATTCAAGGGAGAAGGTAGGCCATCTCAACAGTGAGAAACTTTTGGATAAAGTAAGGAATACACATTCAAGGGAGAAGGCAGGTCATCTCAACAATGAGAAGCAACCCCTTGATGTGAGGTATTAATATTTATAGAGGGACAGTAGCTAGGGGCTGGACTAGAGGTGGAGTCAGGGCAGAATTAACACAATTTCATACTAGTTTTCCTAGTGTTTATGCATTGCCCTCACATCGTGCTACTTTCTGCAGGCAAGGACTTGGACTGGGTGGCATGAGAATCACTTGTTTTGCATTCCAATAGTTCATGGGCATTTCCTGCCGGAAATGGTCCAAAGGTTCATGGGCATTTCTTTTGAAACTTAGTATGTCTTTCTGTATACCCAAATTCCTATCTTAGAACTGAATATTAAGGATTCAGCTGCAGTGAGATGAGAGTAGAAGCCATAGATGATAATACTGAGGGGTTGAAGGAAGGTGGTTTAATGACAGAACTGTAAAGGGTCTTTCTTATTTGAAAAATCTTCATTGATAATCTCCTAAACCAGGTACCATAAACAGACTCTAGAGGTACAAAGAATACCTTGATTGAGTGAACAGAACTAGGAAGAAAAGCCAGAGAAGCAATAATCATAGAGTTAGGGAAACCTGTAGTCTTTAGTATCAGGGCGGAAAGAAAAAAGGACATATAGTGAAAAAGGTCAATGATGTCACAGGAGCAGTTGATGTCCAAGGGAAGTCTTTGAATTTGGTAACCAAGTATATAGTTCAAGAAATAATTTTAGTAAATTGGAGGAGTGGGAAGTTAGATCTCATAGGTAATAAGAAGAAAATGACATTGAAATTCAAAGGCAGTAAAGGTGTATTTATGCAAGAACATTGGTAGTGACAGGAAGAGATATAATATGGTTATGAGGGTAGCAGGATCCAAAGTTGGGCAGAGTGGTTTTTGTTTGTTAGTAAACAGAAATACCTGAGTATATGACTCTGAATGAGATAAATCAATGATTTTCAAATTACTGTAACTATTATAGTAACTTGGAAGCTGATTGAGTCCCATCCCTAGAGATTCTGATTCCATACATGTTAGGTATGAGTTGAGCATTAGTATTTCTAACAAGTTCCCAGGTGAAAATTTTGGCTATAATCCAAGGACCATATTTTGAGAACCACTGAGATAGATGAATGGACAAGGATTAATTAAAGATGTAAAAGAGATAATAGATGGAACTAGGCTTAAAGAAGACAGAAGAATATGAGAGGCCTGGAATAAATGGATTAAATCTTAGCAAGAATGTTACTTTCTATGACATGGAAATTCACAGAAGGAATGGATTAATATGTTGAGGAGAAGAGGAACACTGAGGTGGCATAAAGAAAGAAGCAACATCATTCACAGAGGCAGTAAGACTGATAAGAATTAGGAAGTGGGAAAGTCTGAAATAAGCATCATTCACAAACTTAGAGAAGAATCTACTTTGAGATCATAGGTGATGGGTTTAATTTCAGAAAAGGTAAGTTTGAAGTGGTGGCAAGCCATAAGATAGATGGTCAATAGGCTGTTGGCTTTGATAAACACATGCTTTCTGAAACTTCTACTAGGATATAAAGGATGTAGGATGTCCTCCATGCAGGTAAGTATTTTTTTTAAATCTGTTTTGTTTGCTTTGTTCACCGGTCCATTCCCAGCACCTAGAACAGTGCTTGACACAGAATAGGCATTCAAATATGCATTGGAATGAACCTAAGGGGGTTTTGCTGAGTTGATAACTGCAGGTTTCTAATCCCAGCTGCTCAGCATTTCAGTTTCTCCATCTCTAACATGGGAATGCTAATTATACTAAGCTCAAGGTTTCTGTGAGAAGTAAATAAGATATGTATAAGGTACTTAGCACAGTGTCATACCAAGTAATCACCCCAAAATGAGTTAGCTATTTATCATCTGCATTTTCCCTTAAATTAAGGACTATTGCTCAACTGATTTGAATTACCATATATAATTCAAATCAGTAAAACTTTACTGTTTGAACACATACTCCATCTCAGAGCTTTTCATTCTTTCCCCATCTCTCCCCTCTGGTACATAGGGGGACATAACTATATTTATCATAGAAAAAAAATTGATCAAAATTGGTGTTTTCACTTTATATCTGATATATCATCTCCAAGCCTTTTCTTCATTGGAAGCCTTTTTTTCCATGTGTCATTTTAAGGCCAGGTTTATTACCAAAACCTACTATTGTTGTAAAGGAACAGTTGTGGAAAAAAAAGAAATAAGTGCAGAAATTACTAGTGCCTCTTTTCCTGGGATTAATATAAAAACGTGGCTTACTTTTGCCTGAGTTAATTATGCAATGCACTGCTGACATTTATTTTATTGATCTGATACAAGTGAGTGCAATACTGATATTCATCATTATAAAATATAGCTCACTATATAAATTAATATGTATTATAATAACTGTTTTATCCATGTCATTGCCCATGAAGAGTTCTTCATGTTTTCATACATCATATTCAAAAATCAACAACTTTTTAAGACATCTACAGTTTTTCAGTTTAGAATCTGTTGCAATGATAGATATAAAAATAGAAGACTCAGTCCCTGCTTTCAAAGAATCTGTTTTAATAGACATGCTGTCAAAAAAAATTCAAGAATAATCAACATAGCAAACACTCAAGAATTAAACTGAATGCTATGACCCTGTGTTGCTCCACATGGCATAAGGAAAGCAAATATAAATATACTCTATTCTGCTTGCTCAACAAAAGTTTCTAGTCAACTGAGGGAGATAAGACTGTAAAAATATTTAAAATAAGAAAATAAGAGTTAAACAGGGATAGGTCATAAGGGAATACAAGTTTATTTGCAAGGTAGCAAAAACAAATTAGGGGAAAAATGGAGTTAGTTATCTAAGCTAATATGTCTCAGGATAACAGACCAGTTCCCATTCCTTAATTTACCATCAAGTTAAAACTTATGAAATGCTATTACTTTTCTAACATAAGCATTGATAAGTGAATTAGTTGTATCAATGTAAGATTTTATATTTCCACCAAAGAATTATATTAGGTGGCAAATGACTGAATGAAAGACTGTCTCTAAAAGTTATATACATATTTGTTTTTCAGAGAGCTGATATAGCTGTTGCTCCACTTACAATAACATTGGTCCGTGAAGAAGTCATCGATTTTTCAAAGCCGTTTATGAGCCTAGGCATCTCCATCATGATAAAGAAGCCTCAGAAATCAAAACCAGGCGTATTCTCATTTCTAGACCCACTGGCTTATGAAATCTGGATGTGCATTGTCTTCGCTTACATTGGAGTCAGTGTAGTTCTTTTCCTGGTCAGCAGATTCAGCCCCTATGAATGGCACTTGGAAGACAACAATGAAGAACCTCGTGATCCACAAAGCCCTCCTGACCCTCCTAATGAATTTGGAATATTTAACAGCCTTTGGTTTTCCTTGGGTGCCTTTATGCAGCAAGGATGTGATATTTCTCCAAGGTTTGTTTCCATGTCATACCCAACGCCCCCTTGCATTTTATGACCAGACTCCATTCATGTGCATCTGGTATTCATTCATCTCAACTCCAGATTTCTTTCCTCTAACATTCCATCCAGTGACAAACTATCATCAAGCCATTGTGTTTGCTTGCGTCCATGAAGTGTGTCATTGGTGTTGCTTTGAATGTCTGTCATGCATTTCTATGGTATTGCATATTTATATACACATGTTATAGCAAACATCTGAACTCCAGATAAAGGTAACCTTGCCAACTAATATTAATATTATTCAGATAAAGTGAATACTAAATCTTGATCAAATGGACATGGTTTCCTCATTAATTCAGCTAAAACATTTTCTCATTTGTCAAGAGATTGAATGTAGACAAAGTATGCAAGATAGAGCTCTCTTTAAAACCCTTTCCACCTTCCTTTTCACTGTCTTCTTTTTATTTTGCTCTCAGATATCCTTGAACTATCCACTGTCATATCTCACCCAAGTTTCCTAGCTAAAACTATAAAACTTCTCAAAGAAAACAGAAGTAAATCAGTGTGACCTTGGAATGGACAGAGTTCTCACATAGAGACCAAAAAGCACAGTTGATTAAAAATTCAATAAATTTCATCAAAATCCAAAAATTTCAAAAGATACCATTAATAAAAGGAAAAATCAAGTCACAGAAAGAAATTATTATCAAATCATATATCTGATAAAAGAATTATATCTACAACATATAGCAATCTGCTGCAAATCAATAAAAAAAGACAACCCAATTTTTAAAATGGATGAAAGATTTGAGAAGACAATCCCCATAAGAAGATGCATAAATGGGTAATGAAAAGATGCTCAATATCATTGGTCATTAGGGAACTGTAAACTAAAACCACAATGAGATCCCTTACACCTCCTCCAGAATGGCTACAATCAAAAAGACAGACAATAATATCAAGTGGTGACAAGGATGTGGAACAACTATAATATAGGGAATTTGGTTTAGATTATAAAGACTTAGAAGGTCCTTACCCAGTTTTTCTAGCATACTGCTTTTTGAGATTATCCACTCAGAGCACAAAACACTAAAAATGAAGCTTGGCAGTATAACTTACTGGTAACCCTCTCAAGCAGCTTTTTTGAATAGCCTGTGTGGGCCAAAACTCGTACATCCCAATCATATATTTTCTGCCACCCTCAATCTGCTTGGTCAAATTCTCCAATTGTTTCACCTCCTATTCCTTTGGTCTACAGAATGTGTATCATTTTGCAATGTTATCCGGGAGTTCATTTGGCTTGATGTTCTCTTTTTAAAATTTTTTTGAAACATTCACTTCAAGAAAAAGTGGTTAAGCACCCCTGGATTCAATCTCAGGTACAAAAAAAAAAAAAAAGAGAGAGAGAGAGAGAGAGACTAAAGTTTCTGAATGATTCTCTAATTGAAATACTTTTAACATGGCTGGTGCTCTGTTTTGAGACAATGCTAGAGTCATCAAGGTTGAAGATCTTACTGGTTTATGTAAGTGAATTTTCAAAATTTAAAATTGTTTTGTCGTCACTAGAGTGCTGCATAATACTCAAACAGATTTTGTTTTGTTTTCTTTTCTTTTTAGTACCAGTGATTGAACTCAGGGGCACTAAACCACTGAGCCACATCCCCAGACCTATTTTTTATTTTATTTAGATCCAGGGTCTCACTGAGTTGCTTAGTGCCTTGAGGTTGCTGAGGCTGGCTTTGAACTCTGGATCCTTTTGCCTCAGCCTCCCGAGCTGCTGGGATTACAGGTGTGCACCACCATGCCTGGCTCAAACCAATTTCTTCAAAAGCCATTTTTGGAAGTATTTATGCATTTTGGTTTAAGCAATAACTCCGAGATTCCAAAATGATGACCTGAAAATGACATGTTGGAGCAGTTTTTTTTTAATTTTGTAGAAGAATTGAAATATCAAATATTGTTTTCAAGGTACAGAGTTTTAATATCATTCCTCATATTGTCATATAGGGCAATGGCTTTCAAAATTTTTGACTGGTAACCCACAATAAGAAATTTTTTCCGGGGCTGGGGTTGTGGCTCAGTGGTAGCGTGCTCACTTAGCATGCGTGAGGCACTGGGTTCAATCCTCAGCACCACATAAAAATAAAGACAATAAAGTCCAACAACTAAAAACAAATTTTTAAAAAGAAATTTTCCATCATGACTCAATACACATTTATGTATATAACAAAAGTTCCAACAAACATTAGCCTTACAGTGTATCACACACTCATATTTTCTATTTTTTTAAATGCTGGACACAACTCAGCCCAGCAATAGGGCACACAGCCTACAGAATAACACTTGTCTAAAGTAACAAGTATTATCCTAATTGTACTTTCAAGTGATAAATTATTACCTTTACAAGCTCTATATTTTCTACCTTATGGGTGATCCCTCTTCTGATAGTCTTTTGTGTCCTTCAAAAAAAATTATATCTTTAAGCTTCTTAATAAAATATTATTCTACTTATTATATACCAGTAAGAAACATGTTTCTCCTTGTCTTGAGAGCTCTATTGATTATATATTTGGGCTTAGTTGTATAACAGCAAAGCCCACTATAATGTGTTTCTCTATTAACAGATTTTAAAATCCCTGATAATAACATAGTTGCACTCTGAGATTTGTGGTTGCCTTGACTGCAAACACCAGCATTATACATTATTTCCATTTAATGGTCACATTTGGAATGCAGGCTCTCCAGAAAGCCCAGAATGTGAGCATACATTGTACACTCTGACTTTTCTCAAAATGAAAGCAATTCACATTTGAAGTAGAATTAACAAGCATTAGAGCAGGCAGAAAGGTCAGAGAGAAATTAGTCCAATGCCTGTCATTTACTAGGGACAAACCAACAACCTTCATTGAACTCCCATTTTGTATGGGCATTTTGCCTACATTATCATCTGGATCAAAATCCTCAAAACACTACCACAGGGTGAGAACATTGTATTTATTTTTAAATTGAAGAAAGTGACACAGATTAAATAATCTACCTGATCACACAGCTAATGGCAGAGCCAGATTCAAGCCTAGCTCCAATTCTAAAACCCTTGCTCTTTCTACTTCACACTGCTTTTCTCATATCACAGAGGATTAGTATCCAGAGAAAAGACATGATGGAGCTGAGTACAGTGGTGCATGACTGTAATCCCAGTAACTCAGGAGGCTGAGGCAAGAGGATTGCAAATTTAAGGCCAGCCTCAGCAAATTAGCAAGATCCTGACTCAAATTTATAAATAAATAAATAAAAAGGACTAGGATGTAACTCAGGGGTGGAGTGCCCTAGGTTCAATCCCCAGTACCTATCCCCTCAAAAAAACAAGACGTGACCATGATGGAACCCAAAGTCATGGAGGGAGGGTCTAATAGCTGGCAGTACAATTATTTTCACAACAGTACACTGCCTTCCACTGTGCACCTGAAAGCACATTGCTTGTTCCATTCCTTCCCTCATGCTCAAAGCCGTTTTCCAGTCTCCCAGCCCCTGAAGAAACTCTGCCTTTGCCCTAGTGTTAATGAAAGTAGGTGGAGAACATTCAAAATGCTGTTGAGCATGCGTTCACTTGAAGTAAAAGACTGCAAAATCAGCAATAAGACATCATGAGGAAAAATGCTGGCATCATTCTTTTTCCATCAAATAAAGTTATTGACAGTTACTTAGGAGAGTCAAGAGACTGCATCAATATTAGGTTTGATATTTGAACTACTCTAATTGGTCAGAGTAAATTATTTTGTTCTACATAAACCTGGAGGCTGAGTCAACTTTAGAGAAAGTAATCAATGTAATAATCTGAGGTTATATCCACATACAAACTGACTTGCTGGGGGCACTCAGGAGAAGATGTGACCAGATTCAATGTAACCCTCTTCCCTGAGCAAGAGATAGAGAGATAGGCAGTGAGTGCAGCCAGATGGAAGGAGCATAGTGGTTAAGCATGTGGGCGTGAAGTTAGTTTCAGCAGATTCACAATCTGCTTAGCTGTTGTGTAACCTGGAGCAAATTACTAAACCTTACTAAGCTTCAGTTCCTCATCAGTAAAATGGAAAGCACAATGGCTCACATGTAAGAACTCTATAAATGTTACCTGTCATTATTATTAAATTGGCTTCATCTAATCATTCTAGTTCCACAAATACTAACACATAATATTGCACTTTTAATTGAGTTCCTAAAACTCCTCAGAAATACAAGTGAAATATTGGTCAGTATCAAATTGCAGGTCTCTGATGAAAAATAACCAGCAACATTTCTTTTTGGTCCCCAATATCCTTCATTAAGGATTATACTCCTGGAAAATAATTTGATTGTATTGTTCCACAATACATTACAGATATTGACAGGAGGTTGCATTTTTCAAATATGAAATTGATTCCCTTTGTTAAACTTTGATAGAACCACTTAAGCAGTCCAGAGTCCAAGTCCAGGCAAACACTCCCCCTGCTGACTTTCTGTGGAGCTGCAGGGACATCTGAGGGCTATCTATATTGAAGAGATGAGGGTTGGGGTAGTTTTTTACAGGAAAAAAAAAATGGAAAGAACAGACTAACTAGAACCTGATTAATTACTGTATTCAAATTCTTATAGAAGTATTACTTCCCATTAAGTTTTCTTTTTTTTATTTGCTGTTTTCCTGGGAAGTTGAACCCAGGGGTGCTTTACCAGTGAGCTACATCCTCAGTCGTTTTTATATTTCAAATAGTATCTCCCTAAGTTGTCAAGTGTCTTGCTAAACTGCAGAGGCTGACCTCAAACTTGGAATCCTCCTGCCTCAGCCTCCCAAGTTGCTGATATTACAAGCATATGTCACCATGCCCAGGTCCTATCAAGTTTCCAAGATATTAATTTGTAGAAGTAGGCAGGAAATCTGTTCAGGTTATACATGGATCCTCCACAGATAGTCTCCTTTAAATGGAAAGTATGTCTGAAACAAATCTTTTCCTGTCATTATCAAAGTTCTGCTGATAGTTAATGTGCTGGGGTTGCAAGTATGTGTATGGTGCAGAGGAGCCAATGTTTAAAATGCACCTTTGACCATTAGATAAGAACAGCTCTTATAATAGGAACCACTTATGAAATAAACATGTCACTGGAGATATTAGAAAATAAAATAAAATAAAATGGAAAGTATGTGCAGAGTAATACATAACATGAAGTGTATAATGAATGGTATCAAAGACAACAGGAATTTTTTTGGCCCCGTTTAAGCAATATCCTTTCCTCTGCTGATATATCACCACTCTCTGCATCCTACTGCAAATTCACTTCAAAGCAGTAGTGATGTGGCAATAAATTAGTGATGTAATAGCAGGATTTTTATTAGAACTATTTCACAACTTTCCTGGCTGAAAGCTGTAGCTTTCTGTCTTTGGGATATGGTTACTTATTTCTATCAGAGAAGACTATAAGCCAAAGATTGATTCTGCACATTTTTTACAAATGTGTCAAAGACCCAGCATTGAATGGAATGTAGAAATGATACATACTTGGAAAAAGAAGGGGAAAAAAGAATGATAAAGAGTTTGTACAAAGGAGAAGCAGTTTTTAGTTCCAGCTCTTCATCTTGTAAAGCTAGTAAAGTGCAGATTACAAAATTTACTTACAGGAGGAAGGTTAGAGCACATAGCTCACTTTTATTATCATGTTAGATGTCATAAAACACATTTTATTACTAACTCAAACTCCAGTTTCTTTACAATTACAGATAACAAGAACATTGTATATTATCTGATATGTATATTTTGCAATGTTTTATATTCTCTTTTCTTTTGTTACTAATTTACTTTCATTAACTTCACAACTCCTCTTACATTTTTTTTCAAAAGGCATTATATACACCTATGGTGCATTTATAAATACTAAATGTACAGAATTTTACAGTCATTTCATTATGCTAACCTTGAAATCTATCTTGTGCAACAAAACGATTTGAAATGAATGTTAAACATTTGCAGCTACATTAGTGGAAAGAAAGGAATTGGAAAATGACAGGTCTTTTTAACTCAACTATAGAGTCTTGTCTTGTTTTAATAGGTCCTTTATAAAATGTGATGGGGTTGACCCATCAGTCACTTTTTATATAGCCTCCATGTGAAATGTGGTTTTAAGTGGCTATAGTTTCACTAATGAGAAAAGGGAAATGTAAAAATGCTTATGGAGCTTCTTCCCTGTGGCTTCCCCTGCACATTTTGTTAGTGAAAACATTTAAGCATTCATGTCAAACAAAAGAAGAAAGTGGTAGAAAATCTGCCAAATCTTTTGTCAAAGTTACTACTGTCTTCAGAGGATAATGTTGAATGCAACCTTGTACATTCCACTCTGATTCCACAGAAGCTCTTTGTTGAGGTTTGTAAAATTATTATACCATTTCTATGTGGGTACTCACCCAAAATCTCCATGCGCATAAGTACAATCACCCCTTGATACCAGGGATTGGTTCCAGGATCCCCTACGGATACCGAAACCCACAGATGCTCAAGTCTCTTATACAAAGTGGCATAGTATTTTCTTATTACTTATGCACATCCTCCAATAAACTTTAAATCATCACTAGATTACATATAGTACCTAATATAATGTAAATGGTATGCAAATAGTTGCTATACTCTATTGCTTAGGGAATAATGACAAGAAAAAATTCTGTACACGTTCAGTACAGAGGCAATTTTTTTAGTATTTTTGATCTTCAGCTGGTTGAGTCTGTGAATGAGGAACCTGAGGATATGGAGGGACTGGCTGTATATTACCCACATAATTACCAAAGTCAATACCAGGTAGACAAGATGACATGAAAATGACCATTTTGCATTTAGGTTTATTTTCAGTCATGTCAACAACCAATCTCAGCTGAGTCATTCAGATCAACCACATGATGATCTGAGTCAATATTAAGGTGGCCAAAATAACCAGATTATGATGTGCAGGCTTGATTTTAGATCAGACAGACATAGCCACAGTCCATTAGCCTCAATAAAATGGCACAATGTAATTTCAATAAATTACTGTATTTTCTCCACATTTCAAATAGACAATGCATAAAGTACCATTAATATTCTGAGCAGCAGAGTATACCTCTTTTCATACCAAACTGTGATTCTGGAATTACTCCAAAATCAGTTCTCCCCTTGGCCTCGGCAAAAAAACATCATTCAATGTAAGGTTGACATTCACGGTTCCATTCCAAATGAACAATAGGTAACAAACAATATTCAGTTTTGCTACAAATATATTTCTCAGTGTTTGTAGGAAAATTGCACCTTCTATGATTTACACACCATCTGGAATTTTCTTATACAAAATATAGGTATTTTGTAGTATAAAACTCTGGGCATTTCTCCCTAGTATGTAAGTATAGATTTTTTTTTCTACTTCTCCCCTGTGTGCCTCAGTTTATCTCTAAATGCCTCTGTTTGCTTATATTTAAAATAGCCCTTAACCATAGGGATAGACAATTTTAAAATTTGATATATATAAAGCAATTAGAACAGAGTCTGGCATATAGGAAATACTCTATAACCACTAATTATTGTTATCATCTTTTATTACCCTATTACTATGGATGCTACCTTGAAGCATTAATCTTTTATACAATAAAATTATTTCCAGAGTCACATCAGTCCAGAATAAATTGAATGTATCTGGCAACAATGAAGATGAAAGGTCTAAATTCCTAATTCAAACACTATATATATACTTTTAGCATTGGGAAGTGTGACACATTCTTTTCTGACTCATCCAGGTGTTTTTACATCTTCTGACTAAAAGAGAAATTTTCCCAGATAAAATCCTGAGAGAGTATAACTATTAGTTAGGAAAATCTGTTGCAAAGCAGATTTTCACATCTGAAAAACTAAAAGTGATTATGTTTTGAAATAAAGAAATAATGGTTGTTTTAGGCTTCCAGGGACTAATGGGAATTGGAGACTTAAAAAAAAAAGTAGGTTTGCTATAGTTTAGCAGCAAAGAATACTATTTATCAAAACACCTGCCAAAAGTATTTGACTGGAGTGTAGCATCTAAAACAACTGAATTTTCCAGAGCCTGAAAAAGAAAGGTTATCTTGGGACACAGAAATTTGAATTTGTTTCCAAGTAGTGAAATGAAAGTACAGACAGAAAAGAGCTTGATTTGTCAGCTCTCCATCCAGAACTGCCCTCTTCCCACAGAGTCTGGAGATGTACCAGGCTACTCTGCCTATTCTTGACTTTATGACAGAGTGGGTTCTCTTTCCATGAGTTTTTCTTGGCATGGGAGAACATAGCCTAATAAGAATGGAGTTCTGCCTCATAGCAGAACTATCCTAGGGGTGATGTGGCAATATTTTATAAAACCCAAGGAGCAGATTTTCATTTCTGTGGACCAAACCAACCATCAGCAACACTGCAAAGGAGATGTAGTTTCCTAAATAGAATCCATTACTCATCATTGAGCATTCATTGCCCTCATGCTGCCCCTCTAACATACCACAGTCCCTCTCCTGAGTAGCACTCATACTGTAGGACCATAACTGGCAACCCTGGCTGCACCTTAAAAATTTTATAAAATTCTGCTGCTTAGGCCTATCTCCTAGAATTCTGATTTAATTTGTCTGGGATGGAGCCTAGGCAAGTTACTTTTTGTTCTGTTTTGACTCAAGCTCCCCAGATGATACTGATGTACAGGTGGAGTTAAGAATCGCTGATTAACAACATTTGTTTCTGTTTAGTCTGAAGATATCTTTGCAGAAACCCAAGATGCTTAAGAAATACAGATTCTTGGTCACTCAGATGTTATAAATCTGCACCTTAACAAAGGCCCCTGCTGGTGCCAATGCACAGGAATATTGAAGAACAAAATATACCCTTATGAACTTACCTCTCTTCTTCTGTCACATTTCCTACTGATAGGTACTGTTGAAGTGTTACATTTTGATCAAAGCCTCTGAAGACCCACAGAGGATGATTCCAATAATAAGCAGGCCAGGAAAAAATCATTTTGGGGGGCATTTTGGTGAGGGGGAAGGAAACAAGTGTTTTAATGCCTCACACACCCCATTGTACAGGTATTTTCCTGCATCATTTTGGGGCCTTCCCTCACTGGCTAAGGTTTAGTTTGTAAAAGGGAAGAGTTTTGATCTCCTGAGTCTCACTAGACATTTATATGAAATAACAATAAACATTACAATCTAGCTCCTTGCCTCATGGGTGATCAACTCCACAAAATCATAATGTCTTTATTAAATATATTAAACTCAAAGTGAAGAGTGCTAATTTAGTAGCTGCCCATTTCTCTTCACACATGGAAAGCCTTTTGACTCTTCCTCCTATGATGTTGCCTTTCATCAATGGTTCACAACCTTGGCTGCACATTGTAGTCATCAGTGGAGATTTTAAAAATACATGTGTCTGGATTCCACTTCCCAGGTTCTAACTTAATTGATATCCAGTAAACCTGAGCATGAGTCTTCTTTCTTTTGGCTGTTATTTTTTTTTAATATCCCAGATGATTCTAATGTGCAACCAAGGCCAAGAAACACTTGCTTTAAATAATGCTGTATTCTGTAGATGTGCTTAATAAAGCTCACAGAGAACTCAATTGGTTAAATTATTACATGTAAGTGGGAGATAATAAAAATGTTTTTGTGATTAAAAAATTCCTGTTTAGAAATCCTGTGTTAGTCCGGTATGTTAATAGCATTTACTGAGGTAAAAAACTTAAAAGGAGAAAAGGTTTATTTTAGCTCATCACTTCAGAGATTTCAGTCCATGGTACTTTGCTTTGAGCCTGTGGTGAGGCAATATATCATGGGGGAAGCATGTGGCAGAGGAAACCCATCCAACTCATGATGGCAGGGAAGCAAGAGAGAGAAAAGTGTACTGGGATCCCAATATTCCCTTCAAGGGCACATCCTAGTGACCTAACTTCCTCTAGATAGGTCCCACCCCTTAAAGGTTCTACCACCTCCCAGTAAAACCACAGGCTACTAACCAAACTTTCCACATATGGACCATTAAGGGATATTCAAGATACAAAGTAGAACAAAACCTGTACAGTCCTGAAAAGCATTCTGTGTGCACTATCATATGCTATCATGACATGTAGTATTGTCATTAACATGTGACTTTTGTCTGATGTTAATTCTCTCACATCATCTACTTTCCTCCTCCATAAGCTGTACTGAAACTACTCCTCTTTCCAGAAATAAAGATAAGGATTTCTTAACTGAGATCTGGCCCCTTTGGGTCTGGATTTGTTTTTGTTTTACTTTGTAGATCACTCTCCGGGCGCATTGTTGGAGGGGTTTGGTGGTTCTTCACCCTGATCATAATTTCTTCCTATACTGCCAATCTCGCTGCTTTCCTGACTGTGGAGAGAATGGTTTCTCCCATAGAGAGTGCTGAAGACCTAGCTAAGCAGACTGAAATTGCATATGGGACCCTGGACTCCGGTTCAACAAAAGAATTTTTCAGAGTAAGTGCTTTGCAGCTAATTGGGCCTGCTGGTTTTTATTTTATTATCTTCTCACAAAGGCAGATTCACAGTGCTTTCAAGGGAAGACTGGGAAAGGGAGGGAATGTTATCAAAGGAGAGCATCTTAAATACTGTACTGCTTAGTTGGTGATCTAATTCACTAACCTTTAGAACTAATACTCATGTGAGATATAACAGGTGACATGTTGAGAGCACTGAGTTTGAACTCCTAGGTTTGAATCCCAACCCTGCCACAAAGGAATTGTTTGTCTTTGGGCAAGTCATTTAACTTGTGTCATTTTGGGTTGTCTTACTTGAATAATGAGAGAACTAAACTAAATCTCTCTTTCTTCTAACTCTTACAAAAGCAGTGACTTTATGTTTCAGCTGTTCACAGAAGTTAGGTAATTGACTCTAAGACTCTGACAAGTGATGGACTAGAAGAAAGTACATATTCTATTTTAGACATGGAATTTTCCATTGAAATGTATTACAGTTGTTTCAAGTATAAACATACAGGCTGATAATTTAATTCACAGGAAAGTTTATAATGCTTTTAATTTTTTGAGTAGATTTATTCCCCCTGCTCTCATCAGTCCAAATCTTTCTAGGGGAATAGCAAATTGTCCACTAGCAAAAGTTAGTAAATCTATGTAAACTCCATTACAGTTTTTTAAATATTTTTTCAGTTGTTCATAGACCTTCATCTATTTATATGTGGTGCTATGAATTGAACCCGTGCTTCACACATGCCAGGCAAGTGCGCTACCACTGAGTCACAGCCAAAGCCCCTCCATTACAGTTTTTAAGAAATAAAATGTTTTTCAGTTTCCCCAACAAACAAAACAGGTTGCTTTAAATTAGAAAATGGACCCCTTGAAGACACTGCCACTGCTTCTACTGTAGCCACTGTAACTGGTTGTAGCAATGATCCAAAAAGCAATTGAGTAGTAGGTAGAGAGGAAAAGTTTAGTCACTCTCTCCAACCAATAGTCAAGATACTGGATAGTAGGTATAATTACTGACTTTTTCTCAAAGGAGCGAGTAAACAAATGTTGTTTCTAAACCAGCTTATTTTGATAAATAAGTAATATATTTCTACATGTATTACCATGAGATTTGTTCAATTATTTCATGGAAAACAAGGAGGAGTGTGTTTTTGACATTAGAGAATTAAGTGAAAACAGTTTGTACTCCCTGAAGGAGAAAGGATCCATTCTGGAGCCCTTTCAAGAATTTTCCATGGCTCAGGATGTCTATATCTCACCTCTGTCACCTGCTTACTGAACACATCATAACCTCTACCTGGGAAGAGGGGCCCAGAGTTGGAAGCATCAAAATGATATCCAGACCCTCTGATACTAATCTGGCCTTGACTCTCCCTATTAATGCAATCCCAGAAGCTTTTTGGGGGACAATTCCTCCTACCCATGCAATCACTCACATGTGTCAGGGCTAAAAGCCAGGGATTTCCATCTGCTGAATAGTCAGCACATGATCAGCTCCATGGAAATCTTATTTGATATCAACCTTCAACAGAGCTCATGTTCACCATCCCAGTAGGCATGAAAGTGCTATATGAATTAACTGACCAGTTAGGATATCAAGACACCAGACTTGGGCCCTCTGATAAGAGACATTTGTTCTACTAGAAAACATTTTTCCTTCAACAATGATCAGAGATTATAAAGGTGTGCTTTTAATGGTAATCAATATGACATCAGTTCCCATTAAGTTTTCAAAGTCCATTCATCCTCATACCAGGCAAAAGGAGGTTCTCTGGGAAGATATGTTAGCACAAAGACTTAAAAGTGTGACCAAATAGTTATTGCTCCACACTGAAACTCCATCTCCCACTCATTTTGTGTCTTTATCTACTGATCCATTCCATGATGGTTTCATTAAAGAGCATATTACTGGAGTGGATTGGAATCAACATTCAATTCTGAACAAATCTATTGCTACATTCTAATTGGTTTGTGGTTTCTAATGTTCACCAATTCCTACTGACCTTTAAAGCCAATGAGTAATTCCTATGGAAATAGAGCTGTTTTGAAAATCTGATTAGAGAAGAAGCTGGATATTTCTAGGTATAAGGAAGTGCAAATCATTTTTTAATTCCCCTACATGCTACTTTTTCGTTTTCCCCAAATGGTTGCCAGTGACAACATTAAGGACTCTGTGGGGTGATCCTTCAGGGAAGCACACAAAAGTTAGTGATATAAGAATGAAACTGAGCAGTATAAAAACTCAATTATTTGAGCTTGCTTTGTACTGAAAATGTTATATAAACCTAACAAAGAGTATGCATATTATTCATATAATACAGGGGTCCAGCCCATTGCTTTCCAAGCCACTTTCCTCACTATGTCCTCTATCCCACCCCGTTCCTGAATCCAATGGGGAAGAGAAGGCAGCTCACAAGAGTACATCATCCTGCACCTGGGGCCTTGACTTGACACTGATGTCCCCTTACCCTCAAATCTCAGTAATCTCCAGGCATTGAGACAATTTTAAGAATATTAACTCCCCACACATTAAAAAAAATGGGGAGTTCTGATAGCATGCCTTCTGAATTTTAAAGGATAAAACAAGATCCCCTGCAACATTTACAAACATAATGAGTTCATTTCTTCCTATTTTCACTCCATCCTGAAACTACAGGGACCCAATAGTAAGAGCATAAAACAGCCTAGGGCTAGCCCTCTAGTTCTTCCACTAAGACAGAGAAATAAATAAAATAAAATTCTCTTCTAATTGCCCTGCAGACATTTATACTCATCCTGGGTAAGGCTGCCATTAAAATGGTGATATTTTGAAATGATTCCTTTGTTTCCTTATTTTCTAAGCTTTCCCTAACTGTCATCTTACACAAAGTCACTGGCACAGAGGGACCTGTTCCATAAAGGAAAACAGGAGGGACTGAGCAAAATGCATGCAGCTGGGAGAGACATCTGGAATATTATCATCAACCCTCTTGACTTGAAAACTGATACACTTAGACAGCAGCTCCAAAACTAAATATCCCAACCAGAGGTGGAGGCACACATGCTAAAAAAAAAAACAAGTCGACAGCTTTACTGTCATTGCCCAAGGAAATGCCACTATGATATGGAAACCTGCACCAAAATGATCATTCTCCACTAGGTTTTGGAAATTTAACCTGATACAGATTCATGTTAAAAAAGTAACACTAGGAGCAAAAGTAATTCCAAAATCCTCTCAACATACAAACCTCCAAAAATATTAGATGACAACTAGGATACTTGATATCTTTTCCAAATACTTGGCCATATTCCTACTGAAGATAGGGTGGGGATAAAAGGGATATTTTAAAAATACAATGTTTAATACTAACTTAAATCCCTTTAAGAAGATAAAAATAAATAGAGAGGAGTAAAGAAAGTGGACATTTGCCCAGTGTGCTGGGGAGACCACTGAGGGGGCTGTCCTGCCTTTTGAGTTGCAGACATTGTAATCCCCCCATGAAGCATCTGTTGAATTACTCATGAATATGTCTCAACACAACACCCTTTGACTGCTGTTTCCCTCATTTAATTTTTTTATGCACACAGCTGAAGTATGGGCCTTTTTAAGCTGATTTGGGAAGTGGTCTCTGCTAATCATTTAGATTCTACTTACACTGAGAATTTCTCTCCCACCCACTCCCACATACACACACACACAAACACACACTTTTTCACTTGGACTCCACATTTCTTCAACATTATTAGTTATCTTTGATAGGACTTTTGAAGAATATAGGAAAAGGAAAAAAAGCTTCCCACAAATGTACCTATTCAGACTATGGTGACATTTTGATATGATCAAGAAAATTAACCATTAATATTTAAGCTGTATTACAACAGACCTCCCAGGCTCCTTACCCTGTCCCCAAATGTTGGAAAACACATTAAAATGTACAAATTCTTTTGTTAATTTTTTTCTCACCAAATACTATGATTAATTTGAAATTCTGACAGACAATATGCCTGGACAACTGTAACCAAATTTTATTAGCTTGAAAATCCAAATAAGGTTTGAAGACACAGCCAAACCATATGCTAGGGAGCACATAACAGTAAAAGCAAGAGATGAGTTGACACTAAAGGATGGTAGATCAGAGACATCCATTGTATGTACTACTGAGTGAATTTTTAAAAAGAAAAACTGTCTTTCAATTTTGACGTGGCTGTTTTGATGTTGTCATATTTTAAAAAAAGGTTCTTACCTTTTTGTGTTATATAATACTTTACATACCAAGAGCCATAAACCTTATAGGTCAAAACTGGAGATGCACAACAGCCACAAGGTAAGACTCTGAGACTGGCCAAACCGGCCTCTGGAAAAGGGAAAGACACATTGAGATGCCTGTTGGCTTTTCCCATCCCTCAGCAGCCAGGGATCCATGGTTCCAACAAGCTTCCTTGTAGGCAAGTCTCAGACTGGTGGCAAGTAAAATCTCCAGGGAAGCAGAGAGTGACCTGGCAATGTATGCACACAACAGAAAACACATCTAATATCTGTTTCCATAAAAAAGGATAAGATGTGGCAAAGTGGACAGGCTAATAATCCTTTAGGTTCCATTGTTTATCCATCACTTTTATTTTTCCATATTTTTATTGGTGCATGATAATCTATCACTCTCTTACATTTTCTGTATCAAACACTATGCTAAGGACTAAGTATCCATGCATCTCTATAAACAAAATTAAATTCTATATTTTTTCCAAATCACCTAAAATACCTAGATGGGCTTCTTCTCCATACTCAGAGGTCATTTAAAAATATAGATATCTGAGATAACTTGATGATTATCCCTCCAGAGAAGATGATTGTTGCTTATTTTTGAAGTTGCTTCCAATCATGGACAAATCTATGGGTATGTTCCATGGTAACTAGCATCAGGCTAATGATTCTCCATAGAATAAAGTGTTCTACCATTTAGGAGCTCATAATCGAGTGAACCATCAATTTCCAGCACACTTTAACATACAATTCCTTAGTCAGTCTCAAAACAATCCTACTATGCAGCCAGAGCAGGTATTATGACTCACGTTTCACAGAAGAGACAACTGAGACAAGATGACATTTTGACATACTGAATGTGTTCAATGGAGAAGAGCTGGAACTAGGACCCTAATTCTTTGATTCCTCATTGGGTTCCCTTTACATTCCACCTCAGGGCCATTCTGATGGGAATATTCACAGAAATATGGAGTGTTCTGCATGAATCAAGCCTCTAATGCATCAAATACTACAACAACAAAAAAAACTCTTTAAAAGTATGAAGGGTTCTCCAATCCTAGGATACATTAGGTGAATGCCCTAGTAATAGAGCAATTAAAACATAAAGGCTCTCCCAACAAAGCTCTGTAGAGATTTGGGGAGTATTTCTCAAAAAAATAAAATAAGAAAATATCTGTTTTTCTCAGGAGAAAGGGTGTGGATTTTCTTTAGCTTTGGGAGGAGAACAGAAACTCACTTAAATTCTTTCCCTTGTCCTCCTGAGCTCACTCCTACTTCTAACTATAAAATATTACTGCAAAACTCATCTCCTAACCAGTTCATCTTTATCCATTCCTTTGTGGCCTGCAGATTCAACAATTTTAACATGCACAATTTAGAGCTGCCCTTGAAGACCACCTAGAAATTCGGGTGCTTCCAAGGTGGCATGCAGGCCATCTGCCCAAAGTAACCAACCATATGGATATTATTAAGCCTATCTCTGTTCGTCCTCTCAGATAACCTACTTGCTTATGAGAGCATTTCACAGCCCAGAAAGCCTAAGGGGGTTAAGTCTCAGTTGTTCTTGAGGCTGCCAACTCTCTCAGACTACCTCAGGGTAATTAACATCACACAGGACTCCCAGATCATTGAGAGAAATCTGAAACTCTCTTCTAGAAGAACTCATCTTAAGATCTCATTTTCTTTTCTTCTCTGACAAAGTCAAATCACCTGATAGCCTTCCAGTTAAAGGAATGAGGCCCATCTGTTCAATTAGACTTTCCTTGAGTTCACCTAGCAAATCTGCACAAGTTAATTATTTACAATTCTTTTTCATCACCATGCAGAAGCCTAACTTGACAGTAAGTATCAGGTAAAATTCTTACCAACAAACAAGAACAATCAACTGGAATGCTTGGTTGCACTCCACTTGTAAAAAGAAAAGGCAACTCACACAAATAAAACCTTGATATATATTTTTTTTTTCCCAGAAAGGTTATATAAGGTGATGCTCTGTGGTTAGACTCATTCCAGTTTTAGTAGAGACTAAATAAATACTAAGCATATACCTAGTAATTTAGACACCAGGGATATAATGCAGAAAACACAAGAAAATGACTTTCTTTGAGGCATTTGCATTCTGTTAGAAGGAGACAAACAATAAACATGTAATCAAATAGATATACAGAATAATTTCAGGTACTAAGTGCTCTAAGGCATTATGATAGAGAATGACTTAGGATTAGAGAAGGCAGTTTTAACTGAGAGTCTGGGAGGTGAGGGAGGATTCAGGGAAGGCCTCCTTAAGGAGATAACTTTTGATTAGAGACCTGAGTGATAAGAGGTAGCCATATGAAAATGTTAGGGAAGAGTAATACAAACAGAAGAAAAGGTAAGTGCAAAGTCCTGGAGAAGTGGAATGTGTTAAGGAAAACCAATGTGACCAAGAAATGATAGCCCACATGATAGTGATGGATATTTTGCAAAGTGATCGTATCAAGGATCTATTTTAGAAGTAGATTCACAGAATTTGCTCAGGGTTTGGGGAAACATCTGTGAGTGAATGGGAAGAGTCAAAGATGACTCTCATATATTCGGCCTACATCCCTTTTTGGTAATAACTAGTGAAATCTTTAATCCTACATTCATTAAATGATCCAGGGATACTCATTAAATTGTACTGACATGGGCTGAAAAGCTATACTAGGACTGATTGAGAAACTTTCCACAGTGTTGAAAAACATTACCTGTCTGAAGACAAAGTTATCTCTGATAAAATTTTTTCATATTTTAAATGGTTTATTATTTTTAATTGTTATATACCAGTTTCTTTATTTAGGGGGCACAGTTCTATAATTAGATGCATGTATAAATGTGTAATGATCAAAATCAGAGTGCTTGGCATTTCTGTCTCCTTGAATATTATCATTTCTATGTGTTGGGAACCTTTAAAGTCTTCTCAAGTTATTTTGATATGTATAATTAAGGTAGACTATAGTTGCCCTATTGTGCTATAGAACATTAAAGCTCCTTCCCCACATACACTGTATTTGATACCTATTATCCACTTCTCATGATCCCCCAAACCCTCCCACTCCTAGCTTCCAGTGACCTCTATTCCATGCTCTACTTTTGTGTGCATTCAGAAGATAGTGAGAATATAGAGTGTTTGCTTTTTTGTGTCTAGCTTATTTCACTTGACATAATGTCCTTCAGTTGAATCCATGTTGTTGAAAAGGACAGGATTTCATCTTTTGATGGTTGAATAATATTCCATTATGTATATATACAAATTTTAAATTTATTCATCCATCAATGGACATCTTGGTTGGTTCCATGTCTCGGCTATTGTGAATAGTATTGTAATAAATATGGAAGTGCAGCTGTCTCTTTGGTATGCTGATTTCATTTCATTTGGATATATACCCAAAAGTAGGATAAATAGATCACCCTTCCATTCTAAATGGTTTAAAATGTTATCTATAGGAAGAGAAGGGCTCAGAGATGATTTATTGTATTTCTTTTCAGTTCTGATCACAGGCATTTGTCTGTAAGGTATCCTTAAAATTAATCTCCTATCTGTACATTCGTTGATGCCCCAATGAAGATGTTTCTGAAGTTGGTTAGATTCTATACCTAGAGAAATCTGAATTCCAGAAGTGAGTCTTACTTCCCAATTTTATCAAAATTCTTATGTGTTCATAGCCTATATTATTTGACACTCAATTTTATTTCCTTTGAGATTCTTGTCTGGGTTACAGGCTATTTCTTGTATCAGTCAGTAACATTGATTTTCCAACCCACTGAGTAAAGAAGCCTGTCCTAGATGTCTGGGAATAAATAGGAGCATCCATATATACCCCTGAGTCCAGTAAGCAGACAATAAAAGAGTCAGATGAATTCATCAGGAACAGTTTCTAGATAAAAGGGGCATTTAAAAAAATATTTGGAGATAAAGGAGAATTCAAAAATAGTTCAAGAGGTATGTAAGAATATATTTGTGACCAAAAAACACAACAATCAAAAAGCCCATAGCTTTATGTCACATTAAATTGTAGCTACTATTGACTAAGGTACTGTTAGTTCTCGCTTGGGTTCACACTAACATTTTTTTCTGTGAAATAGCATATATATGTATATGTTTAGAAGAGAGGGTGTTTAGATGGGACAAAAACCATTTGTTTTTAAAAAATATTATTGCTGTGAAACAATTACATCATAGTAGAAATCAATATACTGCAAAGGGGAAATTAAAAATCATTGCTCAAGACCAAAGTGCTCTAAATACTATCTTATTTATAATTTCATAAACCACATTTTTCATGTAAAGATGAGGTTCATTAAAAAGGTAATCTCCAAAGAATATTTTGTTTTATTTTAAATTAGTTAGAGGAACCAACATTGAAAAGCAAAATCCATTTACGCTTTGCAAATAATATCAATGAAGAAAGATTTCATAGCAAACCTTTCATACTTAAAAGCAACCCCATTACATTAGTCATTGTTTCAAACAAAATAAACAACCTCTTTCCTGAACATGGTGGTAGTATGAATGAAGTAATCATAAAGAGAATTAAACTAAAGTCCCATTGCACCAAGTTTGAAATTTGACTTCCAAATGTTGGTATCCTGCTGCTTCTCTCAGAACAGACAGAAAAACACACTCACACATACAATGAGGGCACTAATAGTGTATTATTGAAATGTATTATATGTGAAAACAGCAGGAAGAAAACTGCCCCATCAGCCAGATTCTGAAGAATACATGTGCTCCATTTTCTTACTCTGAGGTTTTGGCCAATAATACAAACAGAAACGTTGAGAATATCTTAATGCATAACTAAGGAGCTATCTATGGGTAGAACTAAGTACTGGAGCACTTGCTTAGCATGCATGCAGCCCTGGATTCCACCTCTAGCACCAAAGAAAAAAGAAAGGGAGAGAAAGCAGAAATATAAATAATGTCAAGGCAGCTGAGATAAATTGATGCAGTATAGATCAATATAAAGTTGTTGAAGGTGAGGGGCTCAAAGGACACCTCCAGTTTTAGAGTTGACATACAGAGGACAAGCATCATTTCTCATAGTTCGCTGATGGTCTTGTCTTAAAACATTCGTATCTGTAACTGCCCAAAGAGCTGACCTGCTGGGACTGTTCTACAATCTTTTACAAGATTATTTCCCAACATCACAAGAATTGAGACAGCAAATATATTAAAATTGTCTTTAAATATTTGAAAGATGATATTTTAAAGATGGATTGGACTTGTTCTGTGAGGTCCTAATGGACAAAACAAAAATCAGGGTTAGTATTACAGTGATAGAGATTTTAGATTAATGTAAAAATAATGCTCTAATATGGCAATTGATAGATAAAATAAGCTGTCTCCATAGATAGTGAGCTGTTCATCATTGACAGGCATTAAGAATATGCTAATGACCACTTGTCACAAATGTTGAATAGGGGACTCTGTAATCTGATGAATGACTGCAGATGGCTAGTGTTTCCCAACACTGATTGCACATAAAATCCCTTAGAGAGTCGTTTTATTTTATTGAGATGGGGGTCTCACTATATTTTCCAGGCTGACCAAAAACTCCTGGGCTCAAGTGATCTTCCCACATCAACCTCCTGAGTGCTGGGACTATGACCTCTGGGCCACAAAATAGCTCCCCTGTGAGGAGCTATTTTAAAATACAGATTAATGGGTCTCATATTTGGGCTTCAAGATGATGATGCCATGGGTTCCAATAATCTTTTTTTAAACCAGTACCCCAAGGGATCCCAACACAGAAGACCAAGAGCCACTCTTTGAGGAACATTCAACTCTACAATATATAAGGGAATCTTTGCTTTGATGATTTGTGTTTGTTTTTTTCCCCCCTATGCAAAGGATGTAGGAAAGAGGCTGGATGCTTGACTTGTGGCACAGAAAAGAAAAAAAAAGGCTGAGGAGAAGTAGGTGGGGCCTACCTGGCAGGAAGTATCTTGAGAGTGAGCTTACTGAGTTGGAGCCACTTCCTCCAGTGTTTTTGTCAGGGAGGGAGAGAAAGGAAAAATCTTTCTTCTTATCAACAAGGACCAATGGGAGATGACTGTTTGAGGGGCTAGGTTCTAAGTTTGGGCTGGCATTATAACATTAATGCTTTTTGAAAGCTGTAGGGAGCCCCAAGTGCTGGTCTCTAGAGAAGCTCAAGTAATGGTATCTGTCTGGAATATGTAGACAACAAAGTTCATGAAAACTATAAGAGGGAGAACAAAATGAAACAGCAGGTGAATCATACCCAGAAACCTCAAAATGTTTGTAATTTTAACCTATCTTTTTCTCCTATGATCCAGATAACACCTTCCCTTTTCTATTGCTCGTTTACTGGATGGGTCTTAGTCAAACAGGACTGTTGTATTTATGAACCCTGAAGGAAGCCCATGGTTCCAACTTCCCATCCTATATGAGTCAGGTCCAAGCATAGGTATTTATCAGTGAAGATTTTCAATTGGGATAACCTAACTAATGGCTGTAGATAAGAGGAATTTCTTAGGCAAAAAAAATGGGACACATATTGAATATAGACCAGGAGCATGGAAAGTCCTAACCATGACAAAGAAACTCTGTCCTACTTTTCTTTAGCTCATCCTTTCCCTTCTCTTTCATTCTTTTATCTGCTGGGTCTTGATGGCCAGGACTGTTATATTAGCATTTTTTCAGAGGCTTCAGGGAACCCCTTACCTCAACTATCCCTACCTAGAAGAACTTAAGTGAATATCCCTAGATGCTAATCAACATGTGAAAACAAAACCATCGAGGCTGCAATGAAGTCAGGGCACATGAAATGTTATAAAAAGGAGAAGATAGATCAGTTGCTTAGAAACACCAGCCAACATGAAGAAGCTGGCCTACCACCACTTCCCCTAACTCTTTCCCCATCTAACATGCAGAGTCTCAAGTAGTCAGGTTTTCTGAGATGGTGTTTTTACAAAGGATAAAGGAAGTCCCATGTTTCAAAGTTCCCCACTCTAGAGGACAATAGGTGGATATAAAGAGCTGGGCTTTACCTGGGGAAGTTCATGTATTAAAGTATGAGTCAGAGGACTAGGGCTATATATAGCTCAGAGGCAGAGCACTTGCCTAGCATGTGTGAGGCACTGGGTTCGATCCTTAGCACTGCATAAAAATCAACAAATAAAATAAAGGCATGCTGTCCATCTACAGCTACAAAAAAAACTTAAAAATATGAGTTGGAGTTTTGGGCAAAAGAAATCTCTTGGAAAATGAAAAGGGACAGAATGAGCAATTACACCAAGAGCTTTAAACTCTTAGCCATTAACCAAAAATCTCTCCTACTGACATGCTATCCCCCTTCTGTCTTTGTCTTTTTACGTACCTTTTATGATGAGGCAGCTCTACTGTGTTACTGTTTCAGAGAGCCTCAGGACTCAAAGTTCCCAACTTAGTGGGCTATATCTGGGTAGACATGAAGCTGGTCACCAGGAAGAGCTCAAAATTCAGAGGATGTAAATGCTATCAGAAAGAGGAACAGAAAGGGGAAATACTGGGGAATGATATTGACTGAATTACTTTGTTATGTTCATGCACAAATTGTAACAATTCAACTATTATGTATAATTATAATGCACCAATAAAAATATGGGGGAGGCAGATTTTAAAACTTGTACAGAAGAAAAAGATGAACTAGAACTCTGGAAATTCTTTCCCTTTAGCCAGAGACACTTCTGTAACATTCTACTCCCTATTTCTTACTCCCTTTTCCTTTATGTATTGGACCTGTTGGGTCTGGACATTGGGCAGCCAGTGAAGCTGAATTCATTTCTTAAAGGCACTAAGGAGAACATGGATTCAACCTTCACCACATAGAAAATTTGTGGGTGGACAGCCTCAAGTGCCCATGTGGCAGGATAAAGTTTCCTGGGAGCAAGCAAAACTGATTGGTGAGGAGAATATGGGCTGGACCCTGTCATTCTAGTATCCCTATGAAGGAGCATCAGTGAGGGTGCATCTTTCTGAAAAACAGTGGTATGATGGGTAGCAATGAAACTGAAATCCTGGCTCTTAGGCCTTAAAGGAAGGAATGAGATTCCTGTGGTTTTTCCTCCATCCCTTTCATTGCCATCCATTGCCATTTTAACATTTTATGGTTGTTAGGTAAACAGAAGAGTGATGATCAAAGATACCTATCCAAGGAATGAACATGAGGTGTCTTGAATATGGACAGTAGGGTAATGGCAGGAGCATTACAATGCTCAAGCAGGAGAGAAATGTTTTCCAGCCCAGAGACCAGATTACCCAGCCTAGATTGTAATATGGTCTGCAAAATATACCATGTTGCAAAATGGTATATTTTGCATATCTGTTTGATTGTACTATCTTCATACATAACCAGTGGCCAAGAACAGTTCATCAATTTTATAATCAATGCAGCCCTTGCTGATTAAGGAGTAAGCTGTGGACATTGCTATGATTCATATTGGGTGAAGTTGGAACTGTTAACAAGGTGGATAAATATGTTGCTTATATCTATGATGAACACTTAACAGGACCCTTTCCTTCTTTCTAACATGCTTTGCAGTGTCTTCATCTCCCATGCAAAAGTTTGGCTCCCAACTATTGCAAAAAAGTGACCTCTCCCTTTCCCCTTGATAGAGAGTCATTTTTCTATCTTTTATGGAGATGAGATCAGTTTTTGTAAGGCTGGATCCAATTTTTTTTCATTGTATTCCACTGGGACCCTTGCTGTTACCATGGATACCACTTTCTGCCCTTGACACTTTGGGGATGCCTCACAGCAGGCATTGTATCAGGACCTCCAACCTTGATTTGCTTTGTACTGATATTTTTTGTCTTCCCAGGCAATCTCTGAGCTTGCCCTTCTGCCAGCCCCAAGATTAACAAAAACTACTTTAAAATGTTTGTTATCTTTCAAGCTTTCCTTTCTTTTCTTCCAAAATCTCTGGGTATCCAACACAGCTGGACCCTACCTTAAGTAATCCATATATCAGAAAATTCACAAGCAATAAAAGCAATTAATAGTAATTACTCAGATTAGAAACATATTCTTCCCTGGAAAACAGAAATCCCTTAGTGCATTTTGGTGTTTACAGATCATTACTTGTCAGAGAAACCTAGGAGGAGGATTTTCTGAAAAAAAACATAAACTAGTCCATGCATTGATGGAATAAAATTTGATTTTCAAAAATGAATCTAATTTATGACACGGCTTTCTCTAGGAAGTCATCTGTTACATAATTTAAGGCAAAGTCTCATCTAGGCAAAGCAGTGCAAAATCACACAAACCAGGGGAAAAAAAGTTCAAAGATGTTTGAAACTTACTTCCTGTGATTGAGCCAATCTGAATAGGTAAGGTTACATCATTCCATCAGTCTGATAGTTAATTTTGGAGTCTACTTTACACATATTGGTCACTTTTTCAATGTTTTTGGATCTACATCTTCCTAATGCTATACTCTATATGCAGCATGTGTCATGTTGCTAAGACTGAAACAATGAGAAACTTAAAAGTTTTCATTCCTTGATTTTGTTCAGATTTGTAAACTTAATGTTGCATTAATAGTCTATTTTGCATATCTGTTTGATTGTACTATCTTAAAGATTCATTTAAACTTGGGGAGGACAGCATGACTCCTACCTGCTTCTCATTAATAACATACTTTTCAGCAGGTAGATAATGAATGACTTGGATATAAATCAGAAGAAATGCAGATTACCACTAGGTGCAGTAGGGGGGAGGAAATCCATTTTCTCCACAACACTGACAAGCAATTTTGAGGCTGAATGTAGAGAAATCAAGTCTGAAAGAGAGATGACTATATAGAAGGCTCCTAATTAAATATTCTGTTGTCTTTACATGTCAGACTGTGCAGAAAAAAAAAAGCATCCTAATGGAAATTAAATTTTCTAAGTGGCTTTAAAAATCTTTGGTTAATAGAAACAAGTCATCTAATTATGAGAAGAAAACCAGATAACTGTTGGCCACAGCTTATTCTAATAGCAGTGACAGGTCTGCATAAACATTCTTTAGTTTGTTGCTACTGTTAGTAGCACCCTTAGTGGGTTTGGGGTGTGGGAGATAATGGAGAGTTAGCACTTCAGCTGACAAAGGTTTACCACTGGTTGATCAGAGTTAGAATAGAAGGCAAGCAGGAGAGTCTTAAAAGAAAAATACATTAAAGTATTATTAGCCCACTCGAATTTTCTGGAAAATGAGAGAAAATAACATTCTTGTTCAAGATATAGAGGGTCTGTTTTTCAAATTACTATATTTCTTTGCTGATAGGTTACTGGCACAGAAATAAGGACTTAAGGGAAATGCATTTCAAACCAATGATTGCTAATAAATTATCCTACAAGCCACAGGTAGGATAATTTCACAGGCACTAGAAAATGCATGAAATTTGCAAAGGCAACTCAGGCTTTCAATTTCCTTTTTTTATTCTAAGTTCTTTAGGATTCAACATGGCTTCCTACTACAGTTTGACTATTTATCTTTACCAAATAGAAGTGATAACTGTATGTGCTGGAACTTAAGTCAAATGAAATATTGTTGTAATTAGGCTTACTTTGGAGGGTTTTCAGACTTCGGTTTTATTTCTGTTCAATAGTGGTAGTGAATATACAGGCCTGAACATAAAACAACATAGTTTGTTAGTTGCTTCTTTGGGGAAAAGAAATTCTGCTTCAGCTCATGAGTCTTTTTTTTCTTATTTTTTAAAAGATATACATGACAGTGAAGCATATTCTATTCCTTTTTTAACTTTGTTTTGTTTTATAATAGGATTTGACTAGCAAATCTATAATTTGGCAGCATTTGTTTTAGTTTGGGCTCTTGGTATACGTTGGGTCAATTCTCTAGTTAACTATATAACAGCAATCAAGTCAAATGACTATAACATTAAACCTGCCTAATTCCCAAAGTTTTACCTCCATAGGAAATATTGGTCCTCTCCTCCCTTTGGTGACTCAGATAAGGCAAATATAGTTACGTTAAGGTCACAACTGTATAACACAGTTTAAAAGTGCTAGGCAAAGGCATTTGTGAGTACTTGACAAAGTTATTTAGAATTCTTAGAAGAAAGCATCTCTAGAGATTCTACCACTTTCAATTTTGATTATACTAAATTCTTCAACCCATATATCAGAGCAGATACAGGAAAGAACCAGTTTTTAAAAAATGGGGAAATTGTGAGTTATCACCTGGCTGCTCACTCCTGTTGGAATTCTTCCCTTGGGAAGCAAAGTTGGAGAGAGATGACCCAAACAACTTAATGTAGGAATTTATGAAACCAAGAAAAGAAAATCAAGCTGGTCGCAACTTAAAGTAGCATTCTGTATTTTTTTCACAAATATTTTCTTGTATAATTATCCAGTCTTTTGAAAGAAATTATGTTTTTTTGGACAAGAATAATAAGAATTTTTTTCTTGGCATTCTTAGATCCAGGAGGTCATTTATTTTCAATTTACACAATTAGGATAAATTTAAAGGAAACAGTCCCTGCATGTGTCTAAGGAATTTTTGCCCAGGAAAATAATACAGTTTACCTTTCTCTGGAGAGGCCTTCCATAAACACAAGCTGGGAAAGCTAGCCCAGAGCTACAGATTACCTCTGAATAAAATAGGAGTTATGTCCCTAGCTCCCCTGTTCCTCAGCCTAGGCTATAGCTAGCCCTTCAATTGGTGCAGACAAGACTTCTATTTGATGCACTCATCACCTCCATCATCAGAGTAAGCCAGACAAAGTAGTTCTTGTTGTCCTTTTGCTGGCTTTTAACACCTCTGTTTTTCCTTTACTTAAACTATGAGATCTGTGCTATTCAAGAAGATACCCACTAGCTATATGTAACTACTTAAATTAAAATTACATTTGAAATCCAGTTCTTCAGTAGCACTAACCACATTTCAAATGCTTAACAGACATGTGTGGCTACAAATTAGCATATCAGCACAGCTAAAGAACATTTCATAAAGTCCAATTGGATGACCCTTCTATTATCTCTTTTAGCTTCTTGAGCATAATGACCACATCTGACACATCTTCATTCCCCACAGACTCTACCATAGTACCTGATACAACTATTGAGTAGAGGAGAAATTTAGGGCTGTCATGAGCTAATTTATTTCATCTCAAGGCAGAAACTATTACTGTCCACATTTTTCAAATGAGGAAACTGAGGCTCAGATTTGCCCAAAATCACAGAGCTAATAAGTACAAAAATCAGGTGTTTATAACCTCAGGACCTGTTCTATACACCAAAAGAAGACATCACATAACTGCAAATTTTATCATGGATAGGCAGGCCCCTCCCAGAGCATTGGTGACTAAGTGGTTTCTCCACAGCACTCGCATTGGCCAAAGCAAAATAAAGACAATATGGAATCAGGGTTTGAGCATGAAGAATGTTGATTTCTATTTATGTGTGACTATCAGATTAAGTGGCTATTTGACTACTCCCCTGTAAATGAACTAACAGCAAAATAGTTGTTTTATCTGCCATTTTGCCACTGCCTTGACCCAAATGCTGAAGATTAGTGAAACCAAATCATTTTGTGAAGTCACCCTCACTTGCTTTACTTACCAGAAGGTTCTGTAACTTAAGCCTCCATGCAGCAGAACTTGTGCCAGGACACGCAAATGCCAGAAAATCAATTTTCCTGCAGCTTTCACAGTCAGTGTGTTTGCCAGACAAAACCCCAGCGAGCCACTTTTTTTAATCAGCGTAGCGCTTTTAGAAATAATACTTACCACACCACTTCTAACACAGCAAGGAGGAAAAGACTTAAATCTAAGCCCAACTGTTCAAAATGGAGAGCCACAGGAGAAGGTGAAGTGTGAATATATTGAAATTGAACATTTTAGTGGCCCCATTTAGCCTTATAAGGTGTTCTCTGCCAAGTATCTAGTGAGTTAGCCTTGATTCAAGTCTGTGCCTCCAAAATACTGACAGCACTTACCCTGACACCATTCTTCCTGCCATCCACATATGCATGTCTTCATGTGCCCCTGACTTATCAGGGTGGCACTCCATCTTGTCCTCCCTCCCAAAACCTATCTTGATTCCCCCCAGATCTTCTGGCATAAATTCTTAAATAAACTACATCATACAAAGGTGATGTATATGGGTTGTGTTAGCTTCCTATTTGCCATGAGAGCATAATCTAATTCGTTAAGGACTTACTACAGGGACTGTGCTGGGGCTTTGTATGAATTATCTCATTTAATATTCTATCTTCATTGCTCAGACAATTATTAGAGACCTAGAGAAATTGAAGTAACTTGTCCAAACAGAAGGCATTATGTCTAATGGTAGGATTTAGGGCCCTATAACAGGCTACTGGGCCATTTTACTGATGAATTTTACCTCGGAAAATGTTGTATAGTCTTCAAATTGAACCAAAGAAGAAGATTAGGCTCTGTAAAATCATGTTCAAAGACGAGTCAGAGAAATAAACCTCAACCAGTTCACATTTTGGTCAATGTAGTCCCTAGCAATTCGTCCACTGGGAGGCAGTGTGTAATATTAGGAAAAGCACAGGGTTTGGAAGTCAAATGACCTAGATTTTAATGCTAATTATGCCACCTTATCTATGCAACCTTGGAATTATTATTTTTCTTCTCTAAGCTTTGGAAGGAAAGAGAGGGAGTGAGGATAGACTTTGGTGTCAAATGATCCAGGTTTAAATTGCAACTATTCATTTATTCATCCAGTTAATATTTGTTGAATATATGCTATGTGACAGCCACTGTGTAAACAGCTCAAAACAAAGTCCTTTTGCTCATTATGGTGAGAAAAAAATATGTATATACCATGTTTTGTTTAGTGTTAAGTGCAAAGGAGAAAAATCAGGTTAAGAGACAAAATATTGGGGATGCTATTTCATCTCAGCTAATTGAAGAAAGTCTTTCTGATATCTGAATGAAGTGAGGGAGCAGGACATGCAGACATGGAGTAGTATATGGTAGACAGAAAATCACTTCAGACAGAAGAGCCCAAGCAAAGTCCCTGACATGGAAATGTGCTTGGCTGGTTTGAAGAAAAGTTCTCATACGGTTTGAGAGAAGTGAAAGAGGAAAAGAATGTTATGAAATAAGGACAGCAAAGACAATAAGCCAGAACTTATTGGGCTGGGCTTTCTAAATCTTAATAAAGATTTTAGGGGCTGGGGTTGTGGGTCAGCAGTAGAGTGCTCACCTGGCATGTGCAAGTCCCTGGGTTCAATCCTCAGCACCACATGAAAATAAATAAATAAATAGATAAAGATTTAGGTTTCATTCAATTTGATAGGAAGTCATTTAGAGGACTTGAGCAGAGGAATGACATAATCTAATATACGTGCAAAATGATCACTCAGACATCCATGTGAATAGAAAATTTGAAGAGCAGGTAAACTGCATAAGAATTGATAAAAATATTTCAGGTGACCAATGGTTGGTTTGGATTAGGGTGAAGGTGGTTGCATTTTGAATATATTTTGAAGACTGAGCTGGCAGGTTGTGCAATATGAGGCAAAGAAAAAAGTTAAGGATGACTAAGATTTGGGCCCAAGCAACTAGACAAATTGGATGGTGGAGCCATTTTTTTGCTGTACAACACTGACAAGAGTAGCCAGCATGGATAGGAAGAATCAGGAGTTCTATTTTTTTTCCATGCAAAGTTGGAGATGCTTATGAGATCTTCAAGTAGAGATTTCAAGTGGGTAGTTGGATAAATGAGCCTTAAGTTTAGTGATGTCAGGGCTGGATATTTAACCAGCTGTGTCATCTTGAACAAGTAAATTAATTTCTATAAGCCTTAATTACCTCCTCAAGAAAACAGAGATAATATGGGTTTCACAAGATCATCCTTTTTTAAACTGGAGATCAAACCTGGGGAGGGGGGTTTAACCCCTGAGCCACATCCCCAAACCATTTTATATATTTTAAGACAGGGTCTTACTAAGTTGCTTAGTGCCTCACTAAGTTGCAGAGGCTGGTTTTGAACTCACAAACCCCCTGCCTCAGCCTCCTGAGCCACTGGGATTACAGGTGTGCACCACCATGCCTAGAAAAAGATCATCTTAAGCAATACCTATACACTGTGTAAAGCACCATTCCTGGTGTGTGTAAGTGCTCAATAAATTGTAGCCTTCTAATTGTCAGTATTCATTGCAATAACTGGAAGTGAGTTGTTGCTATTGTAGGATCATCCTTAATTGTTCTAAATTCAGATCACAGAGTAGAATCACCTAAGAAGCATTGCTTTTAAATGTTGGCCTCACCTTGGTCCAATTAAATCAGAATCACTGGAGAAGTCATCAATAGTTTCCCAGGGATATATCACTAACAGATAGAGAATATGTGAGCTGGTTTTAACAGAACTTTTCATCCTTTTAATTCCTTTCGAGTACATAACACTCCTTAAAACATTAAGTAGAAAATTTGGGCTCTTCTGGATATTCCTAAGTAAATCCTTTATTTTCTTTATTGCTTTTTTCCCCTCAATATGAAAATAATTCTCTCTCTGGGGACCTGGAAGAAATGGCCACTGTGGAAACAAAATATTGCAATTCCACAATAGATTATTCTAACAGTATACCATTTTTTCCCTTTCACTTCTTAAGATGCACATTGTCAGATTTGGTCTCTGCACTACAATTAATTGATTCAAGAATAACAAGAGTATTGAACATATCTTTTGAATATTTTAGTTATAGAAAGTAAAAATACAATTGGTCAGGGGTGATAGGTTCTGAATTGCAGAAGATAAAATTTTATTGAGAGAAATGACCCTGGAGTGTTCAATAGTGATAGCAGGCTTAGAGGCAATCTATGGCTTGGGAAACAGGGAATTTAGGCTTTGCTCTATTTAGTAGTGAAAAGGTATGACAGGCACACTTTCTCTGTGGCCCATTCTTTATTTGGAAAACAGAGTCTATAATCTCAAAATGAAGGCACATAGTCAGCAAAGTCAGCTTTTCAATATATATATATATATATATATATATATATATATATATATATACACACCCCTTGTTTACCCAGTTGATATATCCACCATTAAGCTATCATTCCTTTGGGTGTTCTGTTTGTTTGCTAAAATGCAAGTTCTCCTTTTAGGAGAATCACACTTTATTGTCTATCATTTATACCTCAGTATAAACATTTATCATCTTTTTCTGATATCAGGGAGGGGTGGGGAAGGACATATTGTGCCTAGTAAGGAACATGGGGAAAGGAGGGGTAAAGGTGGCACCACTCAGGAGACGGAGTGAAAATTGAGGAGTATCTGCAATAATAAAAGTTGACTCACAGGCTGGGGTTGTGGCTCAGTGGTAGAGCCCTTGTCTGGCACATGTGAGGCACTAGGTTTGATCCTCAGCACCACATAAAAATAAACAAATAAGATAAAGGTATTGTGTCCATCTACAACTAAAAAAAATATTTTTTAAAAAGTTGAGTCACAGTCTTACTTGATAAAAATCCTCATAGTCCATTATTACGTATTTTCATTCTCAAAAAAGGAGGAAAATATAACTTGTCAATTTCTGGTTTTAAAAGTAGGATTTATATGTTCATTAGGAGCAAGATACCTTTGTCCTCAAGCTCACATTTCAGGGTAGGAATACTAACAATAACATGCCCTTTGAAGTTAGGCATCATTTCAAGCAGAATTTGGGTGGACCCAAGCCCAGTGCTACTATATGACTGATAATCATTCAATAGCCTATCTGGGGAAAATGTAGTGTATTGTAGTAGTTAAGAACACAAACTGAAGCCTACATGGGTTCCCAGCTCCCCATGTACCAGCTATTTACTTAACTTCTCCGTGCCTATGTTTCTGCATTTTAAAAATAGGGTACAAAATAATCTATTTCTTAGAGTTGTTATGAGGATTATATGAATTGGCACATGTAAAACACATAAAGTAGAGCCTGGTACAATGTGCTCAATTAAATGCTAGTTCATGAATGTTTTCCCCACTCAATGATATCTCCATTAGCAGGGTTTCTCAACCTTAGCACTATTAACATCTGAGATCAGATAATTCTTGGTTATAGGGACTGTGCTGTGCATTGTAGGATTTTTAATAGTGTCCCTAGCTTATACTCATTAGATACCAGTAGTGCTCCACTTTACAGTTTATGACAATTAAAAAAATCCCAGCAGCTCAGGAGGCTGAGGCAGGAGGATTGCAAAAGAGAGGTGCTAAGCAACTTACTGAAACCCTATCTCTAAATTAAAAAAAAAAAAAAAAGAAATACAAAATAGGGCTGCGAATGTGGCTCAGTGGTAGAGTGCCCTGAGTTCAGTCCCTGGTACCAAAAAAAAGTCTCTAAATGTTGCTGAATATTTCCTGGGAGACTAAATTATTTCGGATTGGGAGGCACAGAAGTAAAGGATACTATGTTCCTTCCTCTATTCCCTACCCGACAGAATAGGGCAACAGAACCTTAGAAACATTTTCATCAAGAGTTTGTTGACTCTGGATTTCAAAGTCTCGCAGCCACTAACATTACTTTCAACCCATTAAAATATGCTTAGTCTCACTTGGCAAGAGAGGCAGAAGATGAATTAGAATAACAACTGAATTTGCATGCCAGGAAAGGACCCTAGAAAGGTCACTGGAAACATAGCTAAGTTGTCATCTATAACTTTAGAAAGGAGACATTTGAAATAGCACTCCTTGAGGTAGAGGGAAACCTGTCCTCGGAACTTAGAATACAGTTTGAAATGTTAGACAAAGGCATTTGGAGTGAGTACTTGACATTTTAGGACAACTCTCAAGGTCTAGGCAAAACTGACCTCCAGCTCCAAAACTAAAGTTATCTAAGAGCCCAGCCCCCAAAATAAGTCAGACAGGATCATAATATACCAATAGAAAAGTTAAGAATAGAAATCAGCATTTCTTTCCCTTCTTCCCTGTTTTCACCAAAACACAGTCACAAGACAGTCGCTGATTGAAGCCAACGGAAACTGACAAGCAGTACTTGTCTGAATTCTGAATGTTTTTAAAATGTGCAAACCTCAGTGAAGGAAAGACAATGAAATCAGGGTTTCAATCATACTTTGGAAATGAAATCATTTCCTGTGTGCCTTGTTCCAAGTCAAAATGGAAACCATTTCCTTTGCTTTGGGGGGAAATGTAAAATCCTATGATTCCAGTTTGCAAATGCACTTCATCAGAGCTACTGATTTCTTCAAAGCACTTATGGAAAAAAAAATAAACATGTATCAGATACATTTAGCAAGCCAGATGTGCTCTTCCTCTTCTGCCTCAAATTGCTCTGACCCCTCATGTAGTGAACTATGGACACTAGGGGACTGTTACAGTAAGTGACAAGAACATTGACTAATTCCAGTGTCTTAGTGGGAGGGAACTGGTATTAATTTACAATTTATCCTAATTCTAAAACAAAAGCTTGGACAAAAAGTAAACGATGTTTTTGAAGGTGAGTTGTTCTTTTTTATCAAAAACAATATTGTGAGTGTTACAGCAAAGGAGGCTGGGGTTATTGGGAAAAATCTGTCTGTAACCTTCAATTCAGCAGACTTGAGAGGTGTCTCAGCATTGTTCCTCATTAGCTGTGTGACCTGGGGCAAGTTATTGAGTCAGCGGCAAATCCTCAAATTTCTACATAGGAGATCCTTCAAGGTGACATTGTGGTTGAGACTTAACTGGCAACTCCTCACCAGCAAGCACACAGTTTTTCCCAGACTTGTCTATTGGTAGTGATTTCGGAATAGATGGATAGAAATGAGCAAATGGGCAAAAGCCTACTTGGACACCTCTGGTTGTTGACTCTGTTTTAGTCAGCTTTTTTGCTGCTGTGACTGAAAGATATGAGCAGAACAATTGCAGGGGATAAAAAGTTTATTTGGGGACTCACGGTTTCAGTGTCTCAATCCATAGACAGCAGGCTCTATTCCTCAGGTCTCAAAGTGAGGCAGGATGTCATGGAGGAAGAGTGTGGCAGAGGGAAGCAGGTCACATGATGATCAGGAAACAGAGAGACACTGCTGCTTGTCAGATAAATATATACTCCAAAGCCATGCCCCCAATGAACCACTTCCTCCAGCCACACCTGCCTCCACTTTCTTCTTAGTCAGGGATTAATTAACTGATTATGTTAAGGGTATAACCCAATAATTTATCCTCCAAACCTTGCATTGTCTCACACATGAGGTTTTGGGAGACACCACATCTAAACCATAACATTCTCTCTTACCCTGAATTCCCTCAATCATAAAACATGAATTCAACCTATTTATTCATTAAACAAATATTTACTGAGCATTACTGGGCTCAGACACTATACTATGCTTGGTGCTGAGGGTTAATCAATGAACAAACAAGTAGCTGCTGGACGGACCTCACAGGGCTACTGTAGGGGTTCAGTGATGGCATGTATAAAATTACCTTGCTAACCAGAAACAGATATTTTACATTTGCAAATAGAATTTTACACCTTGAAATCAGAAATTTTAATGGTATTCAACTATCTCCTGCTTTTAGTTTGACAAATGTGAGACCTCTGTGAGTAAAGAAGAGGAATATCTGAAAAGTTGTATCATAGGCAACATTCATGGGTCTAAACCAAGTATTTGAAATTTCCATTGTCAGGGTCACAAACTTAAACAATTTCTGTAGAACTGAGATTTATGACTTTGCTAAAGAACTTAAGAGTAGGTCTACCCCATCCACAACTTTAAACTCCTAGTCTTCTACTTTCCCACCTGACTAGGACACACAAGCACAGATATTTAAAAAGGCAAAGAATACAGGGTAGAATAGGGCAAGTTAGGAACGCTCTAGAACAGCTGCATCATCAGCTTCCTTTCCTTCTAGTGGCTTTAAGGATCACCTGTCCATATCCTGGTATTTGATAAATTCTGTGAAGCAACATTTGCTCCTAAATGTCCAAAGGTAACACAAGGCACATAGGAGTTCTGTTAGTGCTCAGGTCAGGCACACTGACACCCAAAGCCACCCTTTGGAATTCGTACCAGCTAGCAATGACATCTGAGCCTTTATTAAAAGGCAGGAGGAGCTAAATGACTAAGAAGAAAAAACATACTATAGTTTAAAATTATAGTATGATTATAACTCAAGGTATGGTCTAGAGAAGAAGTTGACTAAATTGTCAAGCAATAAGTAGTCCATAATAAAGTTAGACAAGGCAAAAGGAGAGAGGTAAAGTCATTTCTCTTTGGACCTTTTACCATATTTCCTTCTCCTAGTGTCCTATACACAGAACTGTACTTCTCCAGCTCCTAAAAGCCCCTTTTACAATGCCAAGAGATCCATTCTTCTTCTGGAGATACAAATCCCCTGTTCAAATGAAACAATCCCTTGTTCTGTGGCAACAGAAGCCCTTGTAATATCAGTGAACATCTCCATGAGGACCAAGACTGCTGATGCCAAAAAAGGGGTACAGGATGTAGGTCTGAGGGAGGCAGACAATGCAATAGGGAGAGTGGAATGGAGGCTGAGCACCCCAAAGTCAATTCTATCCTCTCTTTGGTGTATATGTACAAGATAGTAATGGAAATGGACTATACAGGCATAGTTGGAACAGTGGACAAATAAATAAATAAAGCTCTGTCCTCTTTAGGACACTGGGATACAAAGAGCCTAAAGCCATCTTCCCCTGACCTTGCCTTCATTCCGTTCTCTCAAACTATTCATTCAGAACACATCAAACATGTTTGGGTCATAGATATGTCACAAACACCAATACTGCTCTCTTTGCAAATAATGCAAATAATACCATAAAAGAAATTTGTTTATGCTATGCTTCTGTTGATAATTATGCTTCCAGTTTATCATCTCTTTTGTTAATTCAGTTAATTCTGGACTATCAACTTTTGGAAAAGCATTGAAGGGGAAAATTATGTTCATGTCCAAATCATGAGAAGAGATGGTTCTGTTGTCCTTTGTGTTAATGCCAGTACATCAGGCATATTTGTGATTAAGGCTGAGGGGACATTTTAGAAGGGACTTTGAAAAATTAAAAAGCATCTAGAAGAGTATGACCAGAAAAGGGGAGTTGACTAGAATTCATGTCATACAAGCAACAAGTGAAGGCCCTTAAAATGTTTAGCCTGTAAGAGAGGCAATTAACAGGTGACATTGTAATGGTCATTGTGGTAACAGATTTCAGGCTGTACATTGTATGGAAAAGAGAGCATATTATTCTGAGTCACTAAAGAATGAAGAATTAGAACTAGCAATGGCACTTCAATTTTAATATTCATTCATTCCACAGACACATACTGAGAATTTACTACATGCCAGGCATTATGCTAGATACTTGGCATGCAGAGACAAAAAAGACATGCTCCATACTCTGGAAATCTCAGATTTGCCTGGGATCACCATTAGTAAGCAATAAAATTGGTGCTACATATAACAGAAAAATGGAAGCAGAAAATGGCAACTGGCTGATTCAATCAGAAACCAAAGTAGGATTGGATAGAAGACACTTTCATTAAGAATGTCAGCCTAATAAAAAGAACTTTCTATCAATTTGAATTACCCCCATGGAATTAGGTACCTCCTAAACTTCTGTGAGCTAGAGTACCTCACCACTAGAGTCATTAGAACTAAGAAGCTATTGCTTCACTGGGTGGGAGGCTGAACAAGATAGATTTGAAGGTAACTTCTAGCCCTGATATTGTATTATTCTATAGACTCCAACTGGATGTTCTACTGACCAAGTGGATATTTTGTTTTAACTCATAAGAAAACAGAAAATTTTATTCATCAGATTTCCCCAGAAACAGTGATCTGGTTAATAAGGATTTTAATGTAGAAACTCAAAAAAAAAACTATAAAACATAAATTTAAAAAGGAAAATTTACCATTTTACCCATTTCCCCCCACCAACAAAATTTGAAAAATGCAAAATCCAATGATAACAATTTTTGTTAACAGTAGACCATGGGAATTCTTCAAGAATACATCTGGAGACCCAAAGATACCATTAAAATTTAACATATGATAGCCCTCATAAAAGGAAATCATTCCATAAATATGGGATAAAACTAATTTACAATGCTATTAAAATAAATTCTGCCATTAAAATGAATTATACTTTCTTTACAATAAAATACACAATGTTTTTATACATTATGTTAAATACATATGCAAAATATATATGTATGTTAAATGTATGTTCAATACATTATGCAAAATACATGTTTTTCACCACTTCCTGTGTTTTAGGTACTGTTCTAAGAATGTATTTCTCCCAATAAATTAAATTTCTCCCAATAAATCTTTGAAATAGACATTGTTTTATAAAAAAAAAAATTCATTCCATTTTGTAAATGAGGTAATCAAGGCATATAGAGGTTAGATAATTTATGGACCTAGCAAGAGGGATTCAACCCCAAGTAATCTGACTCTGCACCCTTAACCACAGCACTATTACTTTACCTTGTGCTTACATTGGTCTACAGAAGAATACTTTTAGCACTAGAGAGCCACTATTTGCACGATGACTAGAAACAACCAACACCATTGCATTGCAAAGAGATAATGAGTGTTGGACCAAGTGACTTACTCAGCACTTGCTTCCATGCACCAGACTAAGAGGGCCTAAGATTCAAATTTTCACCACTACAAAAAGAAAAATTTCTCTATATTTTTAACTTTCTTGATTCATTACAAATAGTTGGAATTACAACTGTTGACTCCCTTAATTTTATCTTCCGTTAGGGATTGATCTGTTTCTCCTTCAATCATGCATTTCTCTTTTGATTTCATTTGCTAATTATCTGTCAGTTCTATGAGAATGTCTCATAACCTCTCTGCATAACTGTGTTTGTTCCTTCTTTGATACAAAGTGGTGCTCTGTGGGATAAAAGAATAAAATCATAGCAAGTTGGAGAAAAATGAACTTGTTATTACACATCCTGCTCATAATTTTCTAAATTTCTCCCAGATGATTGAACTAAGATTCAATCCCTTTTATTGCTTTTGATATTTCAGGCAAAATAAGACAGATGATAAAAAAAGAAAGAAAATTCTAGTGATTTTTTTTCCTTTATTTTGTTCTGAATGTTATACTGTCACTTAAATACTAGTTAGGAAGATAAATGTTTCAGCTTAATTTTTTTCACTTATGAGTCATTTCTTTTTCCCCTTTCTAACCTCCTTCAGAATTCAGTTATCAACCTGGTCCCAGTCATTTCTGCCACTAAGTAATTTGTCATTCACTGTGTTCATTAATATCTGCTGCATGTACACCACACACATTTAAAGTGCCCACTTTAAGCACTGTCATTTATTCTCCCAGGAATGCATCATTACCTAAAGGAATAAACCTTTTAACCTGTATCAGCAATCAAAGAGCTCAAGTAAATGATGAAGTAAATGAGTCCAAATTATACTACACTTGGATCAGAATTCATGGATCCCTTTGCCCCTGCCTTAGAAATTTCTCTTTGGAATCAATGACCTACTTGCATATAGTGTTAGAGACAAATTGGTCAGAAATCTTCTCCTCTCCACCCCACCTTGTACTCCAGTCTTATTAAGCCAAGATGAAGAATATAAAGTACCTCTCTATAAGTACACAAAAACACTGTATTATATATAATGACAAAAAAATACTGTAACTGATCTGAGTCCCTTAGAGGGGGATTGGGTAAATAAAGTATTGTGTATCCATAGATTGAAGTGCTATAATAACTATTACAAAGGGAATATGTTTTCTCTAATAAAAGAATAAAGAGGTACAAGGGAATGATAAAGGATGAATTACAATAGTAGTTCCTTTTGGTGAGTGGGGAGTACCCAACTAGGGAGGAGAAGATAAATTTCAATGAACTTCATAATGTTCAATTTCTTAAGCTTTCTGGCAGGTACACAGGAATTCTTACATTATTTTTATATTTTCTTTATGTCGGAATTATTTGCTTTTACTTCTTTGGGCAATAGACTAGGAAACTCTTGTTGAAATAAAGTCATTGACAATTTATTTCATTATGTGTCAGATGAGGAAAATTTATGGTATAAGCATAAATGTCTATGGGTGAGATTTCATTATTTGCTTATTCACACTTTGATTATTATGGTCTATAAAGGGAATAGTTATTGGTTTGGGCATCAGATGCAGGTAAAGTAGGATTTTAAAAGATGATTGCAAAGCATGCATCCTGGTTGGTTTATTGGATGACTGGAACCAGTGACCTTTGTGAAAACTTCAGTTCTATAATTCTACAGTACTAAAAAGCAAGCGCTGGTAGCCATTTCTAACCAACCTTCTGATACCTTCGACCAGCAATCTGGCTGTCACACTAATCAACCCTAAGCTTTAGTTATTAAGTAAACATATCTTTAGGGGCTACTATGTATCAGGCATTTTGCTGGCTGCCAAGTGGGTACCAAGATGAATAGGGCATGAACTTTGTCTTCAGGAAATGCTCAAGTAACAAAGGAAAGGCAGATACATACACAATTCATATTAACACAATGTGAGAAGTTCTATAGCAAAGGTATGAGCAACATGCTTTGGCAGAACAACCAAGAAAGCACTTCTGTGGGAGCAGCAGAGAGTCCGGAAGGATTTCACAGAATTTGTGACATTTGCTCTGGATCTTGTAGGATGAATAAAGCAATTCAGGCAGAAGCAAAACCATAATCAAAGGCATAAGACATGAAAGTATGTGGCTTATTTCAGTAAACAGTGAGCAGTCCAGTGTGACTGGAGTACAGAAGAGCATCCAACATCCTAAGCACTCTTGAATATAATTCAGAGGAGTTTGGATATTATCCTGCAGGTATTAGGGAACTATCAGAAGATTTGTAAGAAGGAAGTAACATGAGCATATTTGCATTTTGGAAGAATCACTGGAGGATGAATTGAAGAGAGAAATTAAGCAAGGAGATTGCCAGTCAGGAGACAATAGAGTCCAGACCAAAACAAGTGATGAGAGTCTGACCAAGGGAGGGCAATGATCATGAGAACAGAAAGAAAAAGAAAAGACAGATTTTGCAGGCTTTTCTATGCTAGAATAAGCATGGCATAATGAGAGAGCATGGGAAGAGTAAAACCAAACCTAGCTTGGATGGGCAGTGATTTGTTGGTATAATGTAGAAGGAGAGCCAGACTGTGTAAGGAAGAAAATAAGTTTGGATTGAAAGTGTTTAATCTGAAAGTGTCTATAGGTCCATTAGTTGGAGATATCTGTCAGCAAGACTTGTTTGCTCTTTCCCCAAAGCATATATTGAATCCAGTCTCTTTTTTTCCACTTCCATTGCTCCCACCCCAGTCCAAGTCACAGCCATTTTATCCCCTGGACTATTAGAACAACCTCCAAACTAATCTCCTTGCATCCACTCTGGCCCACCTTATAGTCTATTCTCCATACATCAGAGCAATCCTTTAAAACTTTATATCAGATTCTATCACACACTTCCTCAAACATCTTCCATTAGTTTCTTATCACAGGTAGAATAAATCCAGACTTTTTATCATGACCTATAATAGACCCTACAAGATCTGATCTCTGATTATCTTTCTAAGCTCATTTCCTACCACTCTTCCTTTGGTTCATTCAGCTTCAGACCTACTAGCTTTTTTGCTGTACTTTATGCAAACCAAGCATGTTCCTTTCTCAGTGAACAGATTTAGTGACTCATTGAGGGCCTCAGTGAGAGTCTGATTGCCATAATGCTTAATTTTCATAGTGATAGCTCTGGGTGTTCCAGCCCCCTGGAATTCTTTGGACCAGTCCAAGCAAGCCTCAAGAAAAATGCAATGCATCTGGCCAAAGTTCAGAGGAGAGCAACTAAATAACTAATCAAACAGTTGAGATATATAGGAAACCTCATAAAAGGACACTTGAAAATATGGTATATGTCTGTGGGTTTTGCCATGCTATCTCACCTTTTGTCAAATATCATCTTAGAATTTTCCTGCAGGGTTTGCATTCCTTAAGACCTAGCTCCCAACTCAATTGGGAGTTCTGGGGTCATTGTGATTGTTCTTTCTTTAATTTTCCAGGATGAGTAACAGAACTAGAGACACATCAAACATTCAATATGTGTGTTAAAGACCATTTGAATTGCAATGAAATTTAATAGGATGAAATTCAAAATTCAAGAAGGTAAAGATGAGGGAGACTTGGTTTGATCAAAAAGCATAGTTTTGGTTTGTCCTCAACCTGAATTGAGAGAAGAACTCTATTCACTCTATAATATTTTTCACACCTCCAGTAGAGTGTTTGTCTATAACAGATGCTCAATAAATATTTGTTGTATGAATGAATGAATGACTAAACACATTAGTGCAAACTCAGGCACCACTGATAGAAAATAATGCTCCAATAACAAGAAGTGGGTTTTTTAAAAATTCTATTATGGTCACCCACCTGGGGATACCATAGATGTGAGAGTTCTGCAAACAGCATCAGTCAGTGGAGTTTCTAATCAAAAGATGAAGAAGAGACATAATAAAAGCTTTGCAATAACTGAAGGATCACAGTGCAAAAGGATGTATAGAACTACTTCACATAGCTCTAGCAGCAGTGCTAAAAAGTGGAGGATATAGAGAAACAAAGATCAGCTAAGAATATGTAAGTGCTTTCTTGATGGGCTAAAATGATTTTACACTCTTCCACAACATTTTTCAGACAAGTAAGGATTACATAGGAGATAGCGGGGTGTCATGGGGAAAGATTTCTTCATTGAGAGGAAGATTGAAGTCACAAAGTGTTTTTCAAACCAGATTGTAACCAATTAGTGGGGTCATGAAATCAATTCAGTGGATCATGACCAGCATTTTTCAAAGTGAATTACAATAGAAAATATCAGAGGACATCACACATTGTAAGGGGGGGAAGTATTTTGAGAAACCTGTTTTAGAAAGGCATTGACATATGTCTGAAAGTGTCTGCTAGGTTGCAGTGGAACACATTTTTCTTACTGTGGACTGCAATCAAAAATGTTTGACAACTCCTGCAGTAAAGCCTCTCCCAGATTTCATATCTGACAGTTTGAAGAACTCTTATGTCTTTGTTACAGAGATCCAAAATTGCTGTGTACGAGAAAATGTGGTCCTACATGAAATCGGCAGAGCCATCTGTGTTTACCAAAACAACAGCAGATGGGGTGGCCCGAGTGCGGAAGTCCAAGGGAAAGTTCGCCTTCCTGCTGGAGTCAACCATGAATGAGTACATTGAGCAGAGAAAACCGTGCGATACGATGAAAGTTGGTGGAAATCTGGATTCCAAAGGCTATGGTGTGGCAACCCCTAAAGGCTCAGCATTAAGGTGGGTGGAATAATATAACAATATCCGTGTTGTTATAGTATTCCACCTACCCTGATGCATTTTGTTGTCATTTTCTTTCTTGTGGATTTTGAGGTAACTTTTAAAAGTTTAAAATCTACAATATTCCATGGAGTTAAATAAGACGGTAAATTATGGTTTCATCTATTTAATGCATCCATTTTTTTAATGTTCTCTCTCTGTGTTGTCCTCTCTGACTGTTTGTTGCTGTTTTAATTTTACAGTTCAACGGCTTTTTCAATTTAAATGGTAAAAGCCAAGTTATGGTGCCATATGTGACGAATGTTAATTGCATGGATGTGGTGTTCTTGTTACTTTTTTTCTCAAAGACAATTTCCCCATCCCGCACACTTCAGTTTTGAGCAAATGTTATCCTCCATGCCACCTTCCAATATTTAACCCTGTATTTGCTGTACAGACATTTTTATAGCTCCACGTTCTGTGAAATTTAGCCAATTTGTCCTCTTGTGCTCCTTTTTATACGTTAACGATTTCCTAAGCATTTGTGCATTTTCTTACAAGTTATGTTTTATCGTTTCAAGAAATGCTGTTAACCTGGCAGTATTAAAACTGAATGAGCAAGGCCTCTTGGACAAATTGAAAAACAAATGGTGGTACGACAAAGGAGAGTGCGGCAGCGGGGGCGGTGACTCCAAGGTCAGCCTCAATGTCACCACAACCGGGTACCCTTAGTGACGAGTAATCGGCAAGACTGTTATTTTATTATTGAGGAGAGAGCACAAGACTCACACATAAAGTGGAATGACCAGGTTATTCCCCTGCCTGGCAGCTTTGGGAATCAGAAAGACTTTAGGGCACTGCCCATATTTTTGATCTAACTTGGGTCCCTTCTTAAACTCCCAGACAGAGGCTCCCTGTCCACCCCCCCCTCCCCTCACACACCAGGCTAGTTGCCTTATGAAGGCCATGATATGGGTTTCAATGCCCTAGGCTTTCAAGAGTCCAAGGCTTTCTTATTAGACTGTTCCCACCTGCCTCTGTTTGAGTGATGTGAGAAATCAGATTCATCTACTGAAAAGTCAGGTTATAGTATTTTTTTTTCCCTAGGATGTGATGGCTGCACACAAGTTGGTTGATTGAGTAGGGGTGACTTCTTCAATTATGTGTATGAGTGGTGAAATGTTGTTCTCTGTATGTAATGGCCCATTTAAGCAGGCCCCACTTAACTTGAAAACCAAAGAACTAGATGGGTTTCAAGTTAAATGGGGTCTTTCTTCAATAGGTCATCACATATAGAGATTTTGCCAAGTTATTTTGTGTATTTAAACAAGTGCGTCGCCTGTGGTACTATTTGTGTGTGAATCCTTGATTTGGCTTCTCTTTAGCCATGTTCTTGGTTCAGGTAGGTCTAATTGTTATCCAGGCTGCCACTATGAGAAAACCCATCTTACTTGGCATTCTTTTGGTTCCTAACACTCTTCGGGGCTAAAATGAATCATCCAAGCAACATGAAATAGGGGCTCACTCAGAAGTCAAGATACCAAGTCATGGAAAGACACATTGGGTAAGTACAGGAGAGTACCTGAAAACAGAATCCTCCGTGGCCCAAGAGGAGTGAGAATTATATTGAAGCATGTGAGATCAGCTCTTATAACAACCAAGATACCATGGGCATCTTAAGGTGAAGAACAGTGTTTCCCAACCACAAAGCAACAGACAGGCAAGCCAAAACTTTTCTCCTTCAGAGACAATGGCTGTACCTCTGCTCCTCTCTTTCCCTCTCCATCCCTCAGGATTCAAGTGGAAAAGTTAGTTTGCCAGTCTGCAGTATAATATGGGTTTGGAAACACTGATCCAGAGTACTTGCAAAGAAATAAATTTAAAAGCAATCAACTTCAGTTTATAATCTCACCAGGCATTGACAAGCTCTTTTACTGTAAAACCTTGATTAACGAGAACTCTCCTCACCAGTGTCCCAACTAACTGAATTGCACCCCCTCAGAACTTCACATTGATGAGAAAACCTCAGTAATACCAAAAAAAAAAAAGAAGACCTCAAGGAATTGATTGTTTTTAATCACTTGCCAAGAGATAACCTGTTATTAGGTCACATTCAGCTCTTTCTCCTATAACATCTCTCCATCTGGATTGACCCTCAAACATTAAAGGCTGCTTCTCTGAGGCAAGAAAGTGGAAACAAGCATTTGTATTCTTATTGAAAATCCCACTCATCCCATATGGATTCCAATTAATCAAGGTTTTACTATGTGTCAAAAAATACAGTAACTTCCTGTCCTACCAATGTGAACTGATGACATTGACAATTTAGCCAAGCTTTTGGTTCATTTGATTTTTACAATGGCTAACCCGATGCCCAAAGTATTTAGCACCTTCTTCCTGGTCTTTTTCTCATGTTATTAGCAGGCCACGGAGAACTTAATTGTATTATTGAAGTGAGCTGCAGAAAGAAAATTGAGCTGGATTGGATACATTGCTCTCCTGAATTCATCATTCATACTCAGCATGGTTAAAAAGGAGCCATGGACTCTATCAAGATGACTCTAAACAATCCACATGATGCCAAGTGCCCAGAAGCTTTCAAATAACCAGATGTTTGATATAATAGAAACAAAAAATCTGCACATATTTGGCTGAATTTTTACTTTTCACCATATGTTTTGGTATTGTGAAGACCCCAAAACTTTAGACCAACTATTTTCTAATTACAACCAACAATCAAGTTCTTTTTTTTCCTCAGTTAGTACTGCTGCAAAGTTTATCAAGTAACTTTATTGCCAGTTCACAATTTCCAGATTATCTGAATTTCAATATGTAAATAGAAAATATTTCAGCAGATCATAAATGTTTCTGACTTCTTTGATCATAGTCCATCTTTCAAATAACTTTTCTTGGTCATTCCTTCAGTCAACCTTTCGATATAAATCAATCCCTTTCTCAACTGTGGATAACAGTGCTGCATTTCCATAATTGTTTATTCCATTTCTGGATTATAGAGGAGCTTGTCTTTATCTTCTTCCTTATTGCTATCTGCTGTTTTCTGAGAGTGAGCACGAGAAGGAGAAAAAAATGAATCTGAGTCCACTTTACCATTACTTAGTGGTGTTGATAAACACAAATCAATGGAGAAAGAGAGAAAAATGGCAGTGAAGTTCATCAATTTGGAGCTCTCTAATTAATAATTTTGGGATAAACTATACAGGGACTGGTCTAGAAGTTAACTTTATATTATTAGGGATGGGGACAAGGGAGGTTTATTAAATAAATGAAGAGTTTAGACTATATTGTCAGTTGAATTTGTCCTTAAGAGAACAAACCCTTTTGCAAACACTAGAAGCACTTATTAGATATAATCATAATCATTGCAAATCTATCTGCTAAAATAGTTCTCACTAGGACCTCCACTAAGGCAATGTCTTATAGTCAGTTTGAATTACAAAATAGACCTAAAGTAATAAAACTGTTGTTCTTCAGACCTATTTTGCAACTCATGACTTGCTTTACTCATTCAGAAAATCTTTCCCCTCTGTTATTCCAAAACAGTAAGGTTTTACTGCATTAGCAAAATGGCTTGAGAATTAGACTTATTTATTGTATTCTATCCCCAGTTAATGTGACAATTGACTGTTGAATGTACTGTCATTTCATACAGAAAGTGAGATCCAGAGATGGTGGTGACTTTGAGAAGGTCACACAGCTAATGCTGTCACAAACGTCTGCTGAATTCCAGGGTCACCTCTTGTGATATTATTGCAGACAGCAATTTATTGCATCTACCTACCCAATGAGCAATGTGAATCTGATTGCATGTGAAATGTTTCCATAAGAATCAGGTTCATTCTCAACAAGCTTGGTTACTAGGCAAATGGCATATTTAAGCCATTCCAGCACTCAGTACTGATTACTAAAAATGACAATAATCACAAAGCCTGACATTTATAAGTGCTTTTACTTTTTCAAAAACACTTTCACACCTATTATCTCTGAAACCAGGAGGAGAAGAAATACCTGTATTACTTATCTCTCAGTCTCTGCTCCTGCAACCTTTAAATAATGATGAATGGGCAATTATGTTAAATTGTTGACTTTGTTCCTCTCAGGCATAAGCTATTATACATTCTGAGCCTATTCTAGAAAAGTTACCCTACTAGCAAAAGAACCAGCAACTTTCCAAACTGCTGTAAATGTGCAAGTACTTAAAATAATGCAACAGATTATTTATTTTATTTTTTCTGAATACAAGAAGTTAAGAATAAGGTCAGTGACTAGGGCAGCCCTTGAACCAGACCCACAGACTAGAACCAAAACACGGCTTAGATTTACCAACTTCTCAAACGTGGGCTAATAAGGCCTAAACAAAGCAGACTTGATCCTTCCTTAATGGACTATAAATATATAGCAAAGATCATGGAAATTAGAGCTGTGATTTGGGAATTTTTAACCTGCAAATCACCCTTTTGTGTTAGTGCTTTATTCCAACATGTGTGCAAAAGCAGTAATTAAGAGCCAGTGGTCATTTCAGCGATAAACGCATATCACCAGGGGTTTGTGACAGACCAAGTGAAAGTCTGTCACTGCAAATCACAGAAGAATGGGGATTTAGCTGGGAATTACCCTATAGGTATATCAGCCTCCTTCCACAGCTATCTGTTGCTTCAAACTCCCACATTCTTCTGGTCCCTCCATCTACTCATATTCATTGCCTTACTCTCAGGAAAGGGTGCCAGTTTGGCTTTCCCATCTAGTTTAACCCTACTAAAGGAAGAAGGATGTATCAAACATGCTATTTGTGACTGGGGTGACAAGTTGTTGTCTTATCCTGCCTCACCCTAGATTTGTACCTGGCTTTAGTTTACCAGGGATTTAAATAGACTCCCAGTGCCATATTTTCCAAGGTTAAAAATAGCACATATTGTGTGCTTTGTGGAACAATAAAGCAGAATGTTTAAATGAGACCATTCTGAACCCATTGAGTGCAATGAGAATTGTACAGTACGTGGATTTCTTAACTTGTAAGGCATATGGGGGAAAGAGGGACAAGGAAGGGCTACACCATTAAACCTCCATTATTTAAATAAATTGTAGGACATCATTAGGACTTACAGAATATTGATATAGAAATGCAGTTAAAATATATAGGAACTAGAAGAAACTAACCAATGTGCATCACCCACATTGGAGAAAAAACTTAGGGACTTTGTTTTAATAGATTTGAAAATTGCCTGCAATTAAAATTAGATGTTTCTTTTCATGTGGGTGCTTTTAAAGTACCTAAAAAAGTTTGTTCTCTTAAGAAATTCAAACATGCTCCTCCTCCCTATCCCTAGCAATGTTCTTTTAATTCCATGCATTTGCTTTTAGCAATTCATCTATGCAAAGACAGTAAAATGTGACACTTTGACACAGCCTATTTTCAAATTCCCTCAGCTTCTTAGTCAGTGATACATAGATGAATAATGTTGTGACCATATTTCCCATATGTATAAATGAGATCTTCAGTTTTGTGTGTATTTCATCTTCTTCCTTTTCTTCCTCTTCCTCTTCTTCTTTGTATGTCTACAATTCTCCTTTACTGTGCCACCATCTCTTAATCACTTCTCTTCCACACCCAGAACAGTCTGACACTCTTGGGCCTTAGGTAGTGGATATGAATCTGCATCTACATTTACCTACATTAAAAGAATGGACCTTTTACTAGTAGGAGCCAATCCTAAAGATAGACATTTTGGACGCCCAAGATTAAGGTGGATCCCAATGACTCTTTATTGACACTGTTATGTGCATAGGCAAGAATCATTACAGCTCGATGGCACTTCCTGGTCTTAGCAGATGTTCCTGTGAATCCCCAAGACTCTGGTTTGGGATCGAGGAGTAGGGTGAGTATATTATGCTCTTCGTTGGTTTGCATGTTTCTGTGCTGGTACTACCTCCTGGAAGTATGAAGAACCTGACAGTTTTATTTCCTGATAGTGATTAAATTTGCTGCTTGAACTTGCTAGGTCTTCCTCCCAAGAACAAATCCTCACGTTCTCTCAAATGGCTGCTCCAAGCAAGGAACTTGTTGCCTTGAGAACTGAACAATTCCAGTGGCTGCCAAAACCATTGATTTTGCCAAATGGTGTTAAAGGATAAATTCTTCCACCGGGAAAAAAAAATGTAATCCAGAAAGAAAAGATTTTTAATTATTCCATTCTGTGAATTTTAAAAATTGACTTTGTGGCCTTAACATGATTTCTGTGATTAGGACATAATTGTTTGCCTTTGGTGATATCATGATAACATGAATGTGTTTCTTATTGACAAATAATGAGCAAATGCCCAACATCAGAACTACAGAAAGAGCAGCAGGAGTGAAAAGCCTGAAGGTAAGAATGCTGTTGCACAATTGCCAAAAGGAAAGACACCGTTGCAGTGGCAAAGATTGAAATTGTATATTTCCATGCCCGTCCTGCCCCTTGAAGACCAAAGTATTTGGTTTCCTTTCATTTGGAGAGGTTATAGAACCATTGTCTGAAAGGTAGGATAGACACGGAAAAGAAACATGAAGATTTGATTTAACTGAAATACATTTTGTTAGGGTGGGAGTTGGGGTTGGTGGAGCAGGGTGGGGGAAATGTCTTTTATGGAGAACAATTGAAATCCATTCTCTTTTGACATTTTAGAGAGCGGTATAGCATTTGGCCCTTGGCACATGAGGCTAATACCCATTGATCAGAGGTGGCAAAAGTGTGGTCCCAGTGCTAGATTAACCGTTTTGCTTAATTTCATCTGGCACTGAAGCAAATATTTCTCAAAATATAGACCTAAGGCAATAGCATACTTTACATATATATATATATATATATATATATATATATACACACACTATATATATGTATATGTACATATATATGCACATACATACACATGCTATATATATACATACATATATATACATATATATATACATATACATAGTAAGACTGCTAATATATCCTGTCTAGCATCACTGCTGGAAATGTAAATGTGATGTGTGGATGCTAGAATGTGTGCTAGAAGAGGGTGGTGTGTACCTTGGCATGGCAACCAGTAGCTGGCTTTCAGATACGATATATAGACACCATTTGTTGTAATCTATGTTTGAGTATAAACTAAGATTGATTATTTTTCTATGATTCCTGAAAAAAATGGCTATTAGAGAAAAAAAGAGGATGATGGCACCCATTGGACTGAACTATCAATGCATATTTTGCCTAGAATCAGGGAAATAAGCTAGATGTCTTCAGAAACACTCATCATTTGAGTTCCTTGTAAACTCAAATGATGCTTGCATATAACATCAGAAGTTAAAATCTGTGGTCTAATGACCTACATGTCTTCAGAAACATTCATCATCTGAGTTTCTGTCTTGGTGCCATTGGAAGGAACTATTCTTAAGAAAATATGCTTATGCATAATAAAACCCAACCAAAGTTGATAATTTGAATATTTAATGTATATTAAAATAGAATTTTCAAGTGAATCATACTAATTATATACTTGGGAAAATATCTGTGGACATATTTTAACCAAAACTCCAGCTTAGTATCTTCACTGGACCCCTTGTCTTTGTCAGGGACAAATTGGTAAGAAGTCTTCCCAGACAAATTAATGATGTGATGTGAAATAGTCTACAACTGATAATGGTTTTGGATTCCTATTCTAGAAGAGGAAGTTGAACAGAGGTCTAATTTGGCAAAAAAAAAAAAAAAAATCCTTCAGAGAAATTCATAGTGTGTGGAATCAAAGTTCTATTTCTTTGAATTTGAGAGGTTATCATTTGGAAATGCCTCTGGCTTCACCTACATGTCTCAAAAGTTGCTTCTGGGAATGCTGTGTTAGCCCAAATGCTCTTCAATAGGTTTCCATCACTAGCATTGTTAGGCCCTTAGTAAAATGACTCACAGCTTTCAACTCCTAATGTTATATGCATGCATTATTGAATTTGCTCTTTGCACTTATATTAAATTATGATCCCATTAGCAAGGAGTTAAATAGGTTTGAGCTACATTTGTGAACTACATGGTTATAAATACTCTCTCAGCAGTGACTTTTAGCAGCCTAGCACTACATAACTCTGCAAATCATTGTAACTGCCCCTGTGGAATTAGGGTTACTTGGGTGGCCAGAGTCTAGTAATGCCAGTAGTCATGTGTGCACATGATCCCAGGTTGTGGAGAAAGTTCAGGGTGATCCAAGAGTAGAAAGATTGAAATGACTTAAACCTTCATTCTCTTGAAATCCTGCATGAAGGAAACCCTGTGTAAAGACATGGGTAGAGATTTCTTAAAAGGGTTCCAGACACTTTTGAACTGTCATAGCCTCTAACAGCTGCTATATAGAGAAATAAATCCCTTCACTACCCATACCCAAGTTAACCTACAAAAGAGAATTAGTAAATCCTATTATTCAGCAATGATTCTTCTTTTGCTTGATCATCAAGTGGCTGCAACTACATAAAACAAGACCAACCTAGGCAGGGATGTCTATGCCTGCCCACACATGCCTGTATATCCTGAATAATACTAGGACTTCTCCATGAAAGATAAGTTATTAAGAACGATGACTTGTCACTAGTGATTAAGAAAGGCAGCTTGTCATCATGAAATCCTGAAATATCTTCTGGAAGAAAAAAAAGGTCAGAAAAAGTGAGGATGACCATTCTTCCACCACTGATATTTCTGAAGTCAAAACCCTACATACCAAGAAGCAAGCATTAGTAAGTAGAGCTTCAGATAAGGGGTATATGGGGGAAGGGATTCCCACTCAGGCTGTGATCAGTTTCCATTTTCATCATCCAGATACTGTGTTGTCAGAGCAAGCTTCTATTTAAGGGTGCAAATGTACTATTCATGCTCATATATTTCTTCTACTTCTCTGTGATCGTATCTTTATAACTTACATACTTACACATGTATGTCTCCCTCCAGAGGGTATCATTGAAATCTTCCATATCATTAATTGGGCATTTGCTCTAAAGTATCCCTGCTCAGAAAGGAAACTGAGGCCATTTAGAGTAGAATATATCCCACAGTCTCTCAAGTGGATAAATCCTACTATACCTGGGTTCCTATATTTTTCAGTTTCAGAGCCATATCTATCGTATAACTTCCTCTCTCAACCCTTCCAGAATCACCAGATTATTTGGAGAAATCAACTTGGTAATTATTCACAAGACCCAGTTTTCTTCCTTTCCACCCCCAGTTCAACACTCTCACATCATCCCGTCAGAGTTTCTTTGTCCACAATAAGGAATTCAACATGACTCCAAGCTACTTTATTTACTACCTTCAAGTATTTTCTGAAATCAAAATTTCAAAATAAATTGGGCAGTTCCTTGGAAATATCTCAAAAGTCTTATTTACTTTTTAAATAAATAACATATTTCACAGAAAAAAACAACAATGATGTTCTTATCCTAAAGCTGTCTCCATATGTAAGGTTTATCATCACTAAAATAACACTGATTCTTTGCAGTGGCTGGTTGCTACATCCCAGCAACTGAGCCTGGAATCTAGACAACCAACATCTGGGGTGGCTTGATGCCTTGGGATGTGAGCACAATCCTCTGCAGCTGAGTTATTGCCAGGTGTGAGTGACAGAGATAAGCAGAAAGTTATATCATCCAATAATCTTTTCTTCAAAAATAGAACTCCTTATCAAAGCATTATGAATTACAGTGTTGCCCCTACATATAAAAAATAAATAAATAGATCACACTCCCATGACTCTTCTCCACTCAGGAATCAACATCCTGACACAAGCTAGCATTACTTTCATATACTTCTAAATGACTATGTAATTCACATTTGCTTGTGCCCGCTCCATCTGATTAGTAATGATTTATATGACTTACATGCCATAAAACATTTTTTCTTAGGGGAACTTAATATTCTTTCTCCAACATCTAACATTTTTTTAAACAAAATACAATGCAGAGTTGTAGTTTGTAAACAGTCACTCATTTTCCACTTTTTAGGAAGTTTTTTTTTTTAATTTATTTCTACAGAGTATGTTGCTCAAACTTAAAGATGTGAGATTCTCATGGTGGAATTTCATATATCGATGAGGAGAACATTTTTGGGCAAAGTGACATTCCCAGACCCCCTGAAATGATATCATAAAGCCCTGCTACTTTCTCCCCTAAGGTTGTTGACCTGTGTCTTTGTCTTAGGAGGGCTGTACTCAGCAAAGTTCATAGCAAGTCCTTCAGAGGGAGAATGCTTGACTAATTTCCATGATAGGAATCTGACCTACTTTGTTTAATTCTTTCTGTTCTCTATTGAGGTGAATACAATAAATATTTCTGAATTATAATTCTCTCAGGTACCAGTTAAGGGCCTGCAGTAATTGCTTGAAACATTACCCTAGAGACACATTGCTGCATCACAGTAAAAGGCCCCAGTTGCAAAATATGCCCTTGTGAGGTTGATAGTTATTTGGAGAATGGTGGTCCCTGAAGGAAAAAAATCATTAGGAACATTCAGAAAAGCAAAAATAAGGAGGGCTGTTACTACCCTTTTGTGTGTTCCATTGGTGAATGCACAGTACCGAGTTCAGTGTATACTAATTTGCATTGTGGCCTGCCCCATAATTTGCTGTAGAGGCTTGAGCAGATTGATTAATCTATTTGTGTCTCAGTTTCTTTACATACAAAGGGGGGACCAAAAATCTGCCTTCTTGGCATGATTATTAAACTTGACTATAATAATTATATGATAACTATGAGAAGTTACCAGATTGAAAAATAAAAAGCTAAAAGAGAGCTATCAATTTAACAGATATTTATTGAGAAAAACATCCTAAATGAGGATATAGATGCATAAGCCATGATCTCTGCCCTTGAGAAGTACATGGTATAGAGAGACTCACAATATATGGACATAAATAATGAGGCAAGGTAAAGAATGATGGAAGGAAGAGAAAATATTGGAGTGAGAGACAAAAATGGCTTTCTGGAGAAAATGACATTTTAAATGACCAAGTGTCCACCAAACTCCCTCTTCTTCAAAATATCAATGTGTGTGTGTGTGTGTGTGTGTGTGTGTGTGCGCGCGCACATGCATGTGAATTGGGGAAAGGATGTCAGTACATTGGGTTGATTTGGGTTGGACTAGGTAATGCAATCCAGTAAGATACAGTAAGAGAGAAAACAATGTAGATAAAAGCAGTTTTTCTGTACCTTCTTGGAAATTTAGTCTATCCCACAGTAACATGGAGTTCTAGGAGATTTGCCTTTTAAAGTACTTTCTTTTCTTGGCAGCTATCCTAACCTTGTTAAGTGGTATTATCTGTGATTTCTGATTACAGCTTTTATGCTCCTTAGCTGTGTTGCTGCTTGAAATGTTTGTTTTTCTCCCTCATTTTTATTTAGAAGTTCCTAAATGCACATTGGCTCCCTGCCAGATTTCATAAACCCTGTGATTTTTTCAATCAAAGACTAAACTTCTTAGGGTGTATCATTTGTCAGCATTCTCTCACATCCTGGGGTATCTCAGAGGAAATCTGGATGATTTAAGGCCAGGTTTCTCGGCCCCAGCATTAATGGCATTTGGGGACCTGATAATTCTTTGTTGTGGGTGCTATCCTGTGCATTATAGGATGTTTAACCACATCCCTGGCCTCTACTCACTGGATGCCTATAGCATTCCCCCACCCAGTTATGACAACAACAACAAAACAACAACAACAACAAAAAAACTCCAGATAATGCCAAATGTCCTCTGAAGAACAGAAAAACTCCTAGGTAAAAACCATTGCTCTAAGGCAACCTCCATTGTAACTGTGGAGACCATGGGAGTAGACAGAAGCTACTAGCCATTCTGTGAAAGACACTGGATGACCTAAGGTAGGAATAGGTCATTTGTCAGAAGTAGGATGGTATTTTACTAACATGCTAAGCCTGAATTTTAGTAAGACTATATAGTGGGCATCCTAGAATAGACCCCTGCACAGGAAAAGAGCCTGTGCTTCTCCAAAACTAGTACTTCTTAAACTTATTGTCCCAGGATCCCTTATATTCTTAAAAATTATTAGAAGCCCAAAAAGTTTTTTTTTTTAGTGCTAGAGATAGAACCCAAAGATTTGAACATGCTAGGCAAGTACTCTACCACTAAGCTATCTTCCCAGTCCCCCCAAAAGAGTTTTGCTTATGTGTGTTTTATCATTAATATTTACACATCAAAAATTAACACTGAAGAATTTTTAGAGAATGTACTCATTGATTCATTTAAAAATAATAAATCCAATATATGTTAGCATAAATAATATACTTTTATGAAACAATTCTATTTTTCCAGTCAAAAACAGTAAGGAGAGTGGTACTATCCTATACTTTTACAAATTTCTTTATTATCTGGCTCAATATAAAAGAATGGGATCCTAATTTATTTTTCTTTACTCAATCTGCTGTGATTTTAAACATCATGTGGCTTCCAAGAAATTCCACTGTATGATATGAAAGCATAATAGTGAGAAGGGCAAACAATGTCTTAGTAGTATTGTAAAAAGTTTTGACTTCACAAGCCCTCTGAGGAAAGGATCCCCCAAAGGACCCTGGGGATCCCCCCAGGGGACCCTGGATCCCATTTTGGGAACCACTGCTCTAAACCAACATGCTATACATTTAATAATCTAGCTCACTTAATGGTTGACAAATGTCTTTAAAAACTAGGATTTTTATAGAGAGTAAAACCTCTCCATTGGACTACAGTGTGAGTACCTTTTATCAGGACTTCAACTGCTCTGTTCCTAACACCAAATAGAGCAGCAGTTCTGAAGAAATTAAATGAAGTTAATTCAACAACATAGGAGTTTAAAGGAGGACAGAGCCTGTTAAGGGCTTAGTCAGAGTGCAGTGAGAGGACACTGTGCCCTAGGTAATTAAAAAAAAAAAAAAAGAGGAAACAGGAAAAAAAAAAAACAGAAAGGAGGAAGAAGGGGGGGAAGTGCCAAGGAGTCATATTGGCCAAATTATATTATTATACAACTCCCACCATTGTGTTTAATGTGCCAAAAAAAAGTGAAAAAAAATAAATAGGAAAATAAATAAAATACACACACAGGAAAAGAAAAAAATCCATTAAAAAACAGAAACAAAAAAAAAACACACTTTTTCTTGTGGTCCTAGTAGAGCTCAGGTCCCCTCTGTCACTGGAAAACATTCCCCTGCATCCTGAGCCAACTTTCACATTGCTGAGTCTCATGTCATTCGTTGGCTTTAAGGCACAGCATTAGGGGAGAAGTGGTAGTGATGAGATAATAAGTAATTAGTGAAGGAAGATAGAGAAGGGGGTCAGATGGTCAGGAGTAGAGAAGAAGGCACTACAACACTGATCTAAGGGTCATAGATGGCTTGTCTGTCCTTTAAAACTTAAGACTTAATTTTCACTGCCAATAATCTGTGAAAGAGGCTCAAAGTTTTGAATACCTTTTATTGCTTTGTATTCCAAGTAACTCTGGTTAGATTTGAGGAACCCAGGATGTTGAGCATTGATTGAAGGAACTTGTGTAAAGATATAAAAGGACCCCAATTTCCTTGTGAGATACCAAATGCAGATACTCTTACTGCCAGGCCCTGCATTAACTAAGAAAGTATCACCTCCCTGCCACCAAAGGTTTATAGTTTTTCGAATCTCAAGTACTCTGAAATTGCATATTACTTTAAAATAATGATACATGTCTTAGAATATCTCAAGATGAGATGCCCCCTCTGCTCTCAACAGCAAATGGGGAAGAAAGGAAATAGGTTTTGGAACTTGGTATAATAGAGGCCAGATGTTTGTGCCTGTAGGCAGTCTTGTCAGTAAATGGATATGTTTATGGGCCCAACTTATCCAAAATAAGCTAAGACACTTTAATGCATGTTCAGGGTTACATAAATTTTGTCTGATTTTCTTCTTTTAAGCTAATTGACATTCAGACCAACAAGTACTAGTATTGTCAATATTGTTCACATTAATCTGAACCCACTATAGTCTCATCATAGAATTATGCTATACTCCCTATGTAATACATTTTTGCCCAAGTTATTAGAGATTTTTCATTTAAAATTCAATAGCTCACAGGACACAGTGGTGCACATCTATAATCCCAGCAGCTTGGGAGGCTGAGGCAAGAGGATTGTGAGTGCAAGATCAGCCTCAGCAACTTAGCAAGGCCCTTAGCAACTCAGCCCAAGGTCCTGTCTCAAAATAAATTATAAAAAAGGACTGGGGATGTGGCTCAGTGGTTAAGCACCTCTGGGTTCAATCCCTGGTACAAAAAAAAAAAAATCAATAGCTCTAAGAAGAAGACAGGGTAAAGGTCGTTATTCCTTATTTTACAGCTGAAAAAAAAAAATCTCTGAAAGAGAAAAATCTTTCTCTCAGGACCTATTGGGTTTTACGTATTTGCCCTGTGGCTCCCAATACAGTCCTTATACTTTAAGTAGTGAAGGACTGAGGAGCATTTTCCTGGTCTCCTGGTCCTATGTTAACTTCTCAGATGAGGGAGTCTTCTTATAGTAGGAACTATTCCTCTACAGTGCTACCAATAGGGGCATAGTCAGTTTGCCATTTTACATCATGCCATATTAATATTCCATCTTAAAACAATCTGGCCCACTGTCTGGTGATCTGTGTTGACCACAGTCATATGATCATAACAGATAGGCAGGCAGCAAATACTACAGAAACAGTCCATAGGCCAATTCTTACATCATCAAAAATAATTCTCTTATGCAAAACTCAGAAGTCCATATCACACCTTTTAATACTAAGACCAATGTGTGCCTAAATTAGAATACATGTTTGTGAAATAAGGACATGTATGTAGTACAGTTCTTTCTGGGATCATTGCACTGGACGACAGATTTGTGTAACAAGAAACACAACAAGGCACATTATTTATGTAGGGTCTATCTTCTATTCAGATTCATCCATTTGTCTCAGTTCACAATATGGAAATGCTTCCCTTTCTGGCCCCATCTCCTCTTCCAATCCTCCCATAAAACTTGCTTTCTGTCTGGAAGTACAACAAGACACCCGGTTAGATCAAACCTAACATGCCTCCGTCACAAAGCTACTGCAAGCTGCCACTGACTATTGTCACTTGAGGGGAGACCCTCCTCACCACACACAGCCTATCTGAGGAGTGCCTTTTTTTCTATCCTCATTATTTAACAGTGTGTGCCGATTACTCAAAGCGATATGGGCAGGCCCTGGTAAATATAGCGTTGCTGTAGTGTTAACTTTTTATAAGGTAATGCTCAGGTTGCCTGCAGTGTCTAAAATTACTCTGTGGCCAGGGCCCCCTGCTTTATCGCTTTCTATAGTTTTAAAGTAGTTTGAAGCTTGAATAACATAAAATAACATAATATAATGTTATTTATGTTATTTCCCACGTGAAGAACGCCTGTAAACCTTGCAGTATTGAAACTCAGTGAACAAGGCATCTTAGACAAGCTGAAAAACAAATGGTGGTACGATAAGGGGGAATGTGGAGCCAAGGACTCCGGGAGTAAGGTCAGTCGCTGAAGGTCTTTTTGTACTGATTAGCAATCACATTTTGACCCACTGTTTATTTTCTATCCCAAAACAGCTTTCCTTCCCAACACACACTCCCTGACACAGTGGGACCCCTTTATAACACCAGCACTAAAGGAATAAGGCAAACTCCAGCCTCAGAGACCTTCCACATAAAATCAATTGTTGACTCTATAGAGCTGTTGTTATGATTAGGGAACTTGATCTGGCCCACTGTGTTTCCAAAGCTATAAAATAATGAGCTGTGTTATAAGGGGGTTTTACTGTATTTCACATTTTGAGAATTCAAAGATAAAACAAAAAAAAGATCCAGTTGTGACAGTACTTTTTCTTAACCTCTTATAGTTCCAGAGACTTTGTAGTTGTAAATACCTTTGGTTATTAATATATTACATCTGTCCCATATGAACAAATAACAGACTGGTCTCTGTAAACAGAATGATTAGCTCCCTCCCAGCTGCTGTTGTATTGAATTCAGCATCTATTTGGATCTTGAATCTCATTAAGTCTGTCACACTTCTCTCTTCCAAAGGTGTCATTTGAATCTGTACGTAATACTTTTAAAATTTAGTCGCATGCTCCTGAAGGGTATACATTGTCAGGATAACATCACATTGATAAGCATGAAACACTCTTCCCCACCTCCTTCCTGCCCCCCTTCGCTCCCCTAAGAAAGTTCTTTTTTAGTTTCAGTTTTTGCCTTTTCCTTTTTTCAAACTAATATTGTGGTATCAGTTAATTCATTTCATGAAATGCCACTCATTTTCCCTGTGCAGTGAACCATTTTGCTACTGGTTTTCTATGTCCCACATTAGGGAATTCTGCAACTGTTGTGAAACTTATACACATGGAACTTAAAACTGTTCTTGTTGTCACAGCTTACATGGTTTATGTTAACAGACCTTTCCCCTACTTTAAATGACATATACATATATGAATATGATAGCAGAGGGAGGGGTACCAGAAACTAGTCCATTTCCTAATGGACTGTGAAACATGCTTGCAGATAGCCTCACCAGTCTCCTTAAGGAGATGACCTGTTGTTTTATAAGTAATAGCAATTCTTACTACCCACCTAGCTGCCATACATCCTAGAAGAGTATCTATTTGCAAGGTTGTTGTGGACATGAGGCACCCCCACATCCCCTCCCTGAATGTGATTCAATTTCACGTATCAGAAGGAAAAGACCATATTGTCTTTACATTTACTTATTTAAATATACCAGAACTAGCTGAACCATAGTATTGAGGGTCAGCAATGGCCATCATCTGCTAGTGGTATCATCATTTAAATAAGATGCTCAAATTCACTGATGTAATGATTTAGATATTGCATTCAATTACATTCAGCAGCAAAATGGTTACATTCCCTCTAAAAAGACTACAAAATGCTATTTTATTTTATTTTTTTTTCAAAGAAAGACTCCTGGCCCTTGGTGTGTCCTACCTCAAGGTAGGGCTCAAGACACCAACTTTTTCTTTCCATTATTTAGTAGTTCAGTTTTTGCTTTTTCATAGAGTTAGACAGCTTAGTCAGATTTGCAGTTTGACCTGAAAGTCACTGACCGGCTTCCTCAATTTTTCCCCCATGTTAAATAGAAAGCAGATAAGTGTAGTATTTAAAAAAAAAAATACTATCTATGTTCCCTGGAGTAAAAGTTTAAAAATGAGCTCAATTTAAATAAAATCATCAGCCCCCTGGAAAGCTTTCTGATTCGTATAGAGCCAATCCAGGACCCAGTGGGTCCTCCTGACACTTCCCTTAAACTTCCAGGAATATCACATGGAGCCAATTCTTTGTGCTGTGTCATTGTCCCCGCAGCACAAAGACTTGCTGCCCTAATTTTGACTAGGATGACAACTCAGCAACCAATTCCCAAGAGGAGCAATTTCTCAGTCACTGGGGGAAAGAGGATGTTTAACCCTTTTTAAACAAACCCTCATGAAGTAACTTCCCTGACAAGAATATCAGGTACCACTAATATTCTCCCCTGGTATCTTAAAGACTAGCTATTGACAAAGTTTGTCACAGGGAGAACGAGGGAGAAAGGGGTGTTGCGGGGCAGAGAGGGGAAAGAGTGCTTCAAGTTCCCAAATGAAAAGAATGTTACATATGTAGAGATTATGTCACAGCTCAACTCTGGAAAATGGTGTTTATTGAAGCCATCAGAGGAATAAATTATGCTTGTGTTTACTCTTTTGCTCCCATGGCCAAGTGTTGTCTATAGTTGTTGAGCACCATTTTGAGGTACTAAGGGACTAAGGAATGAAAATAAAAAGATATTTAGGTGAGGCTCAAAATGGTAAACAGAAGCACAATCTACCATCTTGCTGGTTATTGTGAAACATTAGCCAGTTGCCAGAGTTGAGTCATTACACTTACATCAATGTTTAGTTATTTGACAATTTAGAAATATCCTATGCTGTTGTAATGTATGATAATGTCCCATTGCCTTCGCTTTCCCCAAGAACTAATCGCGTTGTTCATTTCTCTTAGGACAAGACCAGCGCTCTGAGCCTGAGCAATGTGGCAGGCGTTTTCTATATACTTGTCGGAGGTCTGGGGCTGGCCATGATGGTGGCTTTGATAGAATTCTGTTACAAATCTCGGGCAGAGTCCAAACGCATGAAACTCACAAAGAACACCCAAAACTTTAAGCCTGCTCCTGCCACCAACACTCAGAATTACGCTACATACAGAGAAGGCTACAACGTGTATGGAACAGAAAGTGTTAAGATATAGGGGTACGGTTAAGGTCTAGTAAATTAATTGGCTTTCCATTACTGTATGTGAAACCTTTATTTTATTTTTTTTCATTGTTTTTTACTTTGGTTTATTGTTTCAAGCTGTGTCTTCTTTGCAACCATTATATTTCTTTGAAAACTGTGCTTTCTTGTCAGGCAGTGGTGCTTTTCTGATAGCATAGTTATAATTAAAGTACAATCTGTGACCAAAAAGGAAAAACATTCTCTAGAGCCATACTGTTCAATAGAATCATATGTAAGCCACATATATGAACCACATGTATAATTTTTAAATTTTCTAAAAGGAATATTTTAAAAAGTAAAACAAGTACAGCTAATTCCATTTGGGCCAATACATCTGAAATATTATCATTTTAATATGCTTATTAAACAATAACATTAAAAATAAATGAGATTTTACATTTTTATTCATATTAATCTGGAAGATCTTGGGCATATTTTATACTCAGAGTATATCTCAACTCATACTAGTCATACATCAAATGTTCTATAGTCACATGTGGCTGGTGGCTGCCATGTTGGACAGTGCAACTCTAGGGAAAGCAGCTATTCTGGAAATTATGTTAAAATTAGGAATTTTAGAAAATTAGTATAGTGCTTCCATTAGGGAGTTAAGGTCCTTTTAGGTAAGCAGCATACCTGAGACAGTTTTCTCAATCTTTGGGTTATTTTGTTGTCCCTTCCATGGAACGGATACTCAGGTAAGTAAGTGTCTCTCAAAGGCAGTCTAGGTACTAAGCTGCTGGCTAAACTCAAACTAGGGTGAACCTGACTGATATCACTGAGTCTGTCAGCTACAGCCAAACCCCACCAATAATTTGGACATGTTCAAAGGCAAGCTTGTCTTAGGATAATGTCTCCATTTTGGAAGTGTTTATAATAGAATATAGTCTTTTTGCCTTGGAGTGCATCTGCCATTACTAACATGCTTATCTAAAGTGGAACAGAAAAATTAGCAACTTCATTTCCCTTATTTTAAGTGATTGATTGACCTCATGTCAATGTGCTAGAATTTTTATTTGTGCATTTCTGTTTTGATCTTCTTATATTTCACATCATGGATCTAAATCCAGGCATTTTTTAAACATTTCATCCAAATAAGTCGTCTGTCTTTACCATGGAAAGTATCATCTTATTTGATAAAGTTGCTGCTGTCCTTTCCTCCTAGAGACTGCAACCTTTTGCCACAATATGTTCAGTACACTGAACTAACCTGCTGACAAAGTGTTTTCATTACATTGGTGACAGTTCAACACTGTGATTAGCACTGTAATTAGCACTGTTTGCATACAAGCATTTAATGTCCCAGTATGTTTAAAATCTTTTACTTGAGTAGGTGACATAGGCCCACTACAACTGGGGGCATATTTTTTGCTTTATTTCATAGGATAGTACTTGACTGATTTTAATCTCACATAGCTTAATTATCCCAAATTCTAAAATGCTGGCATGCAAATAAATAATATACTTTAAATCTGTGTAGTAGCTTTCTAAGTATTCTCACATTTATTCCCTCATTTGAGATGACATGGATCAGGTCACATTTTGTGTTTGGGTAATTAAAACCCAGCTACATCAAGTGAACTTGCTCAAGAAAAAAAACAACTAGGTACTTGTCATTCTTAGATTAGGACTCAATTCTTCCTTCTATAACTGTATTCTTTACTAAACCATATTTCCTCTGGGTACCCGTGGCCTTGTGGCCTGCAGAAAACTTGAAACCCTACTTAGACCTTCTCAAATGAGAAACAGATCTTAAGTTTATGTCCCACTTGTTTACACATGCACGAAAAAAATCTTAAAGAACTTCATGAAGCCTCCATATGCTCCCATTTTATGCACTCCACACCAGAATATAACCATTCCTACTTTCCCTAGAAAGAATATTTTTGAAACAAGTATATCAGGCTTCAGAATTAGGATAGCCTGTAGGATTATCAGTCATTCTATTTGAGAATCAATACCCTTACTTCCCAAATACTATACCCTCAATTTTTCTAAAGCCCCAGACTGCCCCTCAAACATCATTGTGAATGTGAATCATATGGGCATCTTGTAAGATGTACATCCTAATTCATCAGATCAACAATGGGGCTTGAAATTCAACACTCTCACAAGTTGCTAGGTCATGCAGATGCTGCTATTCCAGGGAATAGTAAGATTAGAGAAAATAATCTCAGAGAACATTGACTAAGAAAAGAAAAAATGAAGAAAGGAAGAAAGCAAATGAAAAGAGAAAAAAGAGACATGGGGGAGGATGGGAGGGAGGGAGAGAGGGTGTTTGAACAGAATGTTGCAGTCCTAAAGTGGAGGCCTGGGGCATAAAACATGGGAGTAAAGCCTTATAAATTAACTTGCCACAACTCTGGCTCTCTGGTTTTCTTTTATTCATCTTGGTTGATCCACTTTTGTGGAATAAAATTCAGGTTAATTGAGACAAAAGTCACATTTCAATAAACAGTGATGCCATTATGATTACAGCCCAGTTAGCTAGCACCTTGGCAGCTATCTCTGGGATGGTAAGAAAAGCTTGGAAGAGCCTCTGTAAACAAATCTGTCCTCCAAGCCTGTGCAAAGTCTCCAGACAAGAAGGGAAAGTTCAGAAGATGCCAGGAAAACCTCACATTTGTCAGTCAAGAGGCACAAAGCAGGCTGAATAGGAAATAGAAACCTCTGTGCTGTCCTCAGCCAATTTGGTGATGTGACATTAGGGGAGTGTTGGTTAGGTAAAGAGTGAGCTCTTCACCCTTTCATCTTTTATTTCCAAAGAAGTTCTAAAATATCACCTAGTGACTTCTAATTTGTTACCTAGTTAGTAGACTTCTGGCTCTCTTTGTTGACCTAGATCTGTCAGGGTCTATTCACAAGCACAAAGATGGAGAGGCTTCCTGAGATTTTTTACATTTATTACTAATTATCAGAGTCTGCCTTCAGGGTTGATATTACTAGTAATTGTTAAGGAAGGTGACTCAGGGTAAATCACCTGCAATAATATGATCCATTGAAATCTGGTTAACAAAAGAGTACCCTTTAAAAGATGAGGAAGTCACCTCTCATTTACTATGGGCAATAGTAGCATCAGGATTATTGGGCCCAGGGGGACATGTGCTTCAACTTCAGACCATGTTTGGCACCCACTAGAGAAAAAATTGTGTCTTAATTACTTGATGCTTCTCTAGATTACTGACCAGTCACTAGAAGTGTGCCCCTCCCCTGCCACAAGCATGCCTTCACAAGTGACTGACCTTCTGGTGCCACAAATTCACTGAGGTGCTCCCTGAGGTTGAATCTGCTAATTGTTTTAAGAAACTCTTTCCAGTTTCTGCAATGCTGATCAGAACGACTTCAGGCTCCTTTGGCTTTTTCAACAATATTTCTGAAATCCCTCTCAGGTGCAAGACCTCAAGATGCCTGAAGATGGAAGGGGTTCCATTTTTCTCCTAAGACTGTTCTCTTTAGTCTTCCTAGGAAATATTAACTTTGTTCATATTGTTGCCCATTTTCAGAATGATATATTCCTTCTGCAGCCTATGCACAGGTATGCTTGCTGGAGAAGTTCTCTTGAATAAGAGAGCTCATTTTATGTTAAATGGGGACCAAATCCTGGATGAATGAGGCAGTGATATTCTTTTTCTCCAAAGAACTTTTACCTCAGTAATAATAATTTATTTTCATTTAAAAGCAGGAATCAAGGTGCTTGGGATATGGCTCAGTGGTACAGCATTTGTCTGGCATGTGTGAGACCCTAGGTTTAATCCAAAGAACCATGAAATATAAAATAAAAGCAGGAATCAGAGGCACTGAGAGGTTAGGTCACTCGCCCAAAGTCATGCAGCTAGGTAGTAACATCTCATAACCAATGGAGAAATGGGGACTCTGACTTTCTGCCACAGATATAAAATTTTTCTTAACTTCTGAAAGAGATATGACCCAGGACTTAGGGGTTCCAAGGAAGAGATTGGCCCACTTCCATGATAGTCTTTTAGGCTTCAGGTGCATGCATCTTCAACATTCTTCTTGCAGATAACTTTTATTCCAGGGTCAATGGTACATAATGATTACATCATTCTGTTGTTATCAATTTAGTATTCACTCATAAGAAAGAGAAGTACCTCCTTAGTATACAGGGAAAAGATGTAGAGGTGGGTATAGTTTGAAGAGGAGCAAGAAAGTCTTCTTCAGTTTTCTGAGTTGGGGCAGATGAATCCCCTGCAATAGTTAACTGATGTCTTCAAAAGGAGAATGCCACCAGCAGCATCTCAATCAGGCTCACAATGATAGGGCAAACATGCATGGGTTCCTGGCCCTTTCATGGATATCATGCTCTGGCCTCTTTTGCTATGTCTTTAAAGTCCTTGTACTATTTTTAGGCTTTAAAAACTAAGGTTGTAGGTATTTAAAAAAAAATAAACAGTCACCTTTCTTGCAAGGAGCAGTAAATTTTGTTCTCCAGTCAAAATGCACTTCAATTCAGTAAGTCATAAAAGATTTTTTACCCTCTATTGTAAATGAATAGTCTTTTGTCACAGGTTCTGTAATCAGAATACACTCTGCCATATAGTTCTCTTAAATATCTCTATTTAAATACCACTACAACTTCCTAGTATACCTACATTCTGAATGATTAAAGTCTTGAGTTAGACTTTGCAATAGACTTTGCCTATATATTCCTTAGTATAATCAATCCAGATACTAGAAAATTATCCTAATTTAACATATTGCAAAGCATTTGCATCAAGTTGAAGAATTTAACCAGGCCTGCTGTCTAAAGCCATTTGAATAGGCTGCAGCCCCAGTAATGCCAATTTGAGATAATAGCCATCATTTTTGTTCAAGATAGATTGAGCCATAATAAACTTCTCAATTCCAAATAGAAAACCCCTTCAAATTTAAATTTACCCTTGCCTTTGCAGATCCCTTCCCACTGGAGGCATGTGATGAGAGGAAATCACCGAAAACGTGGCTGCTTCAAGGATCCTGAGCCAGATTTCACTCTCCTTGGTGTCGGGCATGACACGAATATTGCTGATGGTGCAATGACCTTTCAATAGGAAAAACTGATTTTTTTTTCCTTCAGTGCCTTATGGAACACTCTAAGACTCACGACAATGCAAACCATCATTGAAATCTTTTTGCTTTGCTTGAAAAATTAAAATAAAAACCAACAAAAAAATGGACGTGCAAGATTCCAGTAAGCGAAAAAAAAGTCTTATTTTAAAAAGTCAATTCAACAAAAGCCATTCTTTGATACCACTGCACAATATACAAACACCATGTTCTTTAATACACACACACACATACACACAGACACACACAAATTTAAAATTCCAATTAAGCAAATAGGCCCATCTTAGCTAAAAGAATTAGTTCCTCCAGATTAAAAAAATAAATAAAAAACCCTCTGTCTCCCAGTATTTGGAAAGACAGACTGGCATTTCTTCTAGGATCTGCTGATCAGATGTTTTTGGTATTTCCTGTTGGTGGTGATGTTCTGTGCACCCTATTTTCTTTCAATGTTGCTGAAATGTGTATATCTTTAGACTGTAAATGCAACACTTAAGAAAATTCAAATGCTTTGAAAAAGGGACTAAGTGGCGACTTCTCTGTGTTCCTGAAATAGTTTTGTGAAAATGCTTTGATAACTTCCCACTTGGTAAAGGGATCAACAGAGCTTTCAAAATTGTCTTGTGTGTGTAGCAAGGGACGGGGCACTATCAGGCATACCTATCGGTGCTTTCCTAAAACAGATCCTGAGGCTTTCCAAGAAGCTTGGAATTTCAGCTCACAGATCTGTTTTTCTTGCTTCAGTGTGCATTTTAAGTCAATATAGCTGAGTATTTAGCATTGAGGTGAGGGAAATGCTGCCTATACTCCCAGATGTGTTTAGAATATCTTTCTCAGAAACAACACTGTGTTTAGCTCTGCTTTCTCTGCTAAGTATGCCTTTCAAGTGTATACCACGGAGACAGAACCGCGTTGCAAGGCGGGCCAGTGGGTTCAGACCACAATTCTCAATCTGACTTTACTCTTGCTCGGTCTGTCTTACCAGCTGTTGCCTGTTACTGCCCGTGGCTCTCCGTCAGACTGCATGTGTCCTTTTCTAGTTTGCAAAGACTAAAATGCATTCCCAAACCTACAGCTAATCTGAGGGCCTCAGCATCACTCCCAGGTCCTTGCTTGGAGCAGTTTCTCTACTGACTCTCAGAAGATCGCTCTACTGCTCCATGGGCTATCAAGTAACTAATTGCATACCTGCCGTTGGCATCATCAGAACAGTCAGAGGAAATAGTCTCCGCTCACTAATTACCTCCTATATAACGACGTACGCTTTCCGTAGTTCAGTAGTTCGCTCTCATCAGTAACGTGCATTGGGAAGTTTCCAGACTGTAAAAACTAGGAGCTCGCCTTCATTTCCCAAGTGTGACCCTTAGATGCTTAGTTGACTCGCTGCATATTTGCTCTTGTCTTCAGAAAAGAAAGGAAGAAGTCTCGTTCCAACGAAACGTTTCCAGAAAAGTGTAATATAAACTTTCATTCCAAAAATGGTGTCATAAGCAAATAACTCACCTGTCAGATTTTAAATGGTATTTGAACACAAAAGAAAGCTGTTGTGTTTTTGTTTTGTTTTGTTTTCATGAAACTGTGATTTTCAACTTATGAATGCTATAATGTCCCAGTGTGGGAAGCTAACGCTGTGTGAATATGAAGTTGTATAAAACAAACCAACCAACCTACACACAAATGTTTTCATAGGCACTATATAAAGAGAAATGTATGTTTATTGACTCAAATCAGTTTTTCAGAGAGGAAACTTCACTGGGATAAAGAAGCGGGTAAATTGGTTTGTTATTTAAAAAAAAAAAAACTTGCATGTTTAAAAAAATGTTGATTGCTTCAAATTTCTGCTACTAACTTCAAGCTATGGGAGTTTGGCAATAGTCACTTGAGGATTTTTTTCCAATTCTTTTCTTTTTGTTGTTAAAGCTATACTTCAGTGAACAGAAAAATTGCCAAGCAAACTAATGGCCGTAAAAGCATAAATTGCATGTGTGGGCATAATTATGGAGCCTCATTGCCATGAGGTATTGTACAAAATTTTAATACATTTTGTAAATAAAATTGTAAAGAAAGAATTTGGTTTCTGTGCTTCAATTATCTGTTTAAAATTTACCTGGATGCAGATGCTGAGAAGTTAGTATTCACTAATTGATTTCCTACCTGAAGCTTTGCAACGGTTGCAATAGTCACCTTACTTGTGTTTCTCACAAAGGGTTGCATCTCTCCTCACCCCAACTGCAATGAAAGGCAGGCTCAGACTCCTCAGCTAAACCCTAAGTTAGTTTGATGTTGGGGTCTTCCATCCCCATTCTTGGCCTCCTCTACCTTTTGGGACCCCCCTCTGTTGGAAAACCATTATTTCTCCAAGGGTGATGCAGAGTGGGAGAAGAAATAATGAATTGAGGACTCTACAGTTTTTAGAATATTTCTGAGGCAAAAATGAAAAGCTAAAGATCTATTCTGATGTGCAGATTCTGAACATGGAATACAACTTTCTCTGATAAATTAATGAAGTGCTTAAATGCAGACCAGTTTTATATGATGCTCACCATACAAAAGAGGAGACAATGATAGGTAGAAAGAAGAAAGGATAATTGGCAACAGAGCCAAAAAAGATGAAAGTGAGATACTAGAGAGATCAAGGAAGAAACATATCTTGAACTAGAGAGTTAGAAAGCAAAGAATGCAAGACCTTGGAGAAGAAAAATAGAAATGGAAAAAGAAGACTCTGACACAGTGGTCAATTTGGCCTGTAGGCCCCAGCAACATTATTACCACTTTCACTATCCTCTGAAATGCTGATTGGTTATTGAATTACTTAAACTTTAGAGTTAGTCTTCAACTGCTTTCCTTTTCAAAAAAAATTAAGACACGTGTAATAGTTCTACCAAAAGAAAAGTGACTATCTGGGGAGAAAATTCAATGACTAGACTAGATTGATGGTCCTCTTGGGGGCTGAGGTTACCCCTTCAAGTACCAAATGATGTCTCCAGATCTTCCAAAATAATAGATTTCTATTTTAACAGAAACTGATTCCTTACCCCAAAGGAGAAGCTACTCTCAGGTGTTGTGGCAAATGAAAATAAAGCACTGTCTTGGTTTAGCTGGGGTTTGGGGTTTTTTCTCCTTGGAGGAAGAGAGAAGCAAAGGAGAATACTGTTTCTCAAATTGGATTCTAGGTAGCTATGTAGTTTGCTCACATATAGGAACGGACTTGCCAACTAGATTTGTGAAAATTCCTTGAGCTTCAAATGACTCTCTCCCTCTGAGCACAAAAGGAGAATGACTCTTGATCTCTGCTTTGATTTTCCTGCCCTGTTAAGACTCACATCTAATCACACTCTGTCAATAGAACAATCTTCAAACAGAAAAGGCAAATGCATTTAAAGGAAATCTTGGTAGGATCATGGGAGAAATAGTGCTTCAATTTACCTCCCTGCTGTTGAATGGGGGAAAGAGTTGACAGTGACTTGAGGAGATGAACATAAAGAAGAACAAACTGAGAAACAAGAAGCAAAACCATATTCAGATTCAATCAAGCAAAAGATACACTAATATTTTATTTCACAAGAATCAGAGTCCAGCTATAAGTACCACCAAACCTATTATTAGGGGAAGAGTTACTTTCAAAATTGGAGCCAGATTTTCAACTACTCTGGCTATATCCCTCCCCTTTCTCTTCACCCTGCTGGACCAGGTTTCCTGGGTACCAAGTTATCATCAGATCACTTGGCAGATATGAAACTCAGCAACAATATACCTGCATGCAATTGTGGGAGAACAGAACTTAACACTCCATCAGGAAATCTCTCTTGATTCAAAGGGTATTAGAAGAGCTTGCAGTTTTACCCCTCTCACTGAACTAAAGGGAGAGCACATTCTTGGGTGAGAGTTTTAGATGGCACTAAGAATTAAGGAAAGCTGCCTCCAGAATTAAAAGTGAAGGAATAAAGTGCGAGGACACATTTCACACATGTAAGACTGGGAGTCATGGATGAATCAGTTACCCTCAGTGAAGACAGCGGGCATTTAGCACTTCTTAAAAGGCCCTTGGGAGAGCATTGTTGTCATGAGAAGATAAAAGGGGGCATTTGGGGGGGTATCTGTCAGTATCCCAAACCTAATGCTATGTCCTCAGCATCCTCATCAGTGAGGGTTCACAAGCCCCATTTAAATGGGTAAGATCCCCAGGCTTTTTGACAGTCATTGTCATTGTAAGCAAACATCACCTGGACAATATGGTGGGGAAAAGTCATGTACTCTCTTCCTCTGCTTACCAGATGAGGAAGTAGCAAACTTGGTACCTGCCCTCATTGCAGTCTTGGTGACACTGTAGATGATAACTAGAAAGAATTTGTGTCCAATTCTCTGCTCAGAGAAAACCCATAAAGAACCTAAAAGGGAGACTTTCCATTTGCCCCTTCACTTCCACTTGCTTTTCCTAACACAATTATCTGAGTATCTCTTTGTTCCTTGAAAGCCATGAGCCTTTGCAAGGGAGGAGTCATACCAGGCCCCTGTAAGCCTGTGCTGAGAACCTCCCAATGACTACTTTCCTGCCAGCCTGCCCACCCTCGGAGCAGGAGGCATTGGCTTATTTGTTGACTCATGACGCCCTAGCTATAAAACTGTAAAAGAACCTGCAATGACAGCTTAAGAAATAATCCTCTCCCCATGTCAGCAGCTTTGGCAAAATTACCCCACAGTGGCTTCATTGAGCTTCAATCCTATAGCAAAACAGTTGATTTACAATTTTCCTAATAAATATTCATTAAGCCTGAACAAGTCAATTAAGCTCTGGCGGCAGCTCACAAAAAGCTTAAATATAGGCAGATGGGGAAACAACTTTCAAAATAATCCCAAACAACATTGCAGTGTTCCACCACAAGAGTGCAAAAGCTTCCCCGAGAGACCACAAACTCTCTCTGAACCTGATGAAATGCTCTAGGGCTCACATTTCCCCTTATTTATAGTATAGCTTCAGAAAAGCTTGATGCACCCTCCAACTCCATTTCCTCAATTATTGCTATATGACTTCTGCCACCATCACTCTGCAGGAACTTCCTTTGCCAAAGTCATCAACAAACTATAATTTGTACTTTATCATAAGAGCTGGCGAACTTCAGCCCTTGGGCTAAATCCAACCCACCACCTGTTTCTGTGAATAGAGTTTTATTGAAACACACCTACACCTATTTATTTATGTATTATCTGTGCCTGCTTTCACCATACAATGGCAAAGTTGGCTAGTTACAACAGTATCACCCACAAAGTCTAAAATATTTACTTAGCTGCCTTTTACATAAAAAGTTTCCCAATTCTTACTTTGCCCTACGTTGATAGTCATCATCTTATTTGACTTCTTTCCAGAATTTGGGGCTATTAACTTTTCCCATCATAGAAATCTCTATTCCTTTGATGTATGTGACAGCACTCTTTTCTGGTTTTCCTCCTACCCTGCTGCTGCTAATATGCTTCCTGGTATCCTCTTCTATCTTTTAATGTCAATGTTCTCCCAAATTCTACCATGTTCTTCCTTTCTCTCCAGTCTCTACACTTTTCCTAGGCACTATACCATGGTATCCAATGGTTTCCATTTCCACCTATATTATGTTGTCTCATGGCCTCTTTTTCTATCTCAAATTTCCCTCCTGAGCTCCAAACAAGTATATCCAAATACCTGAGCTGGGGATGTAGCTCAATGGCAGAGTGCTTGCCTAGGATGTGTGAGGATCTGAGTTCAATTCTTAATACCAGAAGGAAAAAAAATGTCTGTTAGACCCTCCTCATCTGAATTAACCCACAAGCACACCAAACTTGCTTACATTCCTAACACAGAATTTGTTTCTGTTCTTTCTCTCACCTCATTGCAACCAGAGTTCCTGCTACAAGTGCCCACCTTGACTTCAAACCACATCTATGGGGACTAAAATAAAATATAATAAATCTAATGCACTTTAAAAGGCAAATGTGATAATCTGAGGAAAAACAAGCTTGCACTCAAAGTAGAACCCACAGTACAATAACATTTTTTTAAAAGATGCATCAGTTTAACATCAAGTTGGATAGCTAGAAAATGTAGTTAAAAGTAAACATATTGTCCTTGCATCTTTTAGATCTCGGAAATATAATACGGTTTGCACTCATGTGAAAGAAAGTCAAGTAGAGTTATCATCAAGGGGTTATCAAGCCCCAGGAAAGCTAACCAAGGGCCCCAAATCACTTCTCAAAACATAATAATAAAAAATTTTAAAAAATTTAAAAGTTAAAAAAAACATAATAATAAAAGGAGGTAGATCAGCTCCTCCAAGAGAGATATTAGATATAAGAGTAGAATAACAGAATAAGAAAAAAATAGGTGAGGGGGTTGTGCATTCAGTTTATATGTACTCAAAACATATATACTTATGTAAGGGTTCAGAATAGACTACACAGCCCATTCTTTTTAAAAAAAAATTTCTCAGTTGTAGTTGAACACAATGCCTTTATTTTATTTTTTTTTTATTTTTATGTGGTGCTGAGGATCAAACCCAGGGCCTTGCAAGTGCTAGGTGAATGCTCTACCACTGAGCCATGGCCCCAGCCCTACACAGTCCATTCTTGAGATTTTTTTTTCTTACCCTTTGCTGCAGACTGAATTGTGTCCCCTCTGAAATTCATATGTTGATCCCTAACCCGCAATGAAACTTGATTTGGAAATAGGACCTTTAGGAGATAATTAAGGTTAAATGAGGTCATAAGGGTGAGGTCCTAATTTGACAGGATTGGTGACCTTATAAGAGGAGGAAAGGGATAGAGATCTCTCTCTGTGCACATGCATGTATGTAAGAAAGGCCATGTGAGCACACAGTGACAAGGTGACTATCTGCAAGTCAGGAAGACAGCCCTTACTGGAACCTGACCATGCTGGTACCCCACTCTCTGACTTTCAGTCCCCAGTACTGTAAGAAAATACATGTCGGGGCTGGGATAGTGTCTCAGCAGTAGATTGTTCACCTAGCACACTCAAGGCCCTGCGTTTGATCCTCAGCACCACATAAAACAATAAGTAAATAAAATAAAGATATTTTTTTAAAGAAAAGGAAATACATCTCTATTATTTAAACCACCAAATCTTTGGCATTTTGTTTTGGCAGCCCAAACTGTGCCATGCCTTTTCTTGTTTCCATATTTTTGCACATGTTTCTCCATTTACCTGTTATCCCCTTCCCCCACTTTTGTGCCTGACTAACTCATATTCTGGCTTTAAGACAAAATTGAAATCATTTCTTCTGGGAAGTCTTCCTTGTCTTTTCTGCCAAGGATGGTGCTAGGAACTCTATGGTTTTGCTCCCATTTCAGTAGTGCTTACGTTTTTCATAGAACTTGTTTGAGAGAGAGAGAGAGAGAGAGAGAGAGAGAGAGAGAGAGAGAGAGAGAGAGAACTCCCCCCACCTCATCAGGAACAAAATACATACCTCAAAACCATGCCTCCAGGTACCTACCTCCTCCAGCCACACTCTATCTGCCTACAGTTATCACCCAGTAAATTCCTACCAGGGATTAATGCACTAATTAGGGTAAAGCTCTCAAAACCCAATTATTCAACCTCTAACCTTTGTCTCACACATGAGCTTCTGGGGGACACCTCATATATAAACCATAATAGTACTCTAAAGGCATATTATCTTCCCTACCAGATCATAGGCTGGGACCATGGACAGTCTCCTAGTTGTTTCCACAACTGGAATGGGGTTGTTAATGCTTCAAGAGCAAATGAATGATATGTAGAAGTGGGGGGAAAAACAGAGGCATAACTTAGGAAATAATGTTGAAGATAGAGAAGAGGAGCCACCTTATACTATGTAAAATGAAAATTTTTTTAAAACTCATGATCTTTCTATGTAAAGAAGTTCACACACACACACCCATGTAATCAACCTATCAGCAAAGGCAATTTTCCACAACCTTCCATTTCTCAGTATCTCTCTTATCCCAAAAGAAGCCCAACCTCACACCAGCCAGGAACCTAGCACTCATCTTCCCCTGGTTATGGCATATCTCTTACATTAGTCACCATCACCACTCTGTGGATGCCCTCCTTGGCCAATGCCCCAAGCTACTTCACTGAATCTAGGTCATGAATTGATTCACAAGACACTCAGATGTGCAAATCTAATCTCCTTTGTGAGGTTCACCCACTATATAGTAGTTGGGAAATATAAATTTTAATCTATAAAAATTTAGCTCACATATATACTGTATTAGGCTCAGGCCATATGGAAGACATAGTCATATACTCTTGGTACCCACCTTCCAGAAAGGGCTTGCCATCTAGCTGCAAGAAATGTAGTTAGCTTACAGGCACCAACTGTTAGCATCTTCAAAATCTGCCTCAGTTTTTGAACCCAGGTCACATTCTTGAGGCAGCTCATTCAGTAAAAGGTTGCACGCTCTGGGGGAAACTCCAGCCAATGACCAAGCAAAGCAATAGTACAAGTACCTAGCCATTTCCACTCAATATGGGACTTCTCTAATGAGCAATCTCTGCTCTGGAGAGCCCCCTTGGACTGCCAGAGACTTTGTCAGGTCTGCATCACAATCTCATGGACCCCCTTGCTCAATTCTATTTGTCCTTCCCTGCCTCTCCTCGTGTACTAATCCTAATAAATTTTTTTTGCACTCCAAAATCTTTCTCAGCCTCTGCTTCTCTGAGAGTCCAACCTGTGACATTTGGTACCAAAAGTAGTCCAAGGAAGTAGGCCATCATATGGCTCTTGGTGACTGGATTCACCAGCACCCAGCTAGTAATAAGGACCTTAGTCCTGGTGGAAGGTTATATATAGACAATCCCTGGAACAAGGTGGCAGCCCAATGGTTAAAGCTTCCCCCTGCCATGTTTCAGAAAAATGTACCAGTGGGGAGGATACATTAGCTGGTGGAATGACTCAAACATTTTAAATGTATATAGGAGAAAATGGAATTTTATGCTTTTTTACTGTTACATTAATGCCCTACAAACAGATAACTTAAAGTCGAAGGCAAATAACACTTAAAAAGTAAATGTGAGCCCAGTGCAGTGCCACATGCCTGGAATCCCAGGACTTGGGAGGCTGAGGCAGGAGGATCACGAGTTCAAAGCCAGCCTCAGCAAAAAACAAGGCGCTAAAACTCAGTGAGATCTGTCTCTAAATAAAATACAAAATAGGGCTGGAGATGTGGCTAAGCACCCCTGAGTACAATACCCCGTACCAAGAAAAAAATAAATAAATAAATGTGAGAACACAAAAGTCCCTTTTATAGCTTACAAGAAGCCCTCATTTACAGCAATGGGTGAACATGAAAAGCTGGAGATTAAATCCAGGATTTGATCATTACAGTGACTAAACTTCAATATTCAAGTGAGGCAAGTAAGTTACACCAAAGTTGAGTTTCTAGTAGAAAAAAACGTGGGATCCTGACACATGGGATGGAGACATGTATGTGAATTAAGCAAATGCTCCCAAAGATTTTGACTCCTTAATCTTCTCCAAAACTTCTGAGCCCCTAAATTAGCCCATTCCTCCCCCAATAACTGCCAGTACTTCCTCCATATAAGACAATATAAAGTTCTTTCTTCTGTAAAGCAACAGGCCTATCTGTAGCACAGCCCTTCTAAAAACAAGTATTGTGCCCCAAAGAAAATAAGACCTAACTAGTACGTGCTGACAGGACTCAGGAGATGAGATTCTGAAGGTAATTATCAAGGAGAGCTTCATCATAAGATTGGGTTAGAAAGGGATTGTTGATTTGGGGACACTCTCTTGGGATAAAGGACTGACCATAACAGGGACCTCAGAAGGTAGTGTAACTCACTGTTCAGGTGGCTTGATAAGCCTGGAAAAATCAGTGACCCATACTAAGTGATGTTGAAATTCCTGAATTGCTCTGGCATATAGTAGAGGAAGGAATTATAAGGCCAAAGGAAACAGGCATGCTGGATTGGATATATTGTTGAAACCAGAAGATACTATGCTGCATAGGAGGACACAGGGGACACATCCTTCACCTAGACCATAAAGAAGACAGGTAAAGTTGACATCAGAATTATTGAGAAATACAGTAGTGGTTCTCCTCTGAAGGCCAAGGCAGATGATAGGAAAGTTGTTCCCTTGGTTTGTTATTAGAAATGCACTAATTAGGGTAAAGCTCTCATAACCCAATTATTTAACCTCTAACCTTTGTCTCACACATGAGCTTCTGGGGGACACCTCATATATAAACCATAATAGTACTCCAACCCTCCCCAACCCCAGAAACACAAACCAGGTGATAAGCTTTTCACCACTAGAAGCCAAGGGCTTGTAATTATTGTAAAAGTAGATGTAATTAGAGTGGCAACCAAGTGGGCCTGATCTGTAGAGAATTAAAAGGATGATTAATAGAACAAGCATCCCTAGAGGCAAAAGAGATGGGCAGCCAAAAAGGGTATTGCTTAATATGTATAATTTTAAAAGAAGTAATAAATTATCAGAAACTAGAAGTCAGTCTTCCAATTTATAAATTCATGATTTCAGGAATGTGAGTATAGCTCAGTGGTAGAGTGTTTGCCTAGCATGCATGAGGCCCTGGGTTCAATCCTCAGCACTACAAAAAATATATCATGATTTCTAGTCCTGAGCTAATTTTAAGCCTTAGAACCCATTGATGACAGAGCTGCCTCCTAAGAGAAGAATCCTGTAATACCAGTCTTTCCTCTGGTCCTTATCAAAAGTCATCTACTTGGGTGAAATTACTGTGTTAATCAAGAGTTCCATTACTCTGACACAATACTCAAAGTAAACAATTTGCAGGAGGAAAGGTTTATTTTGGCTCACCATTTCAGAGGTTTCAGTCCATGGTTGGCTAGCTAGCTCTGTTGCTTTGGAACCTGTGTGGAGGTGGAACATTATGGTAGGAAGTGCAGAGTAGAGCAAAGCTGCTCACCTCATGGTGGTCAGGGAGCAGAGAGAGAAAAGAGATGGGGGTTCCACATCCTCTTCAAGGGCACACCCCTATGACCTAACTTCAACCCAGTAGGCTCCAACTCCTAAATGTTCCACCACCTTTCAATAACTCCACAGTGTGGCAACCAAGCCTTTAATACATGGGCCTTTGGGGGACACTTCAAATCCAAACTATAGCAGTTACTTTACATTATTTGCACATAGTGTACATTTACCATACACTAGGAAAAGAAGCATATCCAGCTATTACAAGGACTATTGGGGCCAGGATCTGAGTTGACATTGTTACTTACAGACATAAAGCATCATCATGTCTACCTGGTAGAGTAAAGTCAACAGATGTTAAGTGTTATATGGAGTCCTGGCCAATGCCTTACTTGTAATAGATCTATTGGGTCTGCTGACTAACCTGATGGTCACTTTCCTCGTCTCTGAGTGTATAGTTAAGAGAGACATGCTGAGCAGTGAAAGTAATCTTTATACAAGATCCTTGGTCATAATAGAGGAAAAATAGGAGAAGTTTGAGAAACGACCCCACCCCAAAGAAACTAAACAAGATGATAAATCAAAAACAATATCACATCCCAAGAATGACGGTGGAAGTTACTACCATTTACAAAGATTAAAATCCTGTGACATTAAAAAATGGATCTGCCTAGATGGATCCTGGAAAATGACTATGGACCACTTCAAATTCAACAAGGAGTACCTGGTTTCAGGTACATGATATGCAGGTATTGATTTAGTAAGTACTTTCCTATCCCAATCTGGAAAGATCCAAAACAGTGAGCATTCGTATGAAAGAGGCCACACAGTCATTTACAGTTTTGCCTCAGGGCTAGGTTAATTCTCATACCCTCTGTTATAATGAGATATGGACCATCTGGACATCTTTTAGAGTATCATTTTGGTTTTTTACATCACCATGCTGATCCAGCAGAACAAACAAGAAAAGACTAGCATGCTGGAGGCCTTGGTAAGACACTGCTCCACAGAGTGGTGTCATGCAGGGGCTCTGACCCAGGAAACAGATTTGGGGTTTGGCAGGTGGAAGAAGATGCAAGGCCTGGTGGAAATATTGGTCATCCTTTATTCAGAAGCGGCCAAAGCCATTAGCCAGCCCCCCACCCCCAACCATTTTCATAGGCCCTTTTTTTTATACAGCACAGAAGAGAAGGCATACTGCAACAAGTTAGATGAGGGGAGGGGGCATGCTCACAAACTAATGTTTACCACCTTGAGCCTATACATTGAATCAGTGTTTCTGGCATTGATTAACCATAACATAGTTCCCAGCCCTGGCTACATATTAAAAATATAACATAGCCTGACAAAAGGCTTGGCAAGGGAGCCTAACTAGAGCCATTTGGGGGCCTGCCCCAACAGGTGGGAAATCAAACCTTTAATGATTCAGGAACCTGATACTTCAGTATAGGTATTAGAGTCAATTCTCAGGGGCATACAGGGATATCCTCACCCAATAAAAAGACAAAATTGCTGAATTTTGTAAAATCTACTACAGAGCACAGTAAATGCAATGCCTAATGGGTCTCCTTAGGTTAGAGAAGCAAAACATTCTACACATAGAAGTAGTTCTCTGGCCCTTATAGTTGTTGAAACTAGAGGTTACCTACCAGTTTTGAGTGGAACCCAGAGCAGGAAAAGGCTTTGCAGCATATCTAAGCCAGGTGCAAAAGCCCAGTTACTTGGTCCATATAACTGGCAGACTTTATATCGTTAGAGAAACAATGTGGAGTCTATGGGAGAGATGTGGTGGAATCACAATGAAGCCCTTGGAGTTCTAGAGAAAGACCATACCAAAGAATATATATGCCTTCTAAAATTAAAAAAAGCCCTTGACAAGATATTAGACCCTGATACAGATAGAATGATTGACTATGGAACAGTGACCCTACATCTAGAAATGCCCACCATAAACTGGATCCTGCTAGACCCATCAAGTCTTAACATTGACTAAGCCTAGCAAAAATTATGATAAATATGGAAATGGTACATCTGGGACCTCACATAAGTTGAACCAGCAGACACAGGCAAATCCCATTAGAAGGTAACTGTGATTTCCATGTCACCCACTATAGTTGCATAGTGCCTCTCTTTCATCTCACATCGATCACCATACTGGAGGGGCCCCATGTGATCAGCTGAAGGAAAAAGGAAATGCCTGAGTCAGGTTTGTGCATGGGTTAGTTTGGTATATGGTTGTAAGCTAAAAATGAAAGTGACTGCATTACAGTGTCACTCTGGGATAACATTTGAGACAAAGGAGAGAAAAAGGATCAGAAATACAGGAAGTGCCATGGCCATCTACTCTGTATGTGTGGAGATACAGCCCAAGATTAGAATATATAGACTATAGACCATGGTAAATGGCCAAATCAGAGACCTGGAAGGAGAAAGATTGGAAAAAATAGAGAAAACAGGTTCTGGTATATAAGCATATAGATTGATATGGGCATGGGCATGAATTGTGAAGATCTTTGCACCAAATGTTATTGTTCATCAAAGACGATCTACTATGAAAGAGATACTAAACATTAAGTAGACTAATGGTTAGCTTATTGATGCTACTAGCTTTCTTCATCATCTAGAAAATGAATTCACAAAATATGTAGCATGGTGGCAGGGACTGAAGCAAGGCATGGGCTCGAGGTATGTGCTCTCTCCTTCATTTAGAGTAGTCTAGCCACGGCTGCTTCTAAACATCTAAATTGCCAGTAACAGAAACCAGTGCTGAGGCCTAGTATAGCACCATTCCACAAGGAGAACAATCAGCCACTCAATAGACCTGATAACAAGTTTACTACAATGGGCCACATCTATCCTGAAAGAACCAGCAGGTCATCCTCATAGGGATAGCACCTATCCTATGTTTTGGTTTCCCTTTCCTACTTGTAGAACCTCATCCAAACCATTATCTAGGGGCTTATGGAATGCTTGATCCACAAGTCTGGAATTCTACACAGTATGGTATCAGCAAGGGGACCCATATTACAGAAAAGGAGGTGTGGGAATAGGCCTATGACCATAGCATACATGGCTCATATCACACATCACCTATCATACCATCCAGAAGTAACTGGCCCCTCAGAGGCAATGCTCAGAAATAATTAGTTAAATCAGAAATCTCTGTGTGGTGCTGTGTCCTCTAAAGGAAAATACATTGTTCAAAGGAGTAAAAGTACAAATGATCCCACTAACCACCACTCCCAGTGATCCAGTGGAGGCTTTTGTGTTCCCAACCCCTGAAATGCTAAGCTTTATAGTGTTAGCGATTCTGATCCCCCAAAGTGGTATGCTCTCATCAGAGGACACAAGAACCCCCTTGAACACCAAACTGTTACTGCCAGTTGGACACTTTTGGGTCCTTTTGTGCATTGACCATTGGACACTTTGGGATCCTTGTGTTCATAACTAAGAAGAGGACTCGCCATCCTACAAGGCATAATTGACCCTACTTCACAAGAGGAAAGAGAAATAATATTTCAAATGAGAGCAGATAGGAATATGTATGGAACTCAGATGACCCAGCTGGGCCATCCCCCAGTACTTCTCTAACCCATTGAGACTGTGAATGAACATGTGCATCAACACCAGTCTGAAAAGTGTATGGCTACAAAAGAGTTTGATCTTTCAGGAATGAGTTTGGGTCAAAACAAAATAAGTCACCAAAACCTGCCAAGATTATAGATAAGGGTGATGGCAATTTAGAATGGATAGGAGTAGAGGGAAGCAATACCAGTTGTAGCCTACCACCAGACAAGGTGGGTTTGGCGGGCTGGTACTTCATCTTAGTATTCCCCTACCTTTTCCTTCTTTCTTTCTTTTTCTTTTTTTTTTTTTTCTCTTTTTGGTACCAAGGATTTAACCCAGGGGCTCTTAACCACTGAGACACATCCCCAACCCTTTTTATTTTTTATTTAGATAGAGGGTGTAAATTGCTTAAGGTCATGTTAAATTGCTGAGGCTGGCTTGTACTTGCAATACTCCTGCCTCAACCTCCCAAGCCACTGGGATTACAGGCATGGGCCACCATTCCTAGCCACTCCCCTTTTCTGAAAAGGCAATATCCAGCATGGTGGCACATGCCTGTGATCCTAGTGACTCAGGAGGCTGAAGCAGGAGGATTACAAGTTTGAGGCCAGCCTCAGCAACCTAGCAAGAACCTAAGCTACTTAGCAAGACTTTGTCTCAAAATATAAAATAAAAAGGGCTGGGGATATAGTTTAGTGATAGAGTGCCCATGGGATCAATCTCCAGTAATAAGTAAGTAAGTAAGTAAATAAATAAATAAATAAATAAATAAAATGGCTGAGAGCCCTCATACGACTTTCTTTCTGAACATGTATAAGGAAAAGGGACAGATTAACATGGGGGGAGGGGACTATGGTAGACCTGCAGATGTATAACTCAGATCTGTATTCCAGAAGGACTTATTTCCCAGATGCAAGGAGTAATTATTTGACAGCCACTAGCTGTTAGCACCTTCAATTTTGGCATCAGCTCTTCAACCAAGGTCATGCTTTCTACGAGCAGCCCCTGGCCAATGACTAAAAAAAAAAAAAAAATAGTCATACAAAGGTGCAGCTATTTCTACCCAATGGAAATCTTCTCCAGAATTCCCCCATCAAACTGGCAGAAATTTCTCAGGTTTGCATCAAATTGCATGCCCGCCCCTCCACCATCCTCCCGCCCAATCTTGCCTTCCTTCTCTGTCATGGGTGTTACTCTTCTATAAATCTCAGTATCTTTTTCCCACACAGTTCATCTTTTCTTTAATAGTCCCTGTTAGGTGCAGGACAGGCTGAACTAAGTTGTCTGCAGGACATGCTAAACAAATGTTAGCTGCAGGATGACCCAGCCACTCAAACCCCTTCTGTCTGGTTCTTTATCACTTGTTTGTGTCAAGTCCAAACACTCAACCCCCTGCTCAAGGCCGAACACTTAACCCCCTTTGTGCCAACAAGGCAGTTTGCAAACCCAGAGACCCTATTAGATTTAGGCAGCACAGCAGAAGGGCTATAAAAACCTTCCCCTGCCGGACTCTCTCTCTCTCTCTCTTTTTCTCCTATTTTGCACTGCTGCAATAAAGATCTCTTGGTCACTCCGAGTGTTGTGGTCACTTTCCTTTCAGTCCCCTTTAAAGTAAAATTATTCATCTTTAGGAATTCTGGCCCCTGTTCCAGGCATTGGGGATAGTATGTGCCAGTAAGTGACCTTATGATAGCAGAGGGTTGACAGTCCATTAAGATCTCAATGTGTCCTTTGGTTTCTCACTGCTCTCTGCTGTGCAGAGACTGGTCTGTGTTGCTTCTGAGATTCATGGTCCCTAAGGTACAATGCTCCCACTTCTGGGCATTCTGCTGGTGTCTGAGACAGGAGCTTACAACTGGAATCAATTGTGGACCATTGTGCCTTCAGTGTGCTCACGACCTGACCAATTTTCCAGCTGACTCAGTCTCACTAGACTCTTAAATGTGCTATGGAACTCCCTTCCTGGAAGATTGCCTGTAACCGTCTTTTGGTCTTACCCCAGGTACAGGCTACTTTGCCCCTGCCATAGTGACTCACTCTTGTAACTTCAACAGCCATAGTCTCTGCTAACTTGAAAGTATGGGAAGATGGCAGAGTCTTTGACTCCATACTGCACATAAACCAAGGGCAGCTCCGAAGCCCTAAATTCTGGACTTCTCTCTGCAAAACCTTTCTTGACCACCAAATTTATTTTGTATCACGTGTAGTTACCTCCTTCCAGAGCCATAAACTAGGAAAAGGGCAGAGGTTTCTTTACTCTAGAACTTTGGCCCAACAATGGGAGATTGTTCAATCACTGACCACATTTTGTCTCTACCTTGGCCTCTCTCTACTCTTCTTCCTTTAGACCAAAAGAATCAGAAGTAGACTTTATAATCCCTTTACTTATTCTTGCCTGACCAAAAGGGCCCTTAGGTTAAACTTCATGATTAGCATAACCCAGGACTTCTTTATAAGATAAAAAAGAGGATAAAGGAATTTAGAAAACCCCTTTCCCTCTCAAGAAAGTCTGGATTTCAGTCCTGTTTTCTTGCTTTGAATCTGAAAATTCTATTTTGAAAACCAAAAATGGAATACTGCTTTTTTTCTCTTTTGATTCTTACTATACAAGTCCTTATTTTACCCTCCTCTCACTGTCCCTGAGCAGACAGATGCTTTGAATTAACTAGACAGAAAGTCATGAATCTGAAAAAGCAAAAGAGGAAAGAACATTAATATATCTTAAGAAGATGTTGAACATTTTTTCATATATTTGTTGATTGATTATATATCTTCTTCTGAGAAGTATCTGTTGAATTCCTTGGCCCATTTATTGATTTCTGTTTGTTTGTTTGTTTTGTTTTTTGGTGTTAAGGTTTTTGAGTGCTTTCTATATCCTAGAGATTAGTGCTCTATCTGATGTGCTTTGCTCCCATTCTGTAGGCTCTCTCTTCACCTCACTGATTGTTTCTTTTGCTAAGAAGAAGCCTTTTAGTTTGAATCCATCCCATTTATTGATTCTCTGTTTATACCCAAAGGACTTGAAAACAGCACACTACAGGGACACAGCCATATCAATGTTTATAGCAGCACAATTCACAATAGTTAAATTGTGGAACCAACCCAGATGCCCTTCAGTAGATGAATGGATAAAGAAAATGTGATATGTATACACAATGGAATATTACTCAGCAATAAAAGAGAATAAAATCATGGCATTTGCAGGTAAATGGATGGAGCTGGAGAATACAATGCTAAGTGAAGTTAGCCAATCCAAAAAAACCAAAGGCCAAATATTTTCTTTGATATGAGGATGCTGGATCATAAAGCTGATGGGGGCTGGCATGGGAGGAATGGAGGAACTTTAGATATGGCAAAGGGGAGGGACGGGAGGAAGGGGGCATGGGGGTAGGAATGATGGTGGAATGAATTAGACATCATTATCCTAATACATGTATAAAGACACAAATGGTATAAAAATATGTACAACCAGTGACTTGAAAAATTTTGCACTATATGTGTAATGTGAAATGAATTGCATTCTGCTAATATGTATAACAAATTAGAATAAATAAATAATTTACACAAAAAATCTTGAAAAAAACAAAAAAATGTCTATTACTTAATTTACCTTCATCTAAATTTTCCAGGTTTCAGAGCCCTGCTTCTCTTAATGTCCTATAAGAAATATTTTTAATTATATAATAAATCAACATGCCTTGATGTGAGATGAAAATGACATACTTAATCATCACAACAAGCCTATGATGTAGATATTCTTGCAAATAAAGAAACTGAGGCTCGAAGAGGTTAAGGCACTTGCTGACCACAACTTGTGAGTAGCAGTATACTTTAATTGGGCTATCCTGCAGATGCAATACTACAAACCAAGGTGATACACACCTAACACTAACATTTCAAGTCTGCTGATGGGCTAATTTCCAGAGGCAACAGAGCCAACACTATTCCACTTAACCTTTTGGATCATTCCTTCTGAAGAAACTAACATTCCAGGATCTTCCAAGACCTTGATTGGAAGCTCTAAGCTTGACAAATATTTTAGTGAAAATCAAGGCCCCTCTGAAATGGCTCAAGCAATGAGTGCCATACCACAGGCTTTCCCTTGTTCTCAACCCCTGTGTACAACCCCACCCTCATGAGGAATCATGCCTTAACGCTGATCACTTCATTTGTGGAAATACAAAACCCAAAACTATCTGAGAGACAGATTGAAAGTGTTAATATGGCTTTTCCCTCTTCTGTTTTGTCTTGAGGGATTTACTTTACAGGCATAAATATGAAAAATACATATCACATATGATGATTTACAATTATTAAAATTAAATAAGAGAAAATCTTTGGCATTCACATTCATTTTCTTATTCAGAAGAGACATCCCATTCTACTGATTGCAATATAAATAAGTTTGGAATAATGATTTTGATATTCCATTAAACTAATGGATTCAATCTCATAAGTCATATTTATGGATAAAATTTAAAATACTGTATTAATTCCAAACAGAATACATTTGCAGTTTGTTCCAGGAAAACAGATTACTACATGTAATGCCAACAGTCATTACTTCCTGGTGTTATTTACCTGATCCCAATTTCCTAGCTAATACCACCGTGTGTGTAATGAATAATGCACTGTGTGAAATGTACACCATACAAAAACACATTCTATATATAGTATAGTTATTCGTGCATACGTCACCTAATAAGATAATTTGTATTTTTTCCCTGCCTCCCACCTCCTTCCCATTATTTTTAATCTAATATACACCTGGAAGAAATACTTCAGAGGCAGAGGGAAAGAAGTCCAAAATGAGCATTTTTTTCATTTATTTATTATAGAGATATAAATGTATATACAAGTAATCACCATCAAGATCAACAGACAGAAAGTTTTCAGCACCTGAGAAAGCTTCCCTTGTATCCCCAGGAGGTATCCACTGTTCTGATTTGTATCACCATAAAGTAAGCAACTGTTTAAAAATGCAAATCTGGTGTTTAGAAATCCCCTAAAGTGAAAATTGAAGTTATTTGTCACTATGGGGGAAAAAAAAAAAACTCAGTCAAAAGTCCAGCACTATTTTGGAGATTGTTTTCATGTTCTTCTTCTCCGTTTTTGCTAAGCTGACCAGGCTGGTCTCAAACTTGCAATCCTCCTGCCTCAGCCTCCTGCCTCAGTAGCTGGGATGACAGGCATGCACCTCCCCACCAGGTTCAAAACGCTTAATAGTAACACTTAACAATAATAACTTTCAGTTTTTCAGGAGGTTAATTGGGTAGTTCAAAATTCTCCAAACCTCCAATCTTGCTTCTTCCTTTAGAGTTTTCGGGCTGGGGATGTGGCTCAAGTGGTAGCGCGCTCGCCTGGCATGCATGCGGGCCAGGTTCAATCCTCAGCACCACATACAAACAAAGATGTTGTGTCCTTTAGAGCTTTCAAAGCAGTTCTTTTTTCTTTTTCTTTTTTTTTTTATTCTTGCCCTCCCTCATCCCTCATTCTGCCTCCTTCCTTTCCACTTCTCACACCAAGTAGCACATTAGAGCCTGCTTGCAGGGGCTCTTGAGAGCTCATGGCACATATCTCTTCCTAACTCCACATTCAGCAATATTCAATTGGCATTTTAGACTTGGCCATTTTAGACTTTTAGACTATACACTCGGAAATTGATAAATGCTACAAATCAAGGTCCCACAGACCCATGTATTGATTGCTAAACATTTACTGGCACACCACTGACCATTATGCCACACACAAATATATTCAAGTCATGTCAAATTGCTTCAAAGAGCTTTGGGATTTAAAATGCTACCCAGTCATACAAAACAAAATTAACCTCAGAAAACCTGATAAGAACAAGTTTCAATTCAGCCAGTATTTTGCTGTTCACAACCAGCCTACCATTGGTCATGGTTTGGTTCTGCAACAATTGGCACTTTGTGAATGGGCTCTACAAAATTGAAATGCATGGAGAACTTTTAATTGACATAAACTGCTACTAACATTGCCTGAATTTTTTTCCCTTAGAGATACAATAGTATATTTCAGAAATAGTTGAAAAGTTACTATGTGGAACAGGATTCTACTAACTCAAGTGTGTACTACAATCTCCATGTGTTTTACATGGCTTTATACACATGACACTTTGTGTATGAACCTGAAAGTAAGTCCACTTAGGTCAATAATGTCTTCTTTCTATAAATTCTTTGCAGTGCCTAGCATAGTGTTAGGTTTCAAACAAATGCCAGGTAACAATGTATTAATTTCACCTTTTACTCCCTTATTTCCTTCTCCATCCCATACCCCTAATCAGTTACCCAACACTTTCTTGGAGCTATTCTCTACCATCTCCCTAATCCACTCAGTGACACAAAATCAACCTTACCACAAAAAATTAAAAATTAAGTTATACTCCATGTATGTATAATATGTCAAAATATACTCTACCATCATGTACATTTAAAAAGAAAACATTAAAAATTAAGATGTATGTTATAAGTATAGTATATTTTGGGAATAGAGTATATTCATTTGACAAACATTTGGGGACAAACATGAAGGGCATTGTTAGAATTTTTTAGTTACTCACAAAGGTAATATAGACACAAACCTTGACTTAAAAGAGATTCCAGGCAAACAGAGTATATTAGATACATATGTAAGAAACTCTTATGTAAGTAGGAAAGTGACCCAGAAAAAAAATGCTATGGAACTTTAAGGAGGAAGAGAGTACTAGGATAGTTTGGGGGCAGGCTGAGTTGGAAGCAGAGGTGGAGGGGCATATAACAAGCAGGAAAGTACAAGAATATATACCAGGAATAGCATTTGGCCTAGAGTGTAAGATGTGGGAAGAGGAATGGTTTAAAATGAAGTTGGAATGCATGGGTCAGATTATAAAAGGTTATCAATATTTTGATAAGGAGTTCAAGTTTCACCTTCATCTTTGTATTACTCAAAGTGTGCCAGATTTTGCTAGAATAAAATCTTCAAAATAAGTGACTTAAAACAAGAAGATTGATTTCTCACTCATGCTACATTTCCATTGTGAATAGTCTGAGGGGCTCTCACCCGTGGATCCAGGTCTACAAAGAAGCCACCATCTTGAGCCAGAGAGACAGAGAATGGAGCAAATCATACACTGGCCCTTAAAACTTCTGCCCCAAAATATTTTGCATCACTTCTGTCCACATCTTATTTTCCATAGTAAGTCACATGACCACACCTAACTTCAGGGATTGAGAAAATGTTATCCTACCATGCATCTAGAACAGTGTAGAACCAGATAGAGTTAATAGAAAGCATTAATGACTACCAGAACTCTTAAAAGTCAATGTATAGGCTCATGTATAGATTTTAGAAAGACCACTTTAGCAATAAGTTTTGGATGAATTGGAAGGAGACTCACCCGAAGGCAGGACACCTGGTCAGGAAACTGGTGCAGTATTCTAGGGAAGAGATGATAATGGGCTGTTCTAGAGCAAGATAGGAGAATTAGAGAAAAGGGAACTGATACATGAGATACTCAACAAGATAAAATCAACATCAACAGGACTAAGCCAAGGAGTTGTGGAAGTATGAGTGAAGAGTGCTGTTAGACTTGCTGGTGGGCAGAGATTGTGGTGGTGGCCAGGGCTGTTGGAATAGGACTGGTGATAGAGAAAAATAGACAGACTTGATTAAGCAGGGCTAGCAAGTGTGGTTGGTTGTTGTTGATTATTGGTGATGAGCTGTGGATGGTGGACGGTGGGTTTAGGTAATGAAATTAAATACAACTGAAGTGTTGCAGATAAGGTCAGGAGTAGGGCAAATTTAGGCTGACAGAAAGGTAAGAAGAGTCAAATAGAAAAGGCCTTGATCACTGTGGCATGAGTTTTCAACTTTATCATAAAAACAATAGGAACCACTTAATTATTTTAAACATATCTTTCTAATGTCCCTTCAAGCACATGGGCAGGTATAAACTGAGAAAATCATGTGGCAGAGTAAAGTCAAGGGTAGCTGACTTTGTTAGTCAACTTTTCTTCAATGTCACCAAAACACCTGAAAACAACAATTTACTGGAGGCAAAATTTATTTTGGCTCACGGTTTCAAAGGTCTCAGTCCATGGTCAGTCAATTCCAATGCTCTGGGCCCCAGGACAGGTCTTGCATCATGGCAGAAGGTCATGGTAGAGGAAAGCTGCTCACTTCATGGTAAGCAGGAAGCAGACACAGTGAAGGAGCCAGGGTGAGAAGATATAACTCTAAAGGGCACACCCCTGATGACCCACCTTCTCTACCATGCCCCACCTGCCTACAGTTAATACTCATACAGTGGTCCTTTCAAATTATTAATCCATCAAATTAATTAATCCACTGATAAGGTTATAGTTCTTATGATCTAATCATTTCATCTCTGAACATTCTGCATTAACACAGGAGCTTTGGAGGTGGGGGCTCTTATCCAAACCATAACACTGACCAAACAATATATTTGACTGAACACAAAAGCAGAGAGATGGGTTGTCAAATGCAGACCGTGTTGTAATAATTCATGTCTATCTGACATTTGACTACTGGCTAGACAAAGGTAAATTGGAACAGTCCCTGTTTTATTTTATTTTTCCATTTTTTAATTTCATTTTCATTTTTCCAATTTATTTCCTGCCACTCACTGACATTATTCCACTGTTGAGCATGACCACAGGAACCAAGTTTAGAGAAGGCGCTGCCAGCTAGAAACTGCCTTTATGGGTTGAATTAAAAAATCTGGACTTAGTAGAAAAACTTAGTTCAGAGAAATGGGGGATCATTTTGGTGACTGTTGTGAAGATGTCTGAGAAGTTAGCCCAGGTTTGACAGAATAGGCTGAAACACTGCAGAGCGGAGGTCTCAGATCCAAGCTGCCTTTATGAAGGAATTCAAATGCAACTATCATCTCCAAGATTTACATTAATGCAAGCTTCATTGCACTTTAAAGTTCAGACATTTGAGCAACAAAATGCAGGGAAAAGAACATAGAAATGAAGTGAAAGTGGGTCACAAGGATATTCATATTTAATAGAGTTCAACAACCAAGTTGTAGACAAGTGGCAACCCACATTTATAGGCATTGAAGCAAAATGAAACATGTTAGAAAATGTTCACATGCTACATTAACATTTTTAGAATACTTTATAAGACAAAAGTTTTAAACTTTTGAACTAAAATATTTGAAAATAAATCAAAATATTCTATATGTAACAATATCATAGAAGAGAGAATAGAGAAGAAAATAATCTAGAGCTATTTAACACAGGCAAAGTAGATCCATTTAAAGTAACTATTATGTATATATGTATGTATATTCAGAAACATACTACCATTTTGGGGGTCCTTCCTATGTAACAGATATCATATTATGCAATTTACACATATTACCTCAATCCTTTCAACTTCCTTTGAGAAGTTGTTCATGGGTGCTTAGGTCTACATCTAACTTTCTTTTTTTTTAAGAGCTGGAGTTTTTATTGTGATATTTGATTTTAGTTAGTAATGTTCAATAATTGGATTAGGATAATAGAGAGAATGAGTTCTAAAAACAGCATATTAAAATAAATCATCTTAAGAAAACTACAGACCAATATCTCTAATGAACTTGGATGCAAAAATTCTCAATAAAATCCTGGCAAATCGAATACAAAAACTTATCAAAAAAATTGTGCACCATGATCAAGTAGGATTCATCCCTGGGATGCAAGGCTGGTTCAATATACGAAAATCAATAAATGCTATTCACCACATCAATAGACTTAAAGATAAGAACCATATGATCATCTTGATAGATGCAGAAAAAGCATTCGACAAAGTACAGCATCCCCTTATGTTCAAAACACTAGAAAAACTAGGGATAACAGGAACTTACCTCAACATTGTAAAAGCTATCTATGCTAAGCCTCAGGCTAGCATCATTCTAAATGGAGAAAAACTGAAGGCATTCCCTCTAAAATCTGGAACAAGACAGGGATGCCCTCTCTCACCACTTCTATTTAATTTAGTTCTTGAAATACTAGCCAGAGCAATTAGACAGACAAAAGAAATTAAAGGCATAAAAATAGGAAAAGAAGAACTTAAATTATCACTATTTGCGGATGACATGATTCTATACCTAGAAGACCCAAAAGGGTCTACAAAGAAACTGCTAGAGTTAATAAATGAATTCAGCAAAGTGGCAGGATATAAAATCAACATGCATAAATCAAAGGCATTTCTGTATATCTGTGACAAAACTTCTGAAATAGAAATGAGGAAAACCACCCCATTCACAATATCCTCAAAGAAAATAAGATACTTGGGAATCAACCTAACAAAAGAGGTGAAAGATTTATACAATGAAAACTACAGAACCCTAAAGAGAGAGATAGAAGAAGATCTTAGAAGATGGAAAAATGTACCCTGTTCATGGATAGGCAGAACTAACATCATCAAAATGGCGATATTACCAAAAGTTCTCTATAGGTTTAATGCAATGCCAATCAAAATCCCAACGGCATTTCTTGTAGAAATAGAGAAAGCAATTATGAAATTCATATGGAAAAACAAAAGACCCAGAATAGCAAAAGCAATTCTAAGCAGGAAGTGTGAATCTGGAGGCATAGCAATACCAGATTTCAAACTGTACTACAGAGCAATAGTAACAAAAACAGCATGGTACTGGTACCAAAACAGGCAGGTGGACCAATAGTACAGAATAGAGGACACAGAGACCAATACACAAAATTAAAACCATATTATATTTGATAAAGGGGCTAAAAGCATGCAATGGAGGAAGGATAGCATCTTCAACAAATGGTGCTGGGAAAACTGGAAATCCATATGCAACAAAATGAAACTGAATCCCTTTCTCTCGCCATGCACAAAAGTTAACTCAAAATGGATCAAGGAGCTAGATATCAAATCAGAGACACGGCGTCTGATAGAAGAAAAAGTTAGCTATGATCTACATACTGTGGGGTCGGGCTCCAAATTCCTTAATAGGACGCCCATAGCCCAAGAGTTAATAACAAGAATAAACAAATGGGACTTACTTAAACTAAAAACTTTTTTCTCAGCAAGAGAAACAACAAGAGAGGTAAATAGGGAACAGACACTTCTCAGAGGAGGACATACAATCAATCAACAAGTACATGAAAAAATGCTCACCATCTCTAGCAGTCAGAGAAATGCAAATCAAAACCACCCTAAGATACCATCTCACTCCAGTAAGATTGGCAGCCATTATGAAGTCAAACAACAATAAGTGCTGGCAAGGATGTGGGGAAAAGGGTACTCTTGTACATTGCTGGTGGGGCTGCAAATTGGTGAGGCCAATTTGGAAAGCAGTATGGAGATTCCTGGGAAAGCTGGGAATGGATCCACCATTTGACCCAGCTATCGCTCTTCTCAGACTATTCCCTGAGGATCTTAAAAGAGCATACTATAGGGATACTGGCACATCAATGTTCATAGCGGCACAATTCACAATAGCTAGACTGTGGAACCAACCTAGATGCCCTTCAATAGATGAATGGATAAAAAAAAATGTGGCATTTATACACAATGGAATATTACGCAGCACTAAAAAATGACAAAATCATGGAATTTGCAGGGAAATGGATGGCATTAGAGCAGATTATGCTAAGCGAAGCTAGCCAATCCCTAAAAAACAAATGCCAAATGTCTTCTTTGATTTAAGGAGAGCAACTAAGAACAGAACAGGGAGGAAGAGCATGAGGAAAAGATTAACATTAAACAGAGACGAGTTGGGGGAGAGAAAGGGAGAGAGAAGGGAAATCGTATGGAAATGGTAGGAGTCCCTCAATGTTACACAAAATTACATATAAAAGGTTGTGAGGGAAAAGTGTGTGGGGGGAAACAAGGGAGAGAATTAAACAACAGCAGATGAGGTAGAGAGGGAAGGTGGGAGGGGAGGGGAGGAGGGATAGTAGGGGATAGGAAAGGTAGCAGAATACAACAGTCACTAATATGCCATTATGTAAAAATGTGAATGTGTAACCGATGTGATTCTGCAATTTGTATTTGGGGTAAAAATGGGAGTTCATAACCCACTTGAGTCAAATGTATGAAAGATGATATGTCATGAGCTTTGTAATGTTTTGAACAACCAATAAAAAAAAAGAAAAAAAAGAAAATAAATAAATAAATAAATCATCTTTCTAAATTTATCAGTTTTTTTTTAATTAGTTGCTCAAAACATTACAATGATCTTGACCTATCATACATTTGATTCAAATGGGGTACATCTAACTTTCTATCATCTTCCCTGTACTGCTGGGTTTGGGTCAAAACTCTCTTGCCAGCTAGGTTCTGGCTAGCTTTTTACCACTGGAAGTTCCTCGTACAAGATAATAAAGTAGGAGGGAACAGGGAAGCCATTGTGTGCTTGACTTCTGCAGTAGAAGAACCAAGTAACTGTAGGTGATTCTGGTCTCCAGAAATATCTATTTGATCTAGGAGTCCCAGCAACATTGTCTGTGCATGGTCATAGAATTCAGGAATATCTAATTTTCTTTATCTTTGCTACCCCAGGCTTGGAGAGCTGTGCCTTGTAATAGTTAACAATATCCAGGTAATACCAATGTCTGCCTTTTGCACCTCCAGCCATTCCAAACTTTTGTAATCAATTTCCTGAGATTAAATTCAACTCTGTTTGAAACACCTAGAGGGATTTGGGGTTTTTCTTCCATGGATACTATGTTATGACATTTAATCTTTTTCAACATCCCTTTAAGGTAGGTACTATTACCATCACAATTTCAAACATAATCCCATTATCACTTGGTCTAACCAGTGTTTTAGATACAAATGAATTCACATTAGCATCCATCACCCATATTTCATCTTTTCTTCCCTTTCTTCCCTCTTCCTCCATACTCCAGAATGTCCACTACCACTTTGAAAAACTCCCCTCTCCTCAGTATTTCTGGGAATTTTTAAAGGAGAGTCTTACATTTCTTTCAAATTATTCAAGACTCTAAATTGCATGCGACAGGGACCTGCCTCAAATTAGCTTAAGCAAAAAGTAATTTGACTGACCCACATGACTAAGAAGAATATTGGGTTAGACCAGAGAATTGAAGAAAGAGATACAGAACCAGAGCCTTGGGGAATGAAACTTAATGCCATCAGGAATTTCTCTCTCTTCAGCCTTTTTCTAATTGGCATATTGTCCTTCTTCACTCACAGCTCCAACACTGCACCCTTGCAGTATGGCCACAGAGGCTAGACTGTATTTCCTCCATCTGGAAGTGAAGAAATCAGGGCAAGACTTCTGATTAACCATTTTAGATCATGTACTCATCCCTGAGTTTTATTGTGTTTCGCTGATTCATTTTCTTAGAAAGAGAAGAAAAGCACAGCATGACACCTGAGGGAGAATGAGAAAATCTGTTGGGCAGTTAAAAAACAAAAACAAGCTTAGGTTACTACAGCTATTATCACTACCCAAGCTCTGACACCACCACCACCCAATGGTCATTGCCTGAAAAGCCAGTGGAGTCTATGGCCATACCATCCTGAACTTGCCCCATCTTGTCTGAAAAGCCAGTGGATTTTCAAACCTCTGTTAAACCTCAGACAGGCTATAACATTCATGAGAACTGCAGATCTCATAACCATGTGTCTTTTTTTTTAATTAGGTCATCAGTTTCCTTCCACATAGGAAGGTTCATTAGTGCATGGATTTTTGTCTCTTGCCTTCTTTACTATTCTTAAAGGTAGCTGATTACATATTTATTTATTTAAACATGCTAAGATATACATAAAACTTACCATTTTAAGTATACAGATCTATGGTATTATTTTTATATTGTTGTGCATCATCACAACCATCCATCTCCAGAGCTTTTTCACCTTCCCTAACTGAAAATGTGTACCCATTGAACTATAATTCCCCATTTCCCTCTTCCCCAGTCCCTGGAAACAACCATTCTACTTTCTGTTTCTATAAATTCAACTACTCTAAAAACTTCATAAAGTGAAATCATACAGAGTTTGTCATTTTGTGACTGGTTTATTTCACTTAGCATAATGTTCTCAAGGTTCATCCATGTTGAATGTGGCAAGATTTCCTTTATAAAGGCTAAATAATGTTCCATTGTATGTATATACTACATATTGTTTATCTATTCATTTATTAATGGATTTTTGGATTGTTTCCACATTTTATCTATTGTGAATAATGCTGGTATGACTGTTGGTGTACAAATCTCTTTGAGTCCCTGCTTCCAATTCTTCTGGGTATATACTGTTTTAGTCAGCTTTTGCATTGCTGCAACCCAAACACCTGATATGAACAGCATAGGAGAGGAAAAAGTTTATCTTGGCTTATAGTTTTAGAGGTTCAATCCATGATCAGCTGACTCCACAGCTCTGGGCCCAAGGTGAGACAGAAAATCACAGTGGAAGGGTGGGGTGGAGGAAAGCAACTCAGAACATAGCAACCAGGAAGCAGAGAAAAAGCTTCACTCACCAGGGACAAAATATAAACCCCAAAGGCATGCCTCCAGTGACCTACTTTCTCCAGCTGCACCTTACCTGCCTACAGTTACCACACAGTTAATCCGTATCAGTGGATTAACCCACTGATTAGGTTACAATTCTCATAGTTTAATAATTTCACCTCTGAACATTCTTGCATTGTCTCATACATGATCTTTTGGGGGACAACTTGTGTCTAAACTATAACATATACCAAGAACTATAATTGCTGGATCACATGGTAATTTTATTTAATGTTTTGAGGAATTACTATACTGGTTTTTTTTTCATTTTTTATTTTACTTGTAGGACACAATACCATATATATATAAAATGCTGATGATTGAACCCAGTGTCCCACACATGAAAGGCAAGCACACTACCACTGAGCCACAACCCCAGCCCCCACTATACAGTTTTTGTACAGTTGCTAGACTATTTTATATTCCTACCAAACAGTGCACAAAGGTTCCATTTGTCCACATTCTCACCAACATTTCTTATTTCTGTTTGTTTCTTTTAATAGACATGATAATAGTTGTGAAGTTGTATCTTGTTGTGGTTTTGATTCACATTTCCCTAATGATTAGTGATGTTGAACATTTTTATAGGTGCTAATTGGCCAATTATGTTACTTCTTTGGAAAAACACCTTTTCAAGTCCTTTGCCCACATTAATCAGGTTATTGTTTGTTGTGATTCCTGTAGCTAAGTTGTAAAAGTTCTTTTTATATTTTGAATATCAAGCCCTTCTCAGATATGTTGGTAAATATTTTCTCCCATTTCATGGGCTGCCTTTTTACACTGATTATGTCTTTTGATGCACAAAAGTTTTTAATTTTGATTAAGTCCAATTTGTCTTGATATTACATAAGAATTTTAGGATAGATTTTTCTATTTCTGAAAAAGAAAAAAAACAAGATTTTGATAGAAATTGTTTTGAAACTATTGATCACTTTGGGTAGTACTGACATCTTATCAATATTAGATATTTGAATCTATGAAAACACAATTATCTTCCATTTATTTGTGCCTTATTTAATTTCTTTCAGCAACAATTTGTAGTCTTAAGTATATATGTATTTCATGTCTTTGGTTAATTTTTTTCCTAAATATTCTTGATGGTGTTAATACAAATGACAATATTTTCTTAATTTCCTTTTTTTAAAATTTGGAATGGAAGTATTTTTACTTGTTATTTTTAGATATACATGACAGAATCTATTTTGATATATTTATACAAGCATGGAATATATCTTATTCTAATTAGGATCCCAGTCTTGCGGATGTAAAACCTTTTGAGATTCACTGTAGTCTGTTTATATATGTACATAGGAAAGTTATGTCAGATTCATTTCACTGCTTTTCCTTTTCCTATCCCCCCTCCCTTTTCTTTCATTCCCCTTTGTCTAATCCACTCAAATTCTTTCTATTCTTCATTTCCTCCCTTGTTGTGTGTTAGCATCCATCTATTAGAGAGAACATTCAACCTTTGGTTTTTTTAGGATTCGTTTATTTCACTTAGCATGATCATCTCCAGATCCATCCATTTACCAGTGAAGGTAATAAAGTCACTATTCTTTATGACTGAATAATATTCTAGTTGTGTATTATATTAGTCAAGGTTCTCTAGAGGAAGAGAACCAACAGGAGGTATAATTATAAAAAGGGAATTTATTAGATTGGCTTATACAACCAGAAACTGGATAGTCCATAATGGCCAGCTGCAGGCTGGAGAGCTGGAGGAATCAGTAGCTGTGCAGTCCAAGATTCTGAAGTCTCAGAAAAAGAGGAATCAACAATGCTACCCTAGTCTAAGACCAAGGCTTCTAGAAACTCCCTGGAGAATCACTGGCAGAGGATGCTTTGGAAGAATGAAGGAATGAAAGTCTGATGTCTTCAACAATTACAGCAGCAATCAAGAACCCATTAGAGAAGAATCAAGCTTACATCTTCTGCTACTTCCTTATTCTTCCAACTTTTATTCCATCCAAGCCATCATCCTATTGGATAGTAATGCCATGCTAAGAGAGGGTCTCAATTTCAGTTCCCTGTCTCACATGCCAATCATTTCTAGACACACCCAGAAGCCTCTTAATCTTTGGCATGTCTAAATCCAACCATTACATGTGTATATACCATGATTTCTTTATCCATTCTTCTGTTGATGGGCAACTAGATTGGTTACATAGCTTAGCAATTGTGAATTCTGCTGCTATAAACATTGATGTGGCTGTGTCACTGTAGTATGCTGATTTTAACTCCTTTGGAACAATTGAGTCAAATGGTGGTTCCATTCCTAGTTTTCTGAGGAATCTCCATAGTGCTTTCCAGAGTGGTTGCATCAACTTGCAGTCCCTAAAACAATATGTGAGTGTAACCTTTTCCCCCATATCCTTACCAACAATTATAGTTACTTGTATTCTGGATAACTGCCATTCTGGTTAGAGTGAGATAAAATCTCAGTGTAGTTTTAATTTGCATTTCTCTAATTGCTAGAGAAGTTGAACATTTTTCATATATTTGAGGGGTTTTTTCATATATTTGTTGACCATTCATATTTCTTCTTTGAAGAAGAGTCTATTAAGTTCCTTTGCCCATTTATTGATTGAGTTATTTGATGTTTTAGTAGTAAGCTTTTTGAGTTCTTTGCATATCCTGGAAATTAACACCTTATTTGAGATGCATGTGTCAAAGATTTTCTCCCATTCTGTAGATTCTCTTTTCATGCTCTTGATCATTTCCTTTTCTGTGAAGAAGTTCTTAATTTGATGCCATCCCATTTATTGATTTCTTATTTTACTTTTTGCCCTTTAGGAGTCTTGTTAAGTAAGTCAGTTCCTCGGCCAACATTTTGAAGTATTGGACCCACATTTTTTTTCTTATTTGTGCAGGGTTTCTGATCTAAAACCTAGGTCTTTGATCCACTTGAATTTTGTGCGAGGTGAGAGATAGGGATGTAATTTTATTTTGTTACATATGGACTTCCAGTTTTCCCAGCATCATTTGTTGAATAAGCTATTTTTTCTCCAATATATGTTTATGGCACCTTTGTCTAGTATGAGATAACTGTATTTGTGTAGGTTTATCTCTGTGTCTTCTGTTCTATTCCATTGGTTTTCACGTTTGTTTTGATGACAATACCATATTGGTTTTGTTACTATATTTCCATAGTATAACTTAAGACCTGGTATTATGATGCCTCCTGCTTCACTTTCAGACTAAGGATTTCTTTGGCTATTCTGGGCTTCTTCTTTTTCCAAATAAATTTCATGACTGCTTTTTCTATTTATATGAAGAATGTCTTTGGAATTTTAACAGGAATTGCATACATCCGTATGACACCTTTGGTAGTATGGCCATTTTGAGAATATTAATTTCACCTATCAAGAACATGGGAGATCTTTCCATCTTGTAAAGTCTTCCTTTATTTCTTTATTTAGTGTTCTAAAGTTTTCATTGAGATGTGTTTCACCTCTTCTGTTAGATTGAGTCCCAAGTTTTTTGTTTGTTTGTTTGTTTGTTTATTGAGGCTAATATGAATGGGATTATTTTATTAATTTTTCTTTTCAGGTGATTCATCATTGATGTATAGGAACTCAATTGATTTCTGGATGTTAATTTTATATCTTACTGCTCTGTTGAATTCAATTATGAGTTCTAGAAGTTTTCTGGTGGAGTTTTTGTCTTCTAAATATAGAATGATTTCTTTGGCAAACAGAGATAATTTGAGCTGTTCTTCTATTCATCTCTTTAATATCTTTCTTTTACCTAATTTTTCTGGTTGGAGATTTAAGAACAATGTTAAATAGATTTGGTAAAAATGGACGTTCCTGTCTTGTTCCAGTTTTTAGAGGAAATGCGTTCAGTTTTTCTTCATTGAGAATGATGTTGGCCTTGGGTTTGTCCTATATAGCTTTTACAGTGTTGAAGTATGGTCCTACTATCCCTAGATTTTCTAGTGATTAAAACATGAATGGATGCTATATTTTGTCCATTGCTTTTTCTGCATCTACTGAGATAATCATGTGATTCTTGTTTTTAAGCCTATTTATGTAATAAGTTACATTTGTTGATTTATGTATGTTGAACCAATCTTTTATCCCTGAAATGAAATCCACTTGATCATGATGCATTATCTTTTTAATATGTTTTTGTATGCAATTTGCCAGTAGTTTATTAAGAATTTTCACATCTCTGCTCATCGAAGATCTTGGTCTGAAGTTTGTTTTCCTTCATGTGTCTTGTCTGATTTTGGTATCAGGATGATATTAGCTACATAGTTTGAGTTCAGAAGGATTCCCTCCTTTTCTATTTCATGGAATAATTTGAGGAGCATTGTTATTCATTCTTATTTAAAGGTCTGTTAGAACTTGGCTGAGAATATATCTAGTCCTGAGCTTTTCTTTGTTGGTAAGCTTTTGATGAAATTGATCTGTTTACATTTTCTATATCCTCCTAGTTCAATTTGGGTAGGTCATATTTCTCCAGAAATCTGTCAATATCTTCAAGACTTTTCTAGTTTATTGGGTATAAATTTTCAAAATAATTTCTGATTGGCCTAATTATTTCAATATCACTAGTCTGTGGTGATATTTCCTTTTTCATCACAAATTTAGTAATTTGAATTTTTTCCTCTTCCTTTTCATTAGGTTAGCTAAGAGTATCAAATTTGTCTATTTTTTCAAAGAACCAAGTTTTTGTTTCATCAATTTTTTTTACTTTTTCTATTTAATTTCATTGATTTTGGCTCTGATTTTAATTATTTTCTGTCTTCTACTGATTTTGGTGTTGATTTGTTCTTCATTATTTAGGGCCTTGAGATGTAATGTTAGATTATTTATTTGGTATATTTCTCTTATTTTAGTGAATGAGCTTAATCCTATGAACTCTCCTCTTAGAACTACCTTCATAGTGTCCCAGAGATTTTGATATGTTTTATCACTATTCTCATTTGCCTCTAAGTACTTTTTAAAATTTCACCACTGATTTCTTCTGCTATCCATTCCTCATTCAATAGCTTACTATTTAGTCTCCAGGTGTTAGATTAGCTTCTGTTTCTTATTTTATCATTGATTTCAATTTCATTCCATTATGATCTGATAGAATGCAAGGTATTGCTCTTTTTTGTATTTGTTAAGAGTTGCTTTGTGGCCTAAGATATGGTCTATTTTGGAGAAGGACATGTGTGCTGCTAAGAAGAAAGTGTACTCAGTCATTGATAGATAAAATATTCGATATGTCTGTTAACTCTAAATTGTTAATTGTATTTTTAATTCTATAGCTTCTTTAGTTAGTTTTTGTTTGGAAGATCTACCCAGTAGTCAGAGAGTTGTGTTATTGTGTTGTGGTCTATTTGATTCTTGGTATTGAGAAGGGTTTGTTTGATATATGTAGATGCTCCGTTTGGGGCATAAATATTTAAAATTCTTATTTCTTGTTGTAGTATAGTTTCCTTAAGCAGTATGAAGTGACCGTCTTTGTCTCTTCTGATTAACTTTGGCTTGAAGTCCACTTTATCTGATATGAAAATAGAAAGGCCTGCTTATTTATGAGATCCATGTGAATGGTATCTTTTTTTCACATTCTTTTACCTTCAGTCTATGGAAGTCTTTGCCTATAAATTAAGTCTCTTGGAGACAGCATACAGTTAAGTCTTGTTTTTTTAATCCAACTTGCCAGCCTATGTGTTATGACTGATGAATTTTGGTCATTTACTTTTAATGTTATTGAGACATGATTTTATACCCTGTTATTTTTATTTATTTCTAATTATTAATTTGAATTAGTTTCTCCTTTGATTGACTATTCTAGTGTAGCTTCTCCCTCTGCTGGTTTTTATCATTTTTCATTTCTTCTTCATGAACAATTTTATTGTTTTTTTTTTTTTTTTTTTTTGTAGTGCAGGCTCTCTAGTTGTGAATTCTTCTACTTTTTGTTTATTATGGAAGTTTTTATTTCTTCTTCAGTTCTGAAGCTTAATTTTTCTGGGTATAGTATTTTTGGTTGACATTCATCTTCTTTCAGAGTTTGGTATATATACTCCAAGGCCTCCTATCTTTTAGTGTCTGGGTTGAGAAATCAGCTGAAATATGGATTGGTTTATATCTAAATGTGACCTGCCGTTTAGGACTGTTTTCCAGAACTGTTTTTCAGACCCAGCTTAGATTTCTCAGATCTGGTCTTCTGAACTTGCTCCCACAGCCTCCTGCCACTGTAGCACAGTGCCAGTTTGCAACCAGGAGACACAGGGCATCTTTCTCATACAAGATAGTGCAACGCACCTCTGGATCAGTCCTGCAGTGTCCCTGATCTCTGATTTCTCCATACCATGACATGCCATGGTGCCACCTGAAATGTGGTTCTCTTAGCTACCCTCCTTGTTTTGTCCACAGTGGTGGATCAGCTCCTGCATTCACCAGTGCTGGTGTTGGGTTTTCTTCTTTCTTTTAGTGTATCAACCTTATTAGTCCCCAAAATCTTTCTTTCACTCGCCTCACTAAGAAGCTGTTTATCTGATTTCTTGGTCTCACACCATGGAGTAGATGGGAAAGCAACCTCCTCTACTCCACCATCTTCGGAGACCCCTAAGAATTTCATCATCATTGGAGTCTCCACTATGGGTAAGCTGAGGAAGATTCTTCTGCTATTGGGAGATATGTCAACTTGAGAAGAGAATCAAGTGGCTGATGGAGAGCTCCTCTGGGAAGGTGAAAAAATTCAGCTGTTTGCTTCTAGTTCCCTTTTGCTTACCTTCAATGGTTTCCAGAGGTCTCAGTCCATAGACAGCCAGATCCAAACTTCAGGGCTTGAGGTGAAGCTGAATATCAGGGTGGAAGAATGTGGCAGAGGAAAGAGGCTCACATCATGATCAGAAAGCAGAGAGAGCTTAATTTTCTTTGAAGATATTTTACTGTTAATATTTAGAAACACAAGTGATTATGCATGTTGATTTTGTATCCTGCAACTTTGCTGAATTATTTTCTCTTTTCATAATATCTGCATTTCTAATGTCTATTGTCTGTAATGTACTATATGCTCAATGAATGTCTGTTGAATAAAGGAAAAAAAGTCTTGAAAGAACCTCCTTCTTGCTGCTGCTAATGGTGCTTCTCATGAGAATGTTAATTTCAAGGGAGTCATTTCACAAATGAGAAAGACCCTTTCCTGATATTGTATTATTCTTTGTTATTGAGGTCCCAAGGTAGCATTAGTTATTCCAAGAGCCCACAGAGTCTCTCAGTAATGCTTTAAATGAAGCTGGCATGTAAGAAGTACCTGTGAATCAAAATACTTCCATATTTTATTGATGAACAGTGGTTTCCTGTTATTTTGTTTGAATTTTGTATCAGAGATTGAATCCAGGGTGCTTAACCACTGAGCAACATCCCCAATCCTTTTATTTTATTTTATTTTTCATTTTGAGATAGTGGCTAAGTTGCTTAGGGCCTTGCTAAGTTGTTGAGGCTGGCCTTGAAGTTGCAATCCTCCTGCCTCAATCTCCCAAGCCACTAAATAACAGTCATGTGCCACTGTGCCTGGCTCCTTTGGTATCTTGAGTGCTTCTGCCACTTCTGCCACCAGATTTACCACCTATCATAAACTGTTTCAGTAATGGTGTGACTAATGAATCATATCTATCTATATCTTCTTTCTCATGTTAACTCTGAGCTTGACCATGTGACTTGCATTGACAAATGGGACATAAGCAAATGTGAAATCAGAAAATTATTTGTGTATCAGAGCTATTCATATTGAAGCCTAGCTGCCATGTGAAGCAGCCCAGTGTAGCCTGCATAAGATACATGGACCATGACAGGCAACAGCCAGAATCCAACCATCAGACATGTGAGCAAGATTGTGTTAGCCTACAGAGTCCCAGTAAAGCCACTAGCTGATGGAAACCACAGAATTGAACTTAGGTAAGAGTAGAAAAATATCTTCTCAGCCCAAATCACCGAGCTACATAATAGTGAGCATATAATAACATTGTGGCTTTAAACTCCTATGTTTTGGTGTGATTGGTTTATGAAGCCAAGCTAACTGAGACATCACCTAAGAATGACTAAGAATATTTCCTCAAGGCTCCAAAGATGTGTAAAAACAGAAAGTTCATGGCATTCAAATGCTAGTTATTCCTGAGATACCAACATTCACTTTTAAGAAAAATATACACAAACAGCCCCCAACTAATTCAAAATACATGCTGCTTATTCAAGAACTTGAATGAACTACAAATACCACCCGGTGTCAACCAGGTGGTAGATTATTTTCCCTTTGAAAGAGTTGAAGAATTATTTTCAAAGACTTTTACTCTATGATATATTGCTTCAATCTCCTTTAGAAGGCAAATAAATATTTAATTTTTACATGGGCTTAATTCTTTGTGCAGTTTCACCTCCCATCCCTCCAATTATAAACAAGAGTAAATCTTACTTGCTAAAGAATTACCTCTCTAAGATTCCCTTTAAACTTGGAGCTAAAATAATTCACACTCTATTTCTTTCATGTTTAAAGAGTGCACATTTCTCAGTGTCTTCAAGGAGGTGACACAGCTGATGTTTCTTAAACCCACAATTCTGCTTTCATGACATCAACAAAGGCCTTCTGTGGCTTTCTATGAAGACAAAAGATTCCATTTCTAGCCACCTAAAGAAAAGATAGCTTTTCTATGCCACAAAGATTCAAAATTCCTTGAATCAAGCATCTTTGAGGTTTGGCAACTCTTAACAATTCCACTTTTCTTTGCTTAAGAAAATCTGAAGCTCTAATAAACCAGTCAAGTGAAATTTCTCACAGAATACAATCTTTAGAGACCATAGAATCAAGTTAGAATGACAAAAATGTGACTTTTCTCTTCTATGTCTAGGATCTTTTATTAGAATTGAAATGGTTTCATTTTGCCATTATTTTTCAACAAAACACATTGTCAAACTCTCAGGCTTTTATTTATTTATTTTTCATTTCATTTTATTTATTTATTTATTTATTTTGGCCGAGGATTATTTACTCAATTCATTTGTGCTCAATGTTAGCCAGGCTGAGGTCTTCATGGATTCAGTCCCAGAATGGGCCAGTATGCTTTCCATAGGCATAGACTGCACCTTTGCCTCCAGTGCCAATTTGACCCCTAAACTTGGCCTCAAGAAGGTCAAGAGATATTATGGCTGCATATATGCAAACGTTCCCACCATGGAAAAAAATTAGTCTCTGTTTCAGGTGTAATGAGATTTGCCATCATCTGCACAAGATTTAACTGGATGGGGGAAAAAACTTAACTTGAATTCAGTACTTTGGTATGAGTCCATATAGAGCACATTTACAATTTGAGAGCAAAAAGATGAGCTGCTATAACAAACACTGCTAAAAATGCAATGATTTTATTTTCCTCATGATGACTAACAAAACCACTTTATTGAGATATGACTGACAAGTAAAAGAATGTACTTATTTAATGTGTAATACAACTCAATAAATTTGGGGATAGGTATACATAAAGTCATCTTCCAGAATTTTTTCCTGCCCTCATTATTATTTGTGTGTATTAAGAATACAAGATCTACTCTCTTAGAACATTCCACACAGTATTGCTAGCTGTATAGTAGGCACTATGTTGTATAGGAGATCTTGAAAACCATTTATCTTGCATGACTAAAATTGTGTATCCTTTAACTACCACTTCCAAATTTCCCTTCTTCCCAGCCCCTGGCAATTATCATTCCACTCTCTGCTTTATGAGTTTGACTATGTTATATTTCACACAGAAGTGAAATTATTCACTTTTTGTCCTTCTGTGTTTGTCTTATTTCACTTAGTATAATGTTCTCCAGGTTCATTCATATTGTCACAAATGGCAGGATTTCCTTCCTTTCTAAGGTTGAATATTATTCCATTGTGCATATATACCACATTTTCTTTGTTCTTTCATTCATCAGTGGTCATTTAGGTTGGTACTATATCTTGGCAATTTTGAATAATGTTGCAATGAACATAGGAATACAAGAATCTCCCAAACATGTTGATTTAATTTGTATAAATGTCTAGAAATTTAATTGCTAAATCACATGGTAGTTCTATTTTTTTGTAAATATATCTTTTATTTATTTATTCATTTTTAGTTTTTGGCGGACACAACATCTTTGTTTGTATGTGGTGCTGAGAATCAAACTCGGGCCGCACGCATGCCAGGCTAGCGCACTACCGCTTGAGCCACATCCTCAGCCCTGTAAATATATCTTATTGATTCTTTTTAGTTACACATGACAATGGACTATATGACATAAATGTAAAAACATGAATATAATTTATTCTAATCCAATCCTCAATATTTGCCTTTGCTTCCCCTACTTCCCTTTTGTCTATTCTATGTATCTTCCTGCTATTTAGAAGTTTTTTAATTAGTATCTTATGTACAGTTCTTAAGGTAGTTCTATTTTTGATTTTTTAAAGAACCTCCATATTGATTTTCATAATGGTTATACACCAATTAACACTCCTGCCAACAGTGTCCCAGGGTCATCCTAACAGGTATGAGGTGATATTTCATTGTGATTTTTATTTGCATGCCCCTGTTGATTAGTGATGTTGAGCATTTTTTGAATTATACCTGTTGGGCATGTGTATTTCTTCTTTGGAAAAAGACCTGTTTGGGCTGTTTACCATTCTTTATTATAAATTAACAAATTATAGTGGCATGTATTTATGGGGCACAAAGTGAGGTCATGATTTATTAATACAATGTGGGATAATTAAACCAAGCCGATTAAGATATCACCTCAAATATTTATTTTTAGGGGGTGAGAATATTTAAAATTTACTGTTAGCAGTATGCTGATGTACAAATTGTAAGTTCTCTCGGATGTCCTACAGGATTGAGAAAACAGTTGCCCTAAGCTCCATCCTTATATTGGCTCTCCCTTCTTCCCTGTTGTGCTTCCCTTGTCCTTCACTCCTGCTGCCCAGGATCACATTCCCAAAGAAACAAATGGCACAAAAGCTGTTGTGATCCGCACTTAAGCAAAGACCTTTGAGTGATGAATGATCTCTGCAGATATCTAGCTGAATATCATTGTAGGTAGTGCAAAGCCTTTGAGGTAGGCAGATAACCAATGTGGGTGAGGAACAACAAAGTAGTCATGCTGGCCGGAGGGCAGTGAACCATAATGGATGAGAATAATAGGAGATAAAGTACATGAGGACATGGAGGAACTTAAAAATCACCAAAAAGATGGTGGCTTTTGCTCAGACAAATGAAGATCTATTGGGATATATGATACAAAAAGTAATATAATCTGACTTAAGTTTTAAATGAGTTATCCAGCTGCTGTGTTGAGAAGAGACTATGGAAGACAAGAGCAGGGAGAACATTTAGAAAACTATTAATATAGTCTGGGTGAGAGAGAACATTATGGCTTAGACCAGAGTGGTAGCAGTAGAAGTGGTAAGAAAAGGTCATATTCTGGATGTATTTTGAAGTAGAATCAAAAGATTTACTGAGAATGTGATGAAGACTGTAAGAGAAAGAGAGGAGTCACGAGTATCTACAAGATCCTAGCCCTAGGCAATCAGAAATGAAATTTAACTGCAATGCAGAAAATTGCAAGAAGATCAAGATTGGAGAGAGAATCTGGAGTTTAGGTTTTGGACATATTAAATTTTAGAGGCTTATTAAACATTCAAATAAATATGTTAAATAGGAACTTGACTATGTAAGTCTAAAGCTCAGAAAAAGATGTGTTCTAGAGACATAACAGGAGAAAGAAGGTCTTTGAGGGAATAAGAGAAAGAATAAAGTGGAAACAATTCTGAGAGGAAACAGGATGATTTGGGGAACAGAAAAGGGAGTGTTCAAAGAAGAGGGGCAATAGTATTCACAATCCAAGGTCATTCTCTATGTCTGTTTCCCCCCTTTCCCAAAAAGGGATGGCTAATGAGTAAATTCAAGTAGCCAGCTAAAGAGGTAGCGGTCAGTACCTCTGTGGGTAGCCACTTACTCTCTGTACACCTGGGGTGACTTTATACAGAGTCACATTTGATCTGTGGGGCTCTCAGGTATAGAGATAGCCAGTTATGGCAGGCCCATAGAAATAAGATGAAGCTACTTGTCTAGAAAGAGTATGGAACTGAGACATGTGCACTGGAATACTGCAACCCAGAAATTAGCTATTCCCCATGGTAAGCAACTGGTTTTGCTTTCTAACCTTGACACTTGTTCACATACCCTCAAAAAGAGATCTACTGACAAAGCATCAAAGATTATCCTGAAGATTGCACGTGAGAAGATTGAGAAAACATTCACATCACACACAGCTTCATCAAGCTGCCCCCTTGACATTCTCAGTCTGTTTTCCCAGCCCTCCCTCCCATGGGACTGTTTTTCATCACTCTTCTCAAGGTGACTATATTTACAAATCCTCCCTACTCCTCTCATTTCTGCCCCAAACCCAACTCTAGCTTACCCAAATATTATTTAACCCAGGCGGGCTTGGCGGCACACACCTCTAATCCCAGTGACTCAGGAGACTGAGGCAGGAGGGTCACAAGTTTGTGGCCAATCTCAGCACTTAAATGAGGCCCTAAACAACTTAGCAAGATCCTGTCAAAAAATAAAAACTAAAAATGGCTGGGGATGTACCTCAGTGGTAAAGTGCCCCTGAGTCAATCCCCACTACAAAAACAAAACAAAAAAATATGTATATTATTCAGCCCATTTTGACCCAAAAGGAAAAAAAAGAACCTCTGGTTATTATGATCTCTTGGGTAGGTGACAGGTGAGGAAAACAGAGAAGAATTTAAAAAATGTATTTTCTTTTACACTAAAAGCTGACGACTGTATCAAAAGATGCAGTCTATAACATCAAGTAGCCAACCAATATGTAAATAGATCATTGTAACTCAGTGCCATAAGTTTTATCATGAAAATAAGCACGGGTACTATGTCACCATAATGGAGGGGCACTTAATCAAGACTGAAGGGGCAGTAGTCAGGGAAGTCATTCAAACATTTTCTGAGCACCTACTATGTGCCAGATCTTGTACTACATGTAAGTAGTACAGAAATGAATCCTAATCAGTCTGTCTCCCAACTGGACATCACCAGTTTTTGCTCTTGATTTATTAGTGCTCTAAGCAGATGCTTAGTCTGCCCATTTGGTAACCTCTTCCTGCCCTCTGAAGTTGTCCTCCATTTCTGAGTTCAGTTTCCCCATCTGTTCATTGGTAGACTCTGACTAGGGTTTGGCAGAACCAGAATCACAACCTGGGGCTTTTGGTTCTTACTACATGGGAATTAGAAAGTCTTAGAGGCTGAGAAGTGTTGACTCAAACAGTTGTTCTCAATGCTCATTTATCAGCCAAACGTATTGTTAATACAAATAGGAGGCTATACACATTGTTCGGCCTCTAGAGAATTCTGGGCTGATTTGCCTATTTATTTTTTCCTGCCCCAGTCTCCACAGTCATTCTGAGACCAATGAAGTCTTACCTCTATAGCATTTCTTGGAACCACAGTGACATTCAGTGGCCACTGGAAAACAAGTGTGAGAGAAAACACTTGTCTTTATGCTACAGAATGGAGTAAGGCGATTTTCCCAGCAATTTTCCCATTCAAACCACTACAATTTAACTAGGTCCTGCTATTGCTTAGGGAAATTTACCATAGAACTAATAAACTACAGGCTGGACTCAATTAAAAGCTACTACCTAACAGACTATTTGTCCTGATTTTTTTTCCTTTTTAGACAAAAGAACAAACCAAAATAATTTACATTTTAATACTGATTTTCATTTGTTCCTAGATATTCCTTGATGAAAAAAAAAATGGAAATGTAAATCCAAAAAATACAAAATATTAGAATCATACCCAAAAAAATCATACACAACTTCTGTACCCAGAAATAACTCTCATTAGCATGTTTATTTATTCATTCCTGTCTTTGCATGAATTGTAAACTGTTATTACCCAACACAAGTTGATTTGTTGCGTGCTTTTTGCACTAAAGTTATATACAATGGACATATTCTCATGGCACTCCTCTATAACCTGATATATTTATGGACATATCATAATGAGTTAATCACATCCATATTGTTAAGCATGCATATTCTAAATTTTCAACATTATAAACAATATTGTAGGAGTTTGCTTATATACAAAACACCTGATTATTTCTTTAGGATCAGTTCCTACAATTGAACCAACTCAATTAAAGAACATGCATATTTAAGACTCTTGAAACATATTGCCAACTTAGACTCCAGAAAGATTATACCAATTTATTCTCCCAACAGCTGTACTTGCAAATGCTTATTTTCTCACATCCAGGTCAACACTGGATATTATCATTATTTTTATTCCTCATAAATGGTAGGCAAAATTAGAAAAATTTTAAATGGCACAGCATTAATTTTCATTTTTATCATATCAGTGATTTGAACTTCTTTAATTTTTTCATTGGTTATTTGTATCTGTTGGTTTGTAAACTGCCTTTCCTTGACTTTTGCTCATTTTTCTACTGGAATGTTCACCATTTTAATGTATCATATGATACAAATATTCTCAGCATTACATTGTCTTCCTATTTATTTGACATTAAAATATGGATTGTAACATATTCAAATCTATCCATGGTTTCTGTTTTTAATGACATGTTTAAAAAGGACTTTCATTCTCCTAAATTACATTTGTATTTTTTTTCCTCTGGGTTTCTTGTTTTGTGATTCACACTTATCTATTTAATTAATCTCAAAATATTTTGTTATTTTCTTGTTTTCTGGCTTCTTCTGGGGGTTGGCCAATTGGTACCAATAGAAGTTCAGACAACACTGAGAGTGTAAGGCTATAACTATGTTGAATAATGGTGCTGCAATTGTTAACTAGACAATTTCTCACTAACTTTTGAATTTGAATGCCACTTTCAATTTGATTTATGATGGTGTCTCTTTCTAGATTACTTTTTCTATTCACTGACCCATCTCTTATCTCATTTGCAGCAGTAGGACATTTCACAAGAGAAGACATGTATGCCATCTGACACAATACACACACACACACACACACACATAGTCACATATGTAGGCATAGGAAGGAGGAAGGGAGGGAAGGGCAGAGAGAGAGAGAGAGAGAGAGAGAGAGAGAGAGAGAGAGAGAGAAAGTAAGCCTTCCCAAATATACAAAGATGCAACTTGCGAGCCAAGGAGAAGAATGAGGACCTCCAGGGATGTGTCAATTTCATGAGACCCAGTCGAATAGTAGCTACCATCATGCCTATACTGGATGTCTTACATTTGCCCTTCACCCCAAATCCCTTTTCTAATCTTCTCTACCATGCTCTGTGCTACCTGACCACAAAGGCTGACCATTGTGAACTAATCAATGGACTTTTTTTGCTTTCTGGCTTCTGCTTGAGTTTGGCCAATAGGCACCAGTAGGATTTTGGAGGATGGAAGGGTATTACTCCAGCTCTCTCCCTTTGGGACCTAATGAAGACCAAGCTCCTATCCAGAGGCCCTATCCAAAGAGCTACCCTGCTCACATTCTGGTAACAATTCATAACTTCCTCTACTTGCCCCTTTGGACATCAGATGTAACAACTACTGCACGGTTTTATCCCTGAAGTCCTGTACTAATTCCTCTAAACTTGCCCAGACCTTATTAAACTCTTCTCCTCAGATTACTCAGATTGTGCCAACTAGTCTATCTGGGACCATTACTGATACTTACCTCTTTATAATGGCACTATACCCTTAAAGACATAAACATATACCATGACCCTGCCAGAGGTAATTATTCTAAACCCAGGTACATAATTTATGCTCCCCATCCCCTTGAGTAAACTGATAGTGTTCTCTCAAACTATAGAGTATACCAAAGACTTCTACAAAGAAAATAAAACCAAGAAGCAAGCATGCAACAATTTTCCAAAAGATATAAGTGGGGTCCCAAAACGTTAATCATAGAAAATGTGGGTTAGAGGATTGTAAAGTTAACAAAAAGCTGTATTTTCAGTTGATCTGTATTATCTTAAAAAGCACAAAAGTAAAGATCTGTTAAACTTACTATACCCAGACTGCAAATCGGTATAACCACTCTGGAAAGCAGTCTGGAGATTCCTCAAAAACCTAGGAATGGAACCACCATTTGACCAAGTTATCCCACTCCTAGGTAACATATGTGACAGAAAGCTGAGTAAGACACAGGAGATCTTACACTGAACTGACAAATTCCCAGATGATAGTCATTCCTAATTCCATCCCTCGGCTACCCACCTCCTCCCCTGAAGAAAATAAAGGAACATAGTCTTCCCCCATTTGAGAACTTAAGGTGGGTAAATAATGGGTGCAAAATTACAAATTTGCTTTATAAGAATTAGTATCATCATGAGGTTTGTAGTTTCAATTAAATTTGTAGTTTTGATGTTAGAGGTACATAGTGGCAGACCCAGTACAAGAAGATCTTGAGAGCCTTCACTGAGTAGTGTTTTGGTCAGCTTTTGTGTCACTGTGACCAAAACACCTGACAAGAACAACTTAGAGGAGGAAAAGTTTATTTGGAGGTCAGTCCATAAATGGCTGACTCGATTGTTCCAGGCCCAAGGTGGGGCAGCATATCATGGGGGAAGGGCCCAGTGGAGGAAAACTGCTCAGCTCACAAATGGGTCAGGAAGCAGCAGGGCAAGGGAGAGGAATGGGTAGCCCGAAAGACAACCCTTCCAGGGAACACTGCAGTGATCCACCTCCTCCAGCCACACCCCACCTGCCTACAGTTATCACCAGTCAGTCCATTCAAACTAAAATGGACTGATTAACTTACAGCTCTCACAATCCAATCATCTCACTTCCAAATATCCCTGCATTAATAGGAGCTTTGGGGGAATACCTCATAACCAAACCATAAACCAGATTGGGCTTCAATAACAAAATATTGTAGACCTAGTGACCCAAACAATAAACATTCATTTTCCATAGTCTAGAGACTGAGTAGTACAAAATCAAGGCACTGCCAGATCCTGTCTCTAGTGAGGTCCCACTTCCTGCTTTACAGATGGCTATCTTCTCATTGTACCCTTACATGGTAAACAGAGAGTTAGCTAGTTCTCAGACCTCTTCTTATAAGGGTACTCATCCCATTTATGAAAGCTCCACCCCATGATTTAATCACTTTTCAAAGACCTCACCTCCATATACTATTGAGAGCCACAACCAAAGGGGCCCCAGCAAACTTTCAGACTGCCAGCTGATGATTGGCTCACAGCGGCCCCAGCAACATCTAGCTGATTGGCTCCTCTGCGGTGAAGCTCATTGGGCTGTTTCCCTGCCCTTTCAGGCCACGGAGCTGCTCATTGGGGGACTTTTTTGGCTCTGCCCACGCGACCCAGCCAATCGGCCTCAAGAGCAGGAGGATTGTGGGAGGTGGAGAGGCTGGTGGTGGGGGGTGTGGCTTGTGGGAAGCCGGTGGTGGCAGTTGGGCTCTGAGGGTTTTTCCTGAGGAGCTGTTTTGTTTGGCGTGTGTGGTTCTAAAAATAAAGTTAGTTTCTTTTGACAAGTGGCTCCTGAATTGTGCCCAGCCAGACTGCGGCAATATACCATCACCTGGGAAATATGAATTCTGGGGGATACAAATACTCAGTCCATTGCAGATCATGTTGTAAATACTGTAGATTGGTTCACTTTTACTTCATTCCCATTCCTTTCTACTGTGCCTTCTATGCTGCAAAGACAGGAAAACTGAAAACGACCTATCACAGATGCTTTCACAGCTAGAATTCTGGGAATGAACAATAAATTCCACCAATTAAGTGCCCTGAGGTGAGTTTTGAAATGAAGTTAAGGGCATTTTCCTGATCTTTTAGGCTCTTTTACCCTGGCAATTGAGGTCATGCTGACATGAGAATGTTCTGCATCCATGTACTGTTGTGTAGTCTCTAACTTCCTGGGTGTCAAGTTACAGTGATGTTTCCTGATTCCAGCTTTTGTTCCTTGGATCACAGCCTTGATGCTATTCTAGAACTCAAGCATTCTGGTGGTCTCAGAGTTAGGAGTTAACTAGAGATCAGCTTTAAAAGATTCTAGAAAATATTCCTTTAGGCACAGCCTAGAGCTCACTCTTCCAACCCTTCCAAGGATTTTTTAAAATTCCTTATTAATTTCTATTATCAAACCACTATAGAGGGTACTCCATTATCAAAAAATAATGTGGCAGTCTGGCTGGGCACAATTCAGGAGCCACTTGTCAAAAGAAATGAACTTTATTTTTAGAACACACACACCAAACCACACAGCTCCTCAGGAAAAACCTTCAGAACCCAACTGCCACCACCGGCTTCCCACAAGCCTCTCAACCTCCCCCACTCCTCCTGCTCTTGAGGCCGATTGGCTGGGTCGAGTGGGCGAGCCAAAAAAAAGTCCCCCAATGAGCAGCTCCGTGGTCTGAAAGGGCGGGGAAACAGCCCAATGAGCATCACCACAGAGGAGCCAATCAGTTGGCAGCTAGAAGTTTGCTGGCAACTGGAAGTTTGCTGGCAGCTGGAAGTTTGCTGGGGCCCCTTCAGCTGTGGCTCTCAACATCTCCCCCTCTCTGTTTAAACAACAAGCATGTGGCTTAGGGACCGTGCCTGCCTTAGGTTGTCCAATACTACATATGGTCCTTATCCGTTGTCGGATGAGCTGACCTCAAGGCGTCAGCCTCCTGTCTTAGGTTGGTACCATTGCAATTGGATCTTACCCATCATTGACTACTGGTCCAATATACAGCCACACCTGTGGATAGGTCTTTGTACCAGCAGGGGGGTGAGGTTCTTTGCCTCACCTCTGTTGGACCCCAAATTTTAGCTGAACGACCATCACAAGCAGAAGGGAGGAGGATACACCAAGCCAATTGACAGCTCCTTTTGGAAAAATTGTACCACCATCAGCAAAAATACCCCAACACTACCACAAATCGCTGCACCAACAGATAGTTCACAATGCATACAAGTGAGTTCACAATGCATACAAGTGATACATAGTCCAGGCAAGTTCTGCAAGCAGTTCAGTGATGGCTATTACAGAAGCTGTAGATTGGTTTTATCTTTGTCTTCACCAGCACTGGGATGAAGATAGGAATTCTGGCAATAATGGCTAAAGAAAAAAAGTATGTAACATTCCAGAAGGCACTAAAAGAAAACAATTTTCTGAACAATTTACATTATCTTGAACAGAATTATTAAATATAATGAAAAGGAAAGGTGAAAGTAAACAAACAGATATGTTAACCTCCTTTTTTGTTCACATATTAAAACAATCCTCAACAGCTGTTTACCCAATTTAAATTAAACCATTTAAATCACGTGAATAAAAAAAAATATTTGGATCCATTTTTTCATGAGCGCTCATCATATATGATATATGGACATACATACATACAAACATACAACATAAAACATAAAACACAAGTGTGCACTCAACACATAACATAATAGTAAAGGCCTTATAACTTTTTACAGGTGAAATCTCCATTGCAATGTTTAAAAACTCTATAGTCAAAAAATAGAACTGATCAGAAAAACATTAACCTAGGTCTGTATGAGCTCAAAAAACAAAATAGAACTTCATGATGTGGGAAATGGTAATAATAAAATAGATATTGAAAAAAGCATCCTGGTCCTTGTTCATTTTTTGATAATGGAGTACCCTCTATGGTGGTTTGAGAACGGCATTCATTAGCCCAATGTCTCCCTCTACGGCATCATGGGCAAATACCCGGTATTCTACTCCTTTGATACCTAGTTTTGTTAAACCCTCCTCCTATGGGGCAATTCCTTTTAAAATGTCCTGTTTGTTCACAATTGTAGCATGTTCTTGGCCTGGCATCTAAAGCCTGTTTTATTGCAGCTGCCACAACTTGCCCTTGTTCATTAATGTCTCTGGCATCTAAAGCCTGTTTTACTACAGCTGCCACGACTTGCTCTTGTTCATTAATGTCTCTACATAATTTAATATATGTGTTTAAATCTTCATGTTTCCATGGTCTAATGACTTCTCTTGTCTGGAGTCGGGGGTCTGTTTGTGTGTTTCCACAGGGAGAACAGCAGCCGATTTGGATTCCAGAGAGATTAACTAAGGTCCTGACCCAGTGATTGTCTGAAAGGGTGGGGAAGCAGCCCAATGAGCATCACCGCAGAGGAGCCAATCAGCTAGAAGTTTGCTGGGGCCGCTGTGAGCCAATCATCAGCTGGCATCTGGAAGTTTGCTGGCAGCTGGAAGTTTGCTGGGGCCCCTTTCGGCTGTGGCTCTCAACAAAATTTCCTTATTAAATTCTTTTCTACTTAAAATACTCAGATTGGTCTCTGTTTTCTGTACTAAATCCAGACAGATACAGGTAGCTAGTCAGGTCTAGAATCTTAATTCCCCTCAAGATTCTAGAAAGATATGGGTTACAGACAGGGGCATTTCAGGCAACAACTGGCTAAAAGACAGGAGAAAAATACTTTATCCACCATTTGCCTGAGTCACAGGCATCCTGCCCTTGAGACCAACACTATTATATATATCCGTGTGTGATAAAAAAGTGTAGAAAAGAAAGGAACCAAGAAAGTAGAGCTTCTGGGTGTGGTGGCATTTGCCTGTAATCCCAGCAACTTGGGAGGCTGATGCAGGAGGATCATGAGTTCTATGCGAGCCTCAGCAATATATCAAGGCCCTAAGCAACTCAGTGAAACCTGTCTCAAATTTAAAAAATAAAAATAAAAATAGAAAAAGGTCAGAGGATGTGACTTAGTGGTTAAGAGCCCCTGGGTTCAATCTCTGGGACAAAAAGAAGTAGTACTAAGTGCCTACTATGTGTCAGGTACTGACCTAGACACTTGCATGTGGTCTTATTTAATTCTGAGCACAACTCTGGAAGTTAAGTACAATTATCCACAATTAACGCATACATACTTCTGGACATATTATGTCATTTCTCTTGGGTTTAGATCATGGTCAAAATAAAGCAAGTTACCTAGCCTGGAGATCCAGACAACACATGGGTATAAATTTTCAGCCTCTCTAAGGACCCCAGGTTTGGCAGTATGTGACCTCTGTCAAGTGCTCTGAAATTAATATAACTTGGCTCCAGTCTTTGTGTCTATTTTTTTGTTCCACTACCAACTGATAGATTTCCTTTCCATCATGAATCAAAATTTCTAAAGAAATAAACTGTTCCTGTTCACTTATAGGTAGTCAGCTGCTGGTCTCTACATGGGCAGCAACCCTCAAAGAAAAACATCTATCTATCCCTGCTCCAATCAGCCTTGACTAAAGAGTCCCAGGCCCTGATGACTGAATATTTAGCAGGAAGATGGACAGGGGAGACCAGATTTGGGTACCACTTGAAAACTGGAATATTGGGAAACACTGAGCCCATGTTTTCATAGGCAACAGGAGGAAGGAAGCATATTTTATTACAGTTTGCTGCTTGTCACACATTTATTTATTGCCTGGCCCTTTCAGACATTTGAGAACTCCTAAAAGTTCCTTCCAGCTCTAATAACTTCTAATTTTAAGATTCTGCACTCTTGTGGATTCCTTTACATTGAAAACATTATGGATTGACATGGGCCTCATTGAACAGATAATTTGGAAACAAGTTAAAAATGCATTTCATTTATCCACCAATTTGATTTTTTAAATAGAGACTCTACATTTCCACACTATAAAGCCATTATTCTCCTATACTAGAATTGCAGTAATTCTCAGTGTGCCATGTACCATCATCATCCTGTCAAAATGAAAATCTTACAGCATCTGCAAAGGCCTTATAAAATCAAGTGGATGTGATTAAGGACAGTAAAAAATTAGAACAATTATACATACACTATTAAATAATGCAAAGGACTAGAATCCAAATAATCTTCAGATTTTTAGAAATAAGGTTTACAATTTGGTATTTTGTTGACTCAATAGCAAATTATCAACTCATTAAATGATTAAACCATTTATCAAAACTGTGAATGACAAAGCAATCAGAGAATGGGATAATCAGACTCCAGGTCTATTCTTTGTGTAAAATGTAAATGCACCCAGCACAATACAATTTTGTACTTAATGTCATTCATCTAATCAGCATATTTGTGCTCCAATGTGAGGTCTTTGTTTAAACATGGGATGCAACGAATATGGAAGCCACAAAAATATCATTTATATAGTCATAACAAGCAAGTTATCATGGCTGTCAAAATTAATTAAACCTAATTCACTCTATTTTCTAAACTTAAAATTGACAAAAAATGTTTCATGAAAGGCAAAAATGCTAAAGAATCACAGAAGTAAATATAAAAGTGAATTTTTTTAACTGTATGCATTTTGTTTAGGTTAGAGGGCCAGCTAATATTGATTATAACATATTAGATTCCCCCCAAACATTTTAAAAGATCAGTTGAATGTGAACATTTTGTGAACATTTTAACCTTTGGCTTCTTTTAAGTAATAATGAGTCCCACTGGTACAATTACAATAAAAGCAGATTTGAAATAACTATTAACATATAACTTCTTGGAAAGATATTCTTTCCTAGGGCAAGGGATACCTTTATTGCAGATTACACTGTCATCTTGATCATTGTCCAGTTATAGCCAGAGTTCTGCCTACACAAGTCCTTGTCAAACTTTAGTGTGTATCAGAAATACTTGAAGAGTCTGTTAAACATGCAGATTTAGAGTTGTCACCCTGACCTTGATTCAAAAGGTCTCAGCAAGACCTGAAAATCTGCATTTTTAACAAGTACACTACACGTCCTGTTGTAGGTGAGCCAAGGATCACACCTTGAGAAACAATAAACTGCAAGGTGATTTCTGTCTCCCTTCATATTACATTGTTTTGAATACTTGTATTATAAATCTTCCCAGTATCTCTCTGGAGTGCTTTCTGCTAAACCTCAATTAAAATTCCCTGGACTACTAATATACTCTATTGTTGGTCTCTTTGTTTCTTTCAGGCTCAATTTCTGGGGTTTGGCATTTGGTGGCTGGTGTGACATTTCTTGTTGGTTTGTAAACCATCCACCCATGGTTAAGAGAAGCCCCAGAACCTCCCATGTATTTGTTATGGGATCCTTTCATGAGACCATAGGTAGATGAGAGGACCCCGAGAGGGGGGTCCAATGCTTATGGGCTGCTATTTTCATAGAAAATTTTGAAATTGAAAGAAAATTTAAAGCAACCAAGATTGTTTTCAAGGCATCATGAGGGGACTTAGTATAGTTTCTTTTGTGTTCTTTGTATAATGCCTTGAGTCTAAGGGTTATAGGGAATCCCAATTAAGTGATGTATATGCCAACCGTTGCAAATTGCTTGAAATGTCTTATTAGTATAGGCTAGCCCTTTGTCAATTAATAGACATGGGAACATCCATAATTTTAAAACATATAAGCATATGGGAGATGATAGTTTTTTGCATTTAGGGCAGGGTGTCTTGGGTCCAGGGAGGCTGCCACTCTTAGGACAGTAACGCTCAATGTGGCCTGGCTAATTACAGTCCTAGAAAATGGGATCCGATCTTGGTTGGGAAGGCCCACCATTTTTGTTAACTGCTAGTTTGTTAATGGCAGCTGTCAAAGCCTGAATGGGTCCCAAAGAGGGACCTTTGTAGCAGAGATTCATTTTGAAAGGGATTCTCTGGGTACTGGGACAATTGCAACCCTAGTTCCTGCAGTAGCTCCTTCCCATGCCAATTGTTTAACTAATGAGCCTTGAGTAGGGCCAGGTTGAATGAGCTTCCCCAGTGCCTGTATTACTCTAGATAAGAAGTCAGGAAACCATTCATAGGGGCTTTGGATCATATTTCTGAACAATTCCTCATATTTTTTAAGAGTTCTTAAAGCAATGTCTTTGACTTGGCAAGATGCCTAATATAGGGGCCCAAGACGTTGACATGCAGGGCCCTGACTAAGACTAACAGAAGATGTGTTTAGGGTCCAATGTCTTGTGCTTAGTGGGGGACTTCCTTGACTTGTTAGATCAAGACCTTATGCCCACATGGTGTCTCCAGAGCAGAGTTCCCTTTAACAGACAAAACCCAGGGTTCGAATTCTGGGAGAACCAGCTCCTTATGTGAATTCACCGGGTGAACCAGGGGGGAGGAGGGGTCATAAGGTGTCACCAGCCCTTATGATGGTGTGTGCCTCAATTTGGGGTACCAATGGTATGACAGGGACAAGGAAAGGGGGTAGAGGAGGGGGTTCCTTGCTCACCTTCAAGGAACCAACAGCACACGGAACACAAACGAGGTCTAGTACCCGAAATCCTACCTGAAACAAACGGGATGGCCAGTCCCGAGGTGTGAGGGTGCAAGAGACCACATTGATGCCAAATTGTATGTGTCCCTACGTTCCTGGTGTGGTCAATGGTCACTCGGGTACCTCAGCCGCAGGGGTAGAGATGCAGTGTCAAATCAACATACCGACACTGGGAGCTGGTGAGAGAGCTGGCTGATGAGAAACCGGAGTGGACATTCAACAAGCTCAGTTGACATTCAGCAAACTCAAGCTCATTCATTTTTGGAATGCATATAGCTATTATAGGGTTCAGGTCATGCCTGCCAATCACACATAAGCACCTTAACATCTGTAAGCCAATCATCTTATGCCTAATGTAACCGCACTATGAGAAAGCACTAAATATTGCTGTCATGATGGAAGGCAGTCTGGAAGGGTCTTTGTCCCTAAGGGAGGGGGGCTTTATGAATTCGAGGTTATATGCCCTGAAGCAATTGACTCTCGGTTTCCTGAACTGGTAGTCTGGTAGCTTGGCAACGCTGACCACAAGTGCTGAGGATGTGGTTTCACAGACAGCTTGCTAGGGCAGAGCACCCCGTCCTGCAGGTGTTCCTGTCAGGCCTGTACAAGCGTAGGTTTTCCTAGCACTCTGAGCTGCTTGTAGCTACTAGCTGTGAACTGAAAGTTATTCCAACACCCTATTCCTTCTCATTATCCTGAATAAGATAAAGTTATAATTTTCTTTCTCCAGATTTCTCTCTCTCAGGTATTTACATCTGTATTCTCCTTTGAAAGCACCATGCACCCTTCATGAAAGCTTCCAGTCTTCCTTAAGCCAATCAATTTTCCAAGTGTTTGGGAAGAGGAACTCTTCAAGTAAATACATAGGCTCTGCTGATATCACTCAAACTTCTCTTTTGCCAAGGAGAGCCTATCCCAACAATTGGTGTCCTCAATACTACCCCACAAGGGAAAAAAAAAAGGACAACAAAAAACCAGTTTGAATCATCTTTTCTTAAAAATTCATAACTGTTGAAATGAATTATCCAAGTTCTCACTGAGCCCTCACAGCACAGACTGTGTAGGGATAAGTTTAATATGACTACAGCAATCTTGGTCATAATCTCCATTTTGCCCTCCAAGTTACCCTTCCATATACTCCAAATCCTGTAGAATAAACAAAATGGTTAAGATGATAATCAGCCACCAGCCACTAACACCTAGACTGTTACTTAACTGGCACTTGACATATCACTAGAGGTTTTTGTTGTTGTTATTCATTAGTTTGTTTGTTTCCAGAAAGCCCAGATGCTTGTCAGTTGGCCACAGCTCACCTTTTTCTAGCTTAGCCTCTTACCTTGATGTGTGGATATCCTCCTGTCTTATTGCTTCTTTCTTAAAGTTCCTAATAAATTGTACTCTGTGCAATCTTGGATTTGTTCTCTTTCTTCAGTCTCTTGGCAACTTTCTACTTTTGAAGACTAGTTTTCATACACCAGGTTCTCCCAAAACAAACAGTAAACTATCACCTAGGGCCAACTTGGAATTTTTTTCCTATAGATCAATGCCTGGGGCCACACACCAGAGGTTCTCCACTTTGACAATATTAACATTTTGGGCTGGATCTCTCTGTTTTGAGAGACTGTTCTGTGTGTTTGGGATGTTTAGAAGCATCACAAGACTCTACCCACTATATGCCAGTATCACAATTTCCCTTCTAAGTTATTACAAACAAAAATAGCTCTAGATGTCACAAATGTACCCTAGGTGAGGGTAAGCAAAATTGTCCCCAGCTATTTTTCTAGATCAATGAAATCAGAACTTTGGTGAGTGCAGAATAATATTCTTTATACCCCACCCCACATAATTCCAATGAGCAGCCAGAGTTGAGAGCCACTGCTTTATGTAGATCTATGAGCCTCAGCTTTGTCAGGTCTAAAATGGGGATGATGATAATATATCCTTCATAAAATTGTTATACATATCAAGTGAGATAACATGTCTGAAGATACATTGTTTAAATAAATGTAACGTGACATTTTCCCCCGTATTGTGAAGTATTAATCCAGAGGTTGTCAAACTGTCAAAATTCAGCTTGTCATCAGTTTTTTTTATAACCCATGGGCTAAAAATAGTTTGCACATTTTTAAATGGTTGACCAAAAAACCAAAAAATTATTTTTGACTCATAAAAACTATATGACATGCAAATTTTGGTGTACATATGCCATAGTTTGTATGTGGCTTCAGTGTGTCACCAAAGGGTTCTTAATATCACCTAGTGATATTAAGAGGTGGGGACTAGTGGATATTACAAGACTGACTCCTTTCCACTTCTTCTGGCTTCCTGCTTTACCATGTGATCTCTTCTATCTCTCCCTCTCAAATGTATTCGCCCCACATGATACTATCTACTATGATGTGATATAGCCAGGGTGGCCCTTGCAAGAGCCAGAACCATGGTGTTTGGACTTTCAGCCTCCAAAAATATGAGTTAAAACAACTTTTCTTTATAAAGTATCCATCTGTCTTAGTCAGTTTTTCACTGCTGTGACCAAAAGACCTGAAAAGAACAATTAGAAGAGGAAAAGTTTACTTGAGGGCTCACAATTTCAGAGGTTTCACTAGTGACTCCATTCCTCAGGGCCTGAGGTAAGGCAGAACATCATGGCATAGGAATGTGGTAGAAGAAAGCTGCTCAGGATGTGGAACCAGGAAGCAGAGAAAAACAGACCTCCCCTAACCACAGAAAAAATATAAACCCCAAAGGCATGCCCCCAGGGACCTACCACCTCAAGCCACAACCTACCTAAGTTACCACCCAGTTAATTCTTACCAGGGATCAATACACTGATTAGCTTAAACTCTCATAACCCAATCATTTCTTTTTTTTTTAATTAATTTTTATTGTAGGTTGTTCAAAACATTACATAGTTCTTGATATATCATATTTCACACTTTGATTCAAGTGGGATATGAGCTCCCATTTTTACCCCATATACAGATTGCAGAATCACTTCAGTTGCACAACCATTGATTTACATATTGCCATTCTGGAGTCTGTTGTATTCTGCTGCCTTTCCTATCCTCTACTATCCCCCCTCCCCCCTCCCCTCCCCTCTTCTCTCTCTACCCCCTCTACTGTAATTCATTTCTCCCCCTTATATTTTCCCTCCTTTCCCCTCACTTCCTCTTGTATGTAATTGTGTATACCCCTGAGGGTCTCCTTCCATTTACATGCAATTTCCCTTCTCTCTCCCTTTCCCTCCCACCTCTCATCCCTGTTTAATGTTAATCTTCTTCTCATGCTCTTCTTCCCTACTCTGTTCTTAGTTACTCTCCTTATATCAAAGAAGACATTTGGCATTTGTTTTTAAGGGATTGGCTAGCTTCACTTAGCATAATCTGCTCTAATGCCATCCATTTCCCTCCAAATTCTATGATTTTGTCATTTCTTAATGCAGAGTAATACTCCATTGTGTATAAATGCCACATTTTTTTTATCCATTCGTCTATTGAAGGGCATCTAGGTTGGTTCCACAGTCTTGCTATTGTGAATTGTGCTGCTATGAACATGGATGTAGCAGTGTCCCTATAGTGTGCTCTTTTTAGGTCTTTAGGGAATAGACCGAGTAGTGGAATAGCTGGATCAAATGGTGGTTCCATTCCGAGCTTTCCAAGAAATCTCCATACTGCTTTCCAAATTGGCCGCACCAATTTGCAGTCCCACCAGCAATGTACAAGAGTACCCTTTTCCCCACATCCTCGCCAGCACTTGTTGCTGTTTGACTTCCTAATGGCTGCCAATCTTACTGGAGTGAGATGGTATCTTAGGGTGGTTTTGATTTGCATTTCTCTGACTGCTAGAGATGGTGAGCATTTTTTCATATACTTGTTGATTGATTGTATGTCCTCCTCTGAGAAATTTCTGTTCAGGTCCTTGGCCCATTTGTTGATTGGGTTATTCGTTATCTCATTGTTTAATTTTTTTAGTTCTTTGTATATTCTGGATATTAGATAACCCAATCATTTCACCTCTAAATTTTCTTGCATTGTCTCACACATAAGCTTTTGGGAGACACCTAATATCTAAACCATAATACCATCCTTGAGTATTTTGTCATAATAACAGAAAATAGACTAATACACCATAAATAAAAATTTTACAGAAACAGACACACCTATTTACTTACAGATTACATATGAATGCTTTTATATTATAAATTCAGTAGTTGTGACAGAGACTTATGATTACAAAGCCTAAAATATTTACTATCTAGCCCCTTACATTAAAAATTGTGATATACTAGATGAATTCACTAACTGAATTAGCCATGTACTCTTTGAGTTTTGCAGGAGAATGAAGGAAAGGAAGAAGACGAAAGTGAGGCAATAAACTTCTATTTTTTTGGTTTTTTTCAGTGGGGTGGGGGGATACCGGAGATTGAACTCAGGGGCACTAGACCACTGAGCCACATCCCCAGCTCTATTTTGTATTTTATTAGAGACAGGGTCTCACCAAGTTGCTTAGTACCTCACCGTTGCTGAGGCTGGTTTTGAATTCATGATCCTCCTATCTCAGCCCCCCACCCCCACAGCCACTGGGATTACAGATGTAATTATGCTACTGAGCCCGGATATTTTTTGTTTTAAACCACATAAATGAAGTTGAGATAACCATCACAATCCACTGAAAGAAAAATATGCAATTTCTTCCTCTAAATTTAATTCATTTTTGAAAAAAATTCTATGTTCATTTCATTGACAAGACCTTTCTTAAAAAACATATTTTTGGTTGTAGATGGACAAAATACTTTATTTTGTTTATTTAGCTTTTTTTATGTGGTGTTGGGGATAGAACACAGTGGTGCCTCATGCATGCTAGGCAAGTGCTCTACCACTGAGCCACAACCCCAGCCCAACAAGATTTTTTTGACTCCTTGTCTTGGAAATTATAATACTTCATATTTGCTCATGTTTGTAGGAATTCTGTTTTCTCAGAGGTCATCAAAAGCTCTGAACTTGAATTTTTAAAAAACGTGCATATGTGATAAAGAACTTCCCCTTTATACATAGGTAGGAAGAACCAATCAAATATAAGTGAATAGATAAGTAAAAGGAAGTCTAATAGAGGAAGGAGAATGGGAGAGGGGAGGCCGGACGGGAGGAGGGAAAGGGGTGGGAATCTTGAACTGAAATTGAAGTTCTTATTCTCATGAAGGATCCTACAGGATCATGTATGAGTTTGTCGGGATGGACCCAAATACATGTATAAGTATAAAGCTGAAAAAAAAAAAGCTCTGAACTTTAACTCTTCTATTGTAACTGAAAGTGTTTTTGGCTTCATCTGGTACTTAAAGCAAATATTTTCTTCTTAATTAAAAAGAAGAAAAGTTTCTGTAGCTACTACAGAAACACCTTCTTGAAAAAGAGCTTAATAGTAGACTATCCCTACTGCATAGAAACAGTCTAGGAGTAATGAGTTTCGTAGGAAGGTTGTGCAGGAATGATTAAGACAGCTGCTTTCATAAACTGAAGTATTTACACATGAAATTATATGATGTCTTAGAGTTGTTTCACAATAATGGAGAACAGTGGAGAGAGATGTGTATGAAACAAGAGTGACTAAATGTTCAAATTGTTGCAGGTGAGCATTAGGTAAATATGTGCTCATTACATTATTCCTCATTTTTCATCACTTTGAGAAATTCAGCAATAGCTTTTTAATTAAGAATAAAATATTTGCTTTAAGTACCAGATGAAGCCACAAACACTTTCAGTTAAAATGGAAATATTCTAAGTGCTGGTGAGGATGTGGGAAAAAGGGTACACTTGTACATTGCTGGTGGGACTGCAAATTGGTGCGGCCAATATGGAAAGCAGTATGGAGATTCCTGGGAAAGCTGGGAATGGAACCACCATTTGACCCAGCTATCGCCCTCCTCGGACTATTCCCTGAGGACCTTAAAAGAGCATACTATAGGGATACTGCCACATCAATGATCATAGCAGCACAATTCACAATAGCTAGACTGTGGAACCAACCTAGATGCCCTTCAATAGATGAATGGATAAAAAAAAATGTGGCATCTATACACAATGGAGTATTATGCAGCACTAAAAAATGACAAAATCATGGAATTTGCAGGGAAATGGATGGCGTTAGAGCAGATTATGCTAAGTGAAGCTAGCCAATCCTTAAAAAACAAATGCCAAATGTCTTCTTTGATTTAAGGAGAGCAACTAAGAACTGAACAGGGGGAAAGAGCATGAGGAAAAGATTAACATTAAACTGAGACGAGTGATGGGAGGGAAAGGGAGAGAGAAGGGAAATTGCATGGAAACGGAAGGAAACCCTCATCATTATACGAAATCACATATATGAGGTTGTGAGGGGAAAGGGGGGGAAGGGAGAGAACGGAACAACAACAGATGAGGTAGAGAGGGAAGATGGGAGGGGAGAGGAGGGGGGATAGTAGGGGATAGGAAAGACAGCAGAATACAACAGTCACTATTATGGCATTATGTAAACATTGTGAATGTGTAACTGATGTGATTCTGCAATTTGTATTTGGGGTAAAAATGGAAATGCATAACTCACTTGAATCAAATGTATGAAAGATGAAAAAAATAAAAATTTTAAAAAATGGAAATATTCTGAATTTTCTTCTAAAACAGCATTTTGATGTTCTGATTTCATATAATTTGGGTCAAAAGGAGACAATTCTCCCAAATTCTGTACTCCTGGTTCTCAATGCCTGACATGATATAGGTGCAAAATAAATATTTACTAAATGAATGAACATTAGATCTTTCATGCTGTAGGATCCTTCGTGAGAATAATAAATAGCCATGGTAGCAACAATAACTAATATTCATTGAGGATTTATTATGTAGTACTGGAAATTCATCATTATCTCATTTATTCCTCTTATAATCTTATGAATATATGCTCCACAAGAGCATGGGGTTTTAATGTTTTATTCACTATGGCCCCAATGTTTCAAACAGGACTGACCCAGTAAAATATTTGTTCATTTGTTCAATGAATGAATCCAAATTAGGTAACTCTACTATACTTCTTATAGTCTCAAAAGAGTTGATTTGCCAAGATATTAAATGTTAGATTCAAATCAATATAACTCAAAAACCCCTCTTTAATTACTAGCTACACTAACATTAATTTACACTTTAAAGTCTTACCTATTGTTATAACTGTGCAAACCAATGACCTACAATGGCCCTGAAATATGATATATATATATATATATATATATATATATATATATATATATATATATATATATATATGATATTTTCACAAAAAGCATCAGAACTCAATAAACTTCCAGTGTTGGGAATAACTAGGGCAGGAATAGAAGGGAACTTAAAAGTGACAAAGGATTCCCAAAACACCTATACTTAAGATCATTGTGAAATTGTAGAGACATTTTCATTAAAGATAGGATGAAGGAAGGAATAGCTATGCCAAAGATATCTTCTCACCACTAGCATTTATCATTATATTGAAGGTCATACACAAAGTAATAAGAAAGGAAAATAACTAATATCTGTTAGAAATGAAAAGGAAAAGACAATATCATAACTGTTTTCAGAGAAAATAAGAACCTATTAGAAAATCCACAAAAAGCTAAAAACTATCAAAACTAAGAGTTTAACAATATCATTCAATAGAATACAGTATTCTTATACTTTAGAAGCTACCAATTAGAAATGCAAAATTAATTCAAACTTTTTTGAAGTCATCTACCAGAATTTTAAAAACATTATGGCATTTGTTAGTAAATATAATAAGTGTGTAAGATATTCATGAAGAAAAAATAAAACACTATTGAAATCTATATGACATAGATAAATATATTAATGGGTAAAGATTATATAGCAAATTTAAATTTCCTCAGATTGACTTGCTAGCTCATTGCAATTCCAATTAAAATTCTGACTAGATTTAAGAACAAAGAAGAAGGAGAGACAAAAATATTTTGGACAAGAACAAGGAATCTTGCCCTACTATATTTTAAGATTTATAAGGAATTATATATTTTAAATGTGGTATTGGTAAAACAATATACAAGAGACAGACAACTAGAATATATCAGAGAGCCAAGAAACAGTCTCATGTATCTAAAGAAATTTTGTATATGGCAGAGATGGAATTAAAATCCAGTGCTTAAGAAGAAAAGATTATTCAAAAAGTAGGACAAATATATTTTCAGGTAGAGAATTAGAAAACTATACCATATATCACACATGAAAAATAAATTTCAGATAGCTTAAAGACTTAAAAGTAGGCTGTGGGGAGTTCTACTATCTTTATCTTTATTATCATGATCTCCATCTCCTCCTCCTCCTCCTCCTCCTCCTCCTCCTCCTCCTCCTCCTCCTCCTCCTCCTTTTTTTTTTTTTTTTTTTTTTTTTGGTACTGGGGATTGAACTCAGGGGCACCCAACCCTGAGCCACATCCTCAGCCCTATTTTGTATTTTATTTAGAGACAGGGTCTCACTGAGTTGCTTAGCAGCCTTGCAGTTGCTGATGCTGGCTTTGAACTTGGGATCCTCCCGCCTCAGCCTCCCAAGCCGCTGGGATTACAGGCATGTGCCATGGTACCTGGTGAGTTGTAATACTTTTAAGAAACTAATATAAGTGACATAGGAGAGAATTTATCAATCTCAACACTAAAAGCACAAGTATCAGAGGGAAAAAATTAACATTTGATTTTATTTTCTATTGGTTCTTCTTAGGTATAATGACAGAATTAAATTTGATAAATTATGCAAGCATGGAATATATCTTATTCTAATTAACAACTCATTCTTGTGGGTGGGCATGATGGTGGGATTCAGTTAGGTATTTTTATATGTGTACATAGGAAAATTGTGTTAATTTATGCTACTGTCTTTCCTATTCATATCCCACCTCCCTTCCCTTCACTCCCCTTTGTCTAATCCACTGAATTTCTCTTCTTCCTTTTATTGTGCTTTAGCTTCCACCTGTCAGCAAAACATTCAACCTTTGGTTTTTGGTATTGGCTTATTTCATTTAGCATGATAGTCTCCAGATCCATCCATTTACTGGCAAATTTCATAAAGTCATTTTTCTTTATGGCTGAGTAATACTCCATTGTATATGCTGCATTTTCTTTATCCATTCATCTGTTGACGGGCATCTACATTGGGTTTCATAGTTTCCATAGGGTTCATAGTTTACCTATTTTGAATTGTGGTGCTATAAGCATTGATGCAGGCATGTCATGATAATATGCTGATTTTAAAACCTTTGGACATATGTTGAGGAGACTATATTTAAATTTAAAACTTCCAGATGACAAAATCTACAACTAAAAAATTGCAAATAAGAATCACAAATAGGAGGAAATATTTGTATCATAATATATATATATATATATATATATATATATATATATATATTCATATGTATATATTTATATTATAGTATTGATTATATTGCTATATTAAGAGTTAGGCTATATAAAGAGTTCATTAAAACACAAAAGAAAATAATAAAACAATATAAAAAAATAGGCAGAGAATATGTCAGGCAATTCATAAAAGAGGAAATCACAGTGACCAATAAATATACACAAAAAATGTATAGCTTCACTTGAAATCAGTGAAATGCAAAGTAAAACACGAAGATTTGTGTTACATCTGTTATATTGGCAAAATGTTTTAAATTTGATAATACCAGGTATTAATGAGAACATGAAAAAAGAGGAATCTGAGTACCTTGCTGGTAGAAAAGTAAATTTCTATAACCATAAAGGAGAACAACTTGGCAATATCAAGTAAAATTGAAGATGTGCACACCTACAATTCAATAATTCCACTTTCACCTATATGCCCTACACCTACAGTACTCAAAAGTAAGGCCCTGGACCCATGGGGGTGGGGTTGAGATAGGCTGAATAATAACCTCCAAAATATCCAGGTTTTAATTACTTAGAACCTTGTGAATATTCCCTTATATGGTAAAAAAGAACTTGGTGGATGTGATTAAGTGATAGATATTGAAATGGAAAATTATCCTGGCTCAATATAAGGAATGCAACTCCTGAAGCTGGGCAAAGCAACACAACACATTCTCTCCTAAAACCTCCAGAGGGAGAGTGACCTCTCTGACACCTCTGATTTTGGTACATTGAAACTGATTTCAGACTTCTGTCCTACAGAACCATAAGAAAATAATGTGTATTGTTCCAAATCATTAAGCTTATACAAATTTGTAACAGCAGCCTGATGAAATTAAGACAAGTGGGTAAGACCACTGGAGCTTTAGTGTTGGGTAGGAGTTCAGGGACACCAAGATGGCAGGGATAGGGTATAAGAAGGATGCCACTGGAGGACAAGAGGATAAGTCTTATTACCTTGCCAACTCCCACCAATGAGGACTTATCACCATGACAATTCCCAACACAGGTTCAGTATTTTAATATGACCAAGGTGGGTAAAGTGGACAATATTGTAATTAGGTTTTCTAAAGTAACCATTGGGGAGAAATTGGACAATATTCTAATCAGGCATTATAAGGTAACTAATGGGAGCAAGTGGGATAAGGTCTTCAATCAGGTCTGTATAGGGGAGAGAACACCTCACAGCTCAGCATATAAGACACTAATTTCTAGAGATCAGGGCCTTGAGCTCTTCTCCCTTGCTTGGCCCATTCTGCTCTACCTAATGGATTGCTACTCTCACCCTTACCTTCAATAAATCTGTACTTTGCCTATTACTTTAGTGTGTCTTGCTCAAGTCTTTGTTCAGGACACCAAGGACCTGGACCCCAACTGGACACCCTGATGATAATATTAGCAGAGATTAAAGCAGTGGTAGCAAATGACTCTAATAGTCATTGTGTTCCATACCATCATATCTAGTTTTATTAAAAATGCCAGTTGTACTGAAGAATGCCTTAGATAAAGCAGTGAAATTATTAACGTTATTGACCCTTGAGAACATGTGGTTTTTTTTTTTTAGTATGACAAAATGGGAAGTATGCACAAAGTTCTAAGGCTACATCACAAAGTATAATAATTGTCTCAGAGACAAATATTTGCAATTTAAAAGCAACCCTTTCCATGAAACACCATTTTTAGTTAAAAGAATTACTGACAGACAAACTTTGGTTATTCAGAGTTGGGTTTTTGGCAGGCTCTTCTCTAAAATTAATAAAATGAGCCTGTCATTTCAAGAAAACAACTGACAACATTTTTTTGCCAATTATAAAATTCAACTTTTCAACTAAAAGTTAGACTCTTATAAAACTTATATCTTATAGCTTGAAAGGTTTCCAAAACATAAATACTCACCTAATAAAATCAGTTGTGATAGTAACCAAAGGGATTTTTTAGTACTATATCATGAAATATGTCAATATTTGGAAGAACTGCATGACTGAGTGAAGTAATATTTTTCAAATAATCAATGCATGATGTCACAAAATCATACATGGATAAAAACTCCATTCCAGTGAGGATAAACTGATTGATTTTTCATGTATGAGAACACAAAAAAATTCATTGATATGGTTTCAGTTTCCACATTGGCGCTTAACTCCAACAAACTTCTACTTATCCAATATTGGTATAATATAAAAGAACATCCACAATTACCTGAAAAGTCTAATAAAACGTTTCTGTCTTTTCCAACTACATATATATATATATATATGAGAAATTATTTTGTCTCTGTATTTTAATCAGAAAAACATCAATAATCAATACAGAGTGAATACAGAAGGAGATAAGAGAACTCAACTTTTTTTCATTAAACTAAGCATCAAAGAAATTTGGAAAAACATATCAAGTACTTCTCTCAATAATTTTTTTTGTTTTGAAAGATAGTTATTTTATTTAAAAATATATTTTTAGCAGTAAATGGATTTAATACCTTTTGTTTATTTATTTTAATGTGATGCTGAGATTCAAACTAGTGCCTCATATGTGCCTCTACCACTGAGCTACAACCCCAGTCTGATATAGTTATTTTCTTGAAATAATTTTTCATAAAAGTAAATAATTTTAAATAAAAACATATCAGATTTAATATTAAGTGGATTTCTAATTAAATATTTTTAAATTTCTTAGGTTTAAGTTTTAATATAGATATTAATAGATTCAACTCACATAAATGAAAGCTAATTATCATTACTCAATAATTTTTAAGAGTAAAATCTAAAAGTCTGAGAACTGCTGTCATGAAGAAACCATCACACTTACATGCAGGAAAACATGTCTCTTGCAGTTTTGTCTGAAATGGTGAAAAACTGGAGATAATTTAAATATTCAATATGAGATAAATAAATACTATTATAATATAATAATATGTAGCTGTTGAAATGAACCAAGAGGTAAAAGTATTAACATACTATAAATCACTAAAACATAGTAAGAAAGTTATAAAATTCTATGTACAGGATGAAAGACATACATACATACATATATATATATATATATATATATATATATATATATTTAAACATATAGTTGAAAGCATTCACAATTATACGTGATTTTTCTATATACATACATATACAGAAAAATTATATATATTAAAATTAATGAGATGAATGCACGCTAACTTCAGGATGTAATTCCTCCAGGAATGAAGTGAATTATTAGGAAAAACTACAAATAGGTATCAATTGTATCCATAATATTTTATTTCTTTAACAAAATACAAATCCGAAGCAGGGCCTGGGGCTGTAGCTCAGTGGTAGAGTGCTCACTTAGCATATATGAGGCACTGGGTTCAATCCTCAGCACCACATAAAAATAAATAAATAAAATAAAGGTATTATTAAAAAAGTTGTTTAAAACAAATCCAAAGCAAATATGACAAACTATTAACATGTGAACCTGGAGTAGTAGATACATGGGTCTGTTTTATCGAATGATTGTTTAATGCCATTCTGGGGATTGAACCCAGGGGCACTTAACCACTGAGCCAAATCCTCAGCCCTTTTTATTTTTTACTTTGAGAAAGGGTCTCTCTAAGTTGCTGAGGCTGGCCTCAAACTTACAATCCTACTGCCTCTAACTTCTCAAGTAGTTGGGATTACAGGTGTGTACCACCACACCCAGTTGCATCTCTTTAATTTGTCTCCCAGGTACATTTTCACACTGCTGCCCTCTCCCAGTTCATATATCACAGTCACAAAGTCTCCAAAGAGAGGAGCAAGAGTGACAAGGCAGAGGGGTTCTCACTACCATGCTCTCCTCTTCATTCTCTTTCAGAAGATTACAATCAGTTGTTGTTTATCTGTGCAATCATGAAAAGAATTTCAAATTTTATATATACATTTAAATAAATCAGGCTTTAAAATCTGGATAAGTGGCTTGAAAAGATTCTTACAAATAAATGAATTCAAAATAAGTCTGCAAATGGCAAATAACTTCGAATTTAAAAGAATTCTAATAATCATCCAGGCACAGGCCAAAAACAAGAGCATGAAGGATCTACATTTCTCTTACTTCCAGAACAAGTCCTTCAACAACCACAATGAACAATCTAGTCAGATCGGATGATGTCAGCTCTCAGAATTGAATAATCAAGAAAAATATATGTGACTCTATCTCCTATAATATTGATGACTATCTCCCCAAACCTATTTTCTTAATAGTTCATGATCTTAATTGGTGAAATTGACAAGATATTTTTAAATATTGTTTATTTCATCTTTATACCATTCTAATTTATATTTTGTATATGCTTATTATAATATGCTTAGTATATTAGCATAATAGTGCATGCATACAACTCACAAATATATGAAATATCTACACATACATGAATTTTTTTGACTGTCAAGGGTTGTCTAATCAAAACTAAAATTTATTGGTCTATACAAGTGGTGAATCTAGTTTTGGGGACCCCTAAGTTCAACAATTGAGGGAGCCATCTTTATGAAAAAATAACACATAGTTATGAATACAAAATTAGATAAGAAGTGAACATTTAGAATGTGAAAATAAATCACAAAATATTATAAATTTTTGAAGACTTATAACTACCACTAGCCACAAAATCCAATAAGACAATGTAATATTTTTTAATTAAGCACCTGACATCACTACAGACTCCTGAAATTCTATAGGCAGGAAACAGACTAATAAAACATCTCAGCTGCAAGTACATGCTACCTGTCATGCAAAAGGAAGGATGGCTCTAAGGACAGAGTCTTGGGTCCAGAGGATTATTCCCAGGCCTTAAATAAACCTCATGTAAAGGGCTGCAGTTGTGACTCAGTGGTAGAGCACATGTCTAGCACGTGTGAGGGACTGGGTTCCATCCTCAGCACCATACAAAAGTAAGTAAATAAAATAAAGGTATTGTGTCCATCTACAACTAAAAATTTTGGAAAAAAAAATTCATGTTACTTTCCCAGCCAGATTTCAAAATTATTTAAACTAGTGACTTCCTTTCCCCTCTTATTCTCTCCTTTTCTGAGCATGAATATCTGTGTCTATCCTACCATAGTATTTTCAAGGCAGACAACTTGTGTTCTATTTTTACAAGTACATAAATGGATATTTTTGCCTTCAGATGGCTCATACCCAGAGCCTCCCCCATATCTAATTTAGATGATGTGTATGATACTTGGCACTTTTGCATTCATAAGATCTAGATGAGATTTTGAACTTAAGTTGATGTTTTTAAAGGAGTGAGGTATTAGGGAACACTGGGATGGGATGAATGTATTTTGCATGCGAAATTGGCACAAATATTTAGATTCAGAGGTCAGATTATAGTAGATAAATAACACCCCACTCAAGATGTCCACATTCTAATCCCAGAGCCTGTGAGTATATTAATGTACAAGGCAAAAAACAAAAAGGAAACTTTGCAGATGTCATTAAGTTAAGGATCTTGAAATGGGGAGATTATCCTGTATTATCTGGGACAGCCCAATATAAGACAAAGGTCCTTATAAGAGGGAGGCAGAGCCAGGTGCAATGGAACCTACCTGTAATGCCAGCTAGTGGGGAGGCTGAGGTAAAGATTGAAAGTTCAAGGCCAGCCTGGGCAACTTAATGAAAACCCATCTCAAAATCAAAGGTAAAAAAGGGAATAGGGATGTAGCTCAGTAGTAGAATGCTTGCCTAGCATGTGCCTGTCATAGTACTAAAAAATAGAATAAGACAGAAGCAGAAGGGTCAGAGTCAGAGGAAAAAGATATGATGATGGAAGGTGGGATAGTTGTCAAAAAGATCTAACAAGGTGATGCAGCTGGCTTTGAAGATGGAGGGCAGGTGGCCCCTAGAAGCAGGGAAAAAAAGCAAGTAATAACTTTTGTACTAGAGCATCCAAAAGGCTGCCAATACCTTGTATTCAGTCCAGTGATACTGATTTCAGACATCTGACCTACAGACCCATAAGATTGTATTGTTTTAAGCCACTGATTTTCTGGCATTTGTTATAGCAGCAATAGGAAACTAATACAGTACCTTAAGAATATATCTCTATAGCTTAGCTACTGTGAGTTGAGCTGCTATAAACATTGATGTGGCTGCATCACTATTGGGTATATACAGAGGAATGGTATAACCAGGTCAAATGGTGGTTACATTCCTACTTTTATCAGGAATCTCCATTCTGCTTTCCAGAGTAGTTGCACCAATTTGCAGTGCCACGAGTGTACCTTTTTCCCCGCATCCTAGCCAACACTTATTATTGCTTGTATTCTTGATTATTGTCATTCTGACTAGATTGAGATGAAATTTCAGTGTAGTTTTAATTTGCATTTCTCTAACTGCTAGAGAGATTGAACATTTTTTCATTTATTTGTTGACTATTCATATTTCTTCTTCTGTGAAGTGCCTGTTCAGTTTCTTTGCCCTTTTATTGATTGGGTTGTTTTGTTTTATTTTTGGTGTTAAGTTTTTTGAGTTCTTTGTATATCCTGGAGATTTATGCTCTGAGGCACAGATGGCAAAGATTTTATCCCATTCTGTAGGTTCTCTCTTCATACTCTTTGTTTTCTTTGTTGTGTGCCCTTCAACAGATGAATGGATAAAGAAAATGTAGTATATATACACAATGGAATATATAACTCAGCTATAAAAAAGAATGGCTTTATGACTTTTGCCAGTAAATGGATGGATCTGGAAACTATCAGGCTAAGTGAAATATGCCAGTCCCCTAAAAACAAAGGTTGAATGTTCTGATATATGGATGCTAACACAACAAGGGGGGACAGGGGAAGAATAGAAGTTCAATGGATTAGGCAAGAGGGAACAAAGTGAAAGGAGATGGGGCAGGAATAGGAAAGACAGTGGAATGAACTGTACATAACTATCCTATGTTCATATATGAATACATGACCAGTGAATTTCCACATCATCTACAACCACAAGATTGGGATCCTAAATAGAATAAGTTATTCTCCATGTATGTATAATATGTCAAAATACACTGTATTGAGAATTTCTCAATTCTCACTGATGTGACTCAGTAGTCAAGTGCCCCTGAGTTCAATTCCAAATACACCACCCAAAGAAAGTGTTTTTAACACATTAAAGCTTCTGCCATCCTTCTTTTAGTTTTTGCTTTTGACTTACACAAGGGTACTTTCTGTCATATTCAAATTTTGATTGGTATTTCTGAATAAAGATACACAATATAAAACTAATTCATTCACAAGAACTATTGACATAATTTTGCATCATATTGAGGTACATAATTGTGCATTGTAGATCAGAGTACTCTTACTACTCCATGCATACAGATGAATATGTATAGGTGTTTTTCTACTGGAACATTTGATTCTTTGAGTCATTTTGCATACTATTCCACACAGAACTGCCATACTTCATTTGGACATGTATCATACTACTAAAACACACTCTGATACACTGGAATGCATAAAACATAAGACTTTATACATATAGTCATTGCTTGTAGTGCTAAAGATTTGGGCCTTACAAATAAATTCTGATGTATTCCTTTTAATTATATTTCCATCAAAAAAGAAAATGTTTATGGTATACTTATGATCATTTATGCTACATTATTTGTTTTATTTCTGACAGACTAGAATTTATGTTTTAGTTAGACATTGATAAGAACAAACCCAAATACACATAAAACTTTATATGTCTGGTGATAGGACTTTCTAAAGGTAAGCTTCTAGCTGAGTACATTTTAAACCTTGTTTCTCCTCCATTAATCACATGTTCTCTGTGCCAGCACTATAAGTACATTTGTTATTGCTGCACAAATTTGACTACATTTGGGCAGAGTGGACAGCAGGAGGATTCCAGGAAGACAACCTTACTGTGGTAATAATCTTGCTACATAGAGAAATGATTTTGCACTAAACCCCAAAACATGTCCATCAAGTGTATCCATTAGCCAGACCCCAAAATTTCCCACAGTCCAGTCCAAGACCTATCCAATATGAGGGAAAATATGATGGATAAGTTGTAATGGAAAGAGATGGCAGTCTTAAATTATTTTTGCTAAAATATTTAACTTCTACAAGTGTTACAAAAACATATGACTATGGAAACACATTGCTAGGGCTCCTCCAGGCTCTTAGAAGGGACTCATTTGCTTCATGGTAAGTTCACCTTTGGTTCACACAACAGCCAAAGCGATTTTAAAAACTATAAACCATTTGTGCCACTCCCTTATTTTATAGCCTCTGATGACTAACCACTGTTTTTGGATTAAAATACAAGCTCTTGCCAGGCACAGTGGCACACACCTATAATTCTATCAACTTGAGGGGTTGAGGCAGGAGAACAGCAAATTAGGGCCAGCCTAGGCAACTTAGTGAGACTCTGTCTCAAAATAAAATTTAAAAAGGTCTGCAGATGGGCTGGGGTTGTGGCTCAGTGGTAAAGTGCTTGCCTAGATGCATGAGGCACTGGGTTCAATCCTCAGTACCACATAAAAAAATGAAATAATAATACTGTGTCATCTACAACTAAAAAATAATTTTAAAAAAGCCTGGGGATATAGATTAATGATAAAGACCCCTGGGTTCAATGTCACTACCAGAAAATAATTTAACTTAAAATAAAATGCAAACTCCTTACCAAACCTGATCTGTCCCTTTCTGTGTCTCTAACTCTACTGCTGTCCATTACACATTATCCACACGACATACTCCTGTATGATTATTTTTTTTAAAGAGAGAGTGAGAGAGGGAGAGGGAGAGGGAGAGGGAGAGGGAGAGGGAGAGGGAGAGGGAGAGGGAGGGAGAGAGAGAGAGAGAGAGAGAGAGAGAGAGAGAGAGAGAGAATTTTAATATTTATTTTTTAATATTCGGCGGACACAACATCTTTGTTTGTATGTGGTGCTGAGGATCAAACCCGGGCCGCACGCTATGCCAGGCGAGTGCGCTACCACTTGAGCCACATCCCCAGCCCCCTGTATGCTTATTAAGACCCCAATAATCCCCTCCTCTGAGTGTCAGATTCTTCCTGTAATGAGTACAAGAAAGTTTAAGAATCTGTTGGTAAAGTACACTGACTGTAAACTTTGCTCTTTCTAGTATACTTTAATCAAATAATATATAAAAGCCTGCTATCCCTTAAGCACTAACTTGTACATTTAAAAACGAACAAAGAAAGGAACCAGAGCTTCTTGGAGAAATGGTTGGTTGATTCTAGGCATGGGGCAGGAAATATATAAAATGAATCTGGAAATACTTGTTCACACCAGAAAATAAGGATGCCATCAATGACTAGAGAGGTCATGTCAAAAGACATAGGAGACAGTCCGAAAGAATCAATGAGGTTAATAACTCTAATGCACTGAAACATATTAAATGCTTAAATCCATGAGTTAATACAAATTTTCTAATATAAAATATTGGTCATTTTGGAAAAAAACAATGAATTAATTCATTATTGTGAAAACAGATAAATGAGGGGGGGCAAAATCAAATATTTATCCTACTTTTCCTGTAGAAACTATACCTACCACTTGAAAAAATAATAGTTATGGGGAAGTTCCACTCATTATAAAAGTGTTCCAGCTTTTAAATGAAAAATAAATGATAGAGTTATCATATCACCCATTTTGCAACACATAACAAATTAATACATTTAGGCATCGATCATCAACATCTTCTAATATCACACCAAAAAAAGGAACCACAGATCAAATATTCTTTGTGATGAAATGTACAACAACTCCAATGAAATATTCTTGTTTAAAAGGGGGGGGGGTGGATAGAGAGGAAAGAGAAAGAAGGGGAGGGGGAAGAGGAAGAACAGTGATGACAAAAGAATATATTTACTATTAGCACAAATAGCAAAATCCAAGCAGTGGACTTTCTTTGGGAAAAATAACCTAGTTTCTAAATAATTTTAATAAACTAGTAAATAATTTCAAGAAAAATAAAAAGAAATGGAAGAGAATCATAAGGTAAGAGACTTAATAGACATATGATCCTAACTTTTAAAAACATGACTACAAGAGAAATAAAAACAAATGTCCATCCAAAAACCTTCCCTGAACTCATACATTGTTGGTGGGACTGAAAATAAGTACAACTTGGGAAAGCAGTATGGAGATTCCTCAAAAGACTAGGAATAGAGACATCCTATGAACCAGCTATCCCACTCTTCAGTGCCTGTGTAAAATAACTAAAATCAGGACACTACAGTGATACAGGCACATCAATGATTAGATCTGTGCAATTCACAAGTACCAAGTTAGGGAATCAGCCCAGCTGCCTGTCAAGAGATGAATGGATAAAGAAAATGTAGTGTGTATATATGCACAATGAAGTTTTACTGAGCCATGAAGAAGAATGAAATTATGGCATTTGCTAGTAAATGGATGGAACTGAAAAAGGCAAGACTCAGAAAGTCGAGGGTCAAATGTTTTCTCTCATATGCAGATGCTAGAGCATAATAAGGAGAAAGAAGGGGAAGGATTAGATATCACAAAAATAGAGGAATGATCAGTGGAGTAAAGGAAAGACATACAGGGGGAGGGTGCAAGGACAGGAAAAGCAGCCACACAGAATGCTTTTGACAAAATACACTATGTACTTGTATAAATATATCAGTGAATTGCACCTTCATATATAACTATAAAGCACCACTTAAAAAAAAACAATAAATAAATAGAAGGAATACCCGTAGAATAGAAGGGAACAAGAGGAGAGAGAAAGGGAAGCAAATAGGAAGCACTGGGGATTGAAATGGAGCATATTAAATTCCACACATTTATGTCAAAATTAACCCCACTGTTTCAGTCAGCTTTTTGGCCACTGTGACCAAAAGACCTGACAAGAACAATTAGAGAAGGAAAAATTTATTTGGCTCACAGTTTCAGAGGTTTCAGTCCATAGATGGCCAACTACATTGCTCTGGGCCCAAGATAAGGAAAAACATCATGGTGGAAGTATGTGGAGGAGGTAAGCAGCTCAGGACATGGCAATCAGGAAGCAATGAGAATTCTCCTCACCAAGGACAAAATACTAACACCAACATCATGCTCCTAGTGACCCAGCTTCTCCAGCCACAACCTACCTGCCTACAGTTACCACCCAATTATCCATAATAGTAAATTAATGCACTAATTAAAGTTCTCATAATCCAATTATTTCACCTCTAGAATTTCTTGCATTATTTTACACATGAGCTTTTGGGGGACACCTTGTATCTAAACCATAATACCCACTATTGTGAATAACTACAATGCATTGATAAAAGCATCTTTAAAAATTTGAAAACCACTTGTACCTCAATGTTCACGGCAGCATTATTTAGCCCAAAATAAATATAACTTAACTGTCTATCAACTGATAAATGGATAAATAAAATGTAGCATATTCATACAATGGAATGTTATATAACAAAAAAGGAATGAAAGATGGGCATGGTGGCACATGCCTGTAACCCCAGCTACACAGGAGGTTAAGGATGATCACAGGTTTGAGGCCAGTCTGGGAAACATAGTGAGACCCTGTCTCAAAATTAAACTTGAAAAAGGGGTGGGGGTGAAGCTCAGTGGTAGAGCACTTTCCTAGCATGAGCAAGGCCTGGGTTCAATACTCAGTAAAATGAATGAATGAATGAATGAATGAATGAATGAGGTCGGGCGCAGTGGCACATGTCTGTAATCCCAGCAGCTTGGGAGGCTGAGGCAGGAAGATCATGAGTTAAAAATCAGCCTCGGCAAAAGCGAGGTTCTAAGCAACTCAGTAAGGCCCTGTCTCTAAATAAAATATAAAAATAGGGCTGGGAATGTGGCTCAGTGGTTGAGTGCCCCCAAGTTCAATCCCTGGCACCCCCACAAGAAAATACAAAGGAAGTACTGATCAGTGCTACTGCATGAATGAACCTTGAAAATATTATGCCAAGTGAAAGAAGCCAGTCATAAAATACTACATATTGTATGGCTTCATTTATGTGAAATGTCAGAATAAGTAAATCTATAAGAATAGAAAGTAGATTAGGGGTTGCCTACAGTGGGGAAATTGGAGAGAAATGAGAGAAAGGATGACTACAAGTAGGTGATTTCTTTTTAGGGTGATGAAAAAGTTCTAAATTGATTATGGTGAAAGTTACACAACTTCAAAGATATGTTAAAGGCTACTGAATTGTATACATTAAATGGGTTAATTGTGTATAATGTACATTATATCTTAATAAAGTTGTTTTAAAATTATGACATTTATGAAACCATCAGAAATTTGAACATTGCCTATATAAAGATATATAACTGTTGATATTTTAGTTGACAATGGTCATGAGTATTATTAAATAACCTATTTTTAGAGAAAAATACTAAATTATTTACGGCTGAAATTATGTGACATATAAGAAGTTCTTCAAAATAATTTAGGAGTGAGAAAAGTAGGTGAGAATATAGATGCAACAGATTGACCATAATAGTTTAAGTTAAGTGATGTGTACGTAGAAGTTCACTATGCTATTCTCCTTCTTTTTACTTTGCTTAAAATTTTTTCATCACATTTCATTTCAATGATTTAAAATAATACTCCAGAAGGACTGATCTTTGGTCACTGTATACAAAAGTCATCCTGTGAGTTGGACTGATGTTTTACCTAAAGGGAGAAGACAGTCTCATTGCTAATAATCCATGAAGAAAAATGAAGACTAGAAAGTCAGGCTTAGACTGACTCCTGATGTGGTAGAGTACTAATGTAACTAGTATGTAATTTATAATCCTAGGTTGGTGAAGATTGGTTATCCACATAAACACAAACATCCGGAAGAGTCAAAAGCAAAAAGCTAATAAGACACAAAATACACAAATCACTGTTTAAATTAATAAATTGAACCATGTAAAAATTAATAATTTCTTTTCACACTTAAACTAAAAGTAGGCCAGAAACTTGAAAAAGGTATTTGTAAAACAAATAACTTTGTAAAAAAAACTAACAGACCTTTTTATCCTGAATATATCAAAAACTGCTAAAATTCAACAAGGGAAAGACAACCTAACAGAAAACTGGGTAAAAGATTTCAACAGGCACTTTGTAAAAGAGAGTATTCAAATGAGTAATAAGCATATAAAAGGTACACAACTTTTTTTTAATCCATTCATCCACTGAAGGGCATCTAGGTTGGTTCCACAGTTTAGCCATTGTGAATTGTACTGCTATAAACATTGATGTGGCTGTGTCCCTGTAGGATGCTGTTTTTAAGTCCTTTGGGTATAGTCCGAGAAGAGGAATAGCTGGGTCAGAGGGTGATTCCATTCCCAGATCTCCAAGGAATACTGCTTTCCATATTGGCTACACCAATTTGCAGTCCCACCAGCAATGTATGAGTGTGCCCTTTTCCCCACATCCTCACCAACACTTATTGTTGGTGACTTCATAATAGCTGCCATTCTGACTGGAGTGAGATGATATCTTAGAGTAATTTTGATTTGTATTTCTCTAATTTCTGGAGATGATGAACACTTTTTCATATATTTGTTGATTGACTGTATATCCTCTTCTGAGAAGTGTCTGTTCAGGTTCTTGGTCCATTTGTTGATTAGGTTATTCATTTTTTTTTGTGCTTAGCTTTTGAGTTCTTTATATACCCTAGAGATTAGTGCTCTATCTGACATGTGAGGGGTAAAAATTTGCTCCCAGGATGTAGGCTGTCCACCTCACAGATTGTGGCATATATGCACAATGGAATTTTACTCAGCAATAAAAGAGAATAAAATCATGGCATTTGCAGGTAAATGGATGGCGTTGGAGAAGATAATGCTAAGTGAAGTTAGCCAATCCCCCCAAAAACAAATGGCAAATGTTTTGTTTGATATAAGGAAGCTGACTCATAGTGGGGTAGGGAGGGGGAGCATGGGAGGATTAGATGAATTCTAGATAGGACAAAAGGGTGGGGGCGGGGGAAGAGAGGGGGCAGGGTAGAATGTGATAGATAACATTATCCAAAGAACATGTATGAAGACACAAATTGGTGTCAACACACTTTATATACAACCAGAGATATGAAAAATTGTGCTGTATACATGTAATAAGAATTGTAATGCAGTCTGCTGTGATTTTTTAAAAGATCAATAAAAAGGTATACAACTCACTAGTCATCAGAGAAATATAAATTGACACATAATTACACATCCACCAGAAAGGCTAAAATGAAGAAAAAATAGAATATACTGTGTATTAACAAGGATATAGAGCAACTGGAATTGAAATATACTGTCATTAGGATATAAATTGGTGCAACCACTTTAGACAACTGTTTGACACTGTCCACTAGAGCATAATATGTACATGTATACCCTATAGTTATACAATTTCAATTCAAGGTAAGTACCCAAAAGAAATCCATACATATACTCACCAAAAGATTTATACAATACTATTTATATCAACACTATTTGTAATAGCCAAAACCTAAAAATGGCAACATATTCATCAGCAAAGAAAGAATACATACATATAGCAGTGAAAATGTATGATCTATAACTTCACATAAGAGGTGAACCCCAAAACTTAATATTGAATGAAAGAAGACAGACACAAAGAATACATACTGTATGAATGCACCTACCTAAAGTTCAAAACCAGGCAATTTCATTATAAATGATAGAATCAAGAGAGTGGTCACACTTGGCAGAGGGGGTGAGAAAGTGATATAAGAGGAGGCTTCTGAGTTTGCAATTCCTTGTATTTTTATTGAATGATGGTTATAGCTGTGCTTATTTTTGCAAAAGTGAATAGTTATTTACTTATAATTTTTCTGTATGAAACACTTCAACTAAAATTATCATTTTTTTAGGGTGAAAGACTTAAAATTCTTATTTTTTAAAAAGATGAAACACTATAATAACCTAATATACAGAGTTCTACTCCTTTAGAATCTTCTAACTTTCTCCTACAGTAGTTATTCTCACTCAGTTTTAGGGACAAGGAATCTGAAAACAAACAGGTTTATCAATTGTAATGAAAGGGAATAGTTTAATGACAGAATAAGTGCCAAGCCCTCTGACAAGCAAGATACAGACATAAACTTGACACAGTCCTTGTCACTAACAATGAAAATAAGATTAAGAGGTAAACTGGGGCTGGGGATGTGGCTCAAGCGGTAGTGCGCTCGCCTGGCATACGTGCAGCCCGGGTTCGATCCTCAGCACCACATACAAACAAAGATGTTGTGTCCGCCGAAAACTAAAAAAAAAAAAAAAAAAAAAAAAATATATATATATATATATATATATATATATATTAAAAAAAATTAAAAGGCGAAATTGATTTTTAAAAAAAGAGGTAAGTCAACAATCACTGAAAAGTTAGTGTAATCTTTCAGTAGGGCATGGTGGCAAAGGCCCAGTGGCTCAGGAAGCTGAGGCAGGAGGATAAAAAGTTCAAAGCCAGCCTCAAGAATTTAGCAAGGCCCTAAGAAAATTAGCAAGACCCTGACTCAAAATCATCATCATCATCATAGGGCTAAGGATACGGCTCAGTGGTAAAGCACCTCTGGGTCCAGTTCCCAATACAAAAAAGAAAAAGATATTTCATACCTCACTGACTTTCATGCCTCACCAAAGTAAAGAATATTTCAGACATCTACTTATTACTTAGAGAAGGAAATTAGACTTTATTTGAGCCAGCAGGTTGTTAGAATTTCCTTGGACATATCTCACAGGAAGCAGAGGGATATGACCCTTAAAATATTCCTAATGACTTCAACATACTAGCTTTAAAATGATTGGAAGAATGACTACATGTAAGGTCCGCTTGGTTGCTATCTTCTACTGCCCCAAAATGTTCTTCTCCAAAGATTAACATATTCCTGTTCCCAGCACATTGGAAGAACTGAATAATTAAACAGATCCTGGGAGCCTGGAGCATGTAAATTACCTCGATAGTGTTATTTTAATCATAAAGAGAATGCATTTTAAAAAATTAAACTCTTAGTATTTTTCAAAGTTGCTCTAAACCCACTCTTTCTCAAACTAATGACAATTACCACCAAAAGAAAAAATTACAGAAATCTTTTTCATCTTCCATCAAAATAATTATACAAATCTTAGGAAATCTTCTCTATTATTTACCCAGATTATAGAAAAGGGGTGGCAGACCTTATAATGTAGGGACCAACCTAGAAATTCATTTGTTCAGGTTCCCTGATGGAGAAACATTTCTGATTAGCTGACTAGCCATATTCAATGTATCAATAATTTGGGTTCCAAAAAAATGTATCTGCATGTCAACTGTTTCAAATTCAGAACATATTTTCCCATATAAACAAAGGATGGTTAGTATCTCAGATGAGCTCCCAAGTCTATGAATTATAAATTGACCTCAACCATGACACTACCAGTACTAGTCTGGGTCCCAAGAGCAATAGGCTGCAGTACAGGAGAGAAAAGGTTCTTCCTTTCCATTGCTGAGCACTTCAGAAAAAAGTTTCCCAAAGGGCCAAGCCCAGGTCTTCTAATATTCCTCTCCAAATGTGTTTCTCTCTCCCACATCCCTCACGACTACCACAACCCCTACTTTAGGGCTTAGGTTGAGGGAGAGGGAAGCAGGCTGAGAGCAACAGCTGACTCAGCTATGATATCTGATATGTAAGACATGGACATCACCTCTAGAAAAACTGATATAGAGAAAGGATTTTGCCAGGCACATGCCTATAATCTCAGCAGCTTGGGAGGCCTCAGCAACTTAGCGAGGTGCTAAACAACTCTGAGACCCTGTCTCTAAATAAAATACAAAAATAAGTCTAGGGATGTGGCTCAGTGATTGGGTGCCCCTGAGTTCAATCCCCAGTACCAGAGGAGGGGGGATTCTGTTTATGGGATATAGGTGCACAAGATGGGATTAGTCATAAAGGACAAGAGAAAAATTCTGTTAGCAAAACCTGCCTGCAAGGTTGAAGCGGACCAACAGCAAATCTAACGCTGAACATGCTAAATGATTTATCTAGCACTTTTTACACTCCTCCAGCCCAGGGACAGAATTGGACACAGCATCCAAGTTTGGGGGTCAATTTGGAGGAAGGTAATAGTCCAAGTGAGAACTGAAGGATTTCAGGTTGGAGAGTCAAACAGGTGATAATCATCTGTCGATCTGATAAAATGGTTTTACTCATTTAAAGGAAATAACACTAGGTCACTGTTTCAACAAGTATTCATTGAATAACTAAAACATGCCATGTGTACTGTTAAAGCTAGCATTAGACAGTCCCTGATATCATGGAATTTATATCCTAGGTCAGTGTGGAAGATTTCAGTGGGACCAAAAAATCCTGAATGAAGGAGAAAAAGTGGGAAAAGCAACTGCTTCAAACCAGTTTGGAGGTAAATAAATTGTAAAGTGTGACCAAGTCAACTATTCAAGACTCATTAAGTATCAGTTGTGACACATTCCTCCTATAGTGAAACTAGAGGAAACAAATACAAAACCTGGAAATTTAACTTCACATGTCAGACCAAGGTGGGAACATCAAGAGGCTAGGTTCTTTTGGGTAACTTTCCTACCTCTCCTTTACCCTCAAAGAACTATCTGGGCTGCCCACTATGGCTACCTTCCAGAATCAGGCTGTGTCCTTTTCTATGACTTTTGCCTAGGTACTCTTACCTCTCTAACCTCTTCAGTGCTTTCCCAGGGAACATGGGATAATCATTGAAAGCATTTTTTTAGTGATAGTGAATTGAGTGCCCCTTCTGTAATATCCTAGCATAATGAATATGTTCATCTCCAGAAATCCCTATAAAGTACTTAATTGTGAAAATTTCACATACCCCAGCTAGCTAGTACCTATTTTGGAAACAAGGCCTTTCAATGCCCAAACTGCACTGCATACAACTGCCTACCCAATCTGCATGCATACATAACTAGGTCAAGTACCCTAGAATTGATATCGTAAAAAGTTCTTCATCCTCTGATTTTTTAAAAAAACAGTTGTAGAGGTAAACGATATCTTTTTATTTATTTATTTTTATGAGGTGCTGAGGAGCAAACCCAGTGCCTCACAAATGGTAGGCAGGCACTCTGCCACTGAGCTACAGTCCCAGTCCATCCCCTATTTTTTTTAAATGACATTTATCAAAACTTTATAAAATATGTGTCAAGCATCATTCTAAGCACTTTGTATAAATTATCTCATTTAATACATAGGACAACCTCATGAAATAGTTGTTGTTATTAGCCTCATATTACAAATGGGAAAACTGAGGCACAATCCATCTACAACAAGGCAGAAAAAGAAAAAGGACAATGAAACAAATAGAAAACAAGTAGCAAGATGTAATATTTAACCGCAACCATATCAATAATTACATTAAATGTATGGTCTAAACACGCCCAACTAAAAGACAGAGATTGTAAAATTGGATTAAAAAGCAAGAAACCTATTTTCAATATAAGGGGCAAACAAAAAACACACCATACTAATACAATAAAAGAAAGTCAGGGAGGCTATAATTAATATCCAAGTAGATTTTAGAAGTAGTATATAATCTTAGATGTGTATATGTAATAATGAAGTTCAAAAATACATGAAGCAAAAACTGACAAAATTTAATACAAATCACAATTGTTTCCAGATTTCAATATGCCTTTTTTAGTAACTGACAGATCAGACAGACAGTAAATCGGCAAAAACTTGGAACACCATCAACCACCTTAAATGACACAGAACACTACATCCAGTAAGAACAGAATAAACATTCTTTTCAAGTTCATACAGACTATTCACCTGGGAGGTCAGGTACTAGGCCATAAAACAAATCTCAGCAAATTCAACAGGTTCTAAATAATTCAAAATAGGTTCTTTGACCACAATAGAAGTAGATATCAGTAACACAGGATATCTAAGAAATGTAGGAATATTTGGAAATTAAACAATGCACATGGGTCAAAGGAAACAAATGTCAAGTTGAGAAGTATTTTGAGCTAAGTGAAAATGAAAATACCACACATTAAATTTTGGGGATACAGAAATACCACACATTAAATTTTGGGGATACAGCTAGAGCTGTGGTTAGAGGAAAATTTATAGCATAAAATTATTAAATGCTTACATAAATTTTCACTTGCCACCGGTACATTTTCCAGGAAAAAAAAAAAAAAAAACAAGAACAAAATTCAGTATTGAACACAACTCCAATCATAGAAAAGTGAACTACCATTGATGAAAGTTAATGGAGAAGGATGTTTAAGTTGTCAGAAGCAGCTCTAAACTTCCAATCACTTATTTTGGTAATAGATGCTTGCTGGCAATACATATCTAGGTGACTGAAGGTAGTGAAGGTAGTTTAAAGAAGGCTAGGGGTCAGTGAACAACAGCACCATGGACTAGCAAAGTTGATGAACTCTAATCCCAGGTCAGAGGCTGATGTTCTTGCTTTTAAAATATCCTTTGCTACCCATGGGTTGTGTGGGGCCTAATATACTTATCATCCACAGAAATAAGTCTCTAAATGAATCTGTCCCAAGTAAGGACAGAGATGTTGGAATTTCATGCTGGTTATACACTGTCATTCCCAAATATTATTTACTACATTACAATCTCACCTGAAGAAGTGTTTTTCTTGAATTCTCCAGGAATTCACCCTTAAGAGATTCTGATTCAATATATCAATATGTTTAAGTGGAGGTTTCCTAAGGCTTTTCAGTTAATTCTGATGCTTCCCAGTATGGAAACTAGTAAAAAATATTGCCAATAATAACAAAACTGCTGCCAGTGTTTTAGGAGGTCCTATTTTTGGTGTTTTGCCTGTAATGTTAAGATTTAATTCATTAGAAAAAGGGCACATTTGAAAACTAGATGAGGAAGTGTGGGTTAGTATAGTTCATTTTTATACAGAGCAATAGAAATGGACAAGAAAGTCATCTTGACATAGAGGCAACAAATTTTCAATTACCTATAAGCATACCACAAGTATGATTAACAGTAGTCTTGAGGAAGCATGAATATCCAAAGGGTTAGAATTTGCATCCTGAATCTGACCCAGTCTTGGGCCAGTGCAATTCACAGATTGGCATGAAAGATTCTGTGCAGTATCAGAACTGGTCTTGATTCTAAACTCAACATCCTCTCTCCAACAATGCCAATTTAGGATTAATCCAGACACCAGAGGACCTATGCCTTCTAGATCTAAGTAAAAGTGGATTGGCTTCCTGAAAATCCAAATCCTTCAAGAAGCCCTACGATATCAACCAGTTGTAAACACTTCCCAAATTATTCTTAATTTAGGTAATTCTTACCCAGTATTCATCATCCTCTTCAAATTTAACTGGTATGAATACCTTACTCATTTTACATCATTTCCTCCTTTTACCTTGTATACATAATCTTCTGCTTTATTACTGATGTCTCTGATAAATTATCCAGGAAAGTACAAAAGGTGCCTGTATAATAGTACACATCCAATTAAAACTCATTTCTTTGATGATGATAACTTATCTCTGTGACAGGAGATAAGTACTATTGAATAATACATAAAAAGTCATGAAGTCCTTAGGGCTGGGGATGTAGTTTGGTGATAGAATGCTTGCTTACCATATGCAAGAAGGCCCTGGATTCAATCCCCAGCACTTGAAGTGGGGTTGGGGGGGGAACCTTTGTGAATGAAGTCCTTGAACATGGTTCAATATCACTGAGGTTAAAACAAGAAAATATTGTGGGGATAGAGGAAATAGTAGTATTTTGTAAGTCTGATAGTCCAAGGACATCTAGCTGTCATGCAACAAATAAACAGAGGTCAGCTAAGCTCGAGGCTGTCATTTTCTAGCTCCTATCCCTGAAAATGAAGGTCATTTCTGATTTGCAATCTTGTTTCTCTCAAGTTCATGTGCCCTGTGCCTAAGTGGAATTTCCTTCCCCTTTCCCTCTTCTTCCTCCATTAACTACCACCATTTAGCAAAAACATCAAAGAAATTAAACTTTTAAAACCTAACCCATGTAAGAAATGGCAATTACAAAGCTTAAAACAGTATGTAAGAATCAACAGTAGAAAAGCCCTATCATTTTTACATTAAGGCATATCTTCTCAGATTGCCACAAATCCCTTGTTATTATTAATTGTCTACTTATGTCTATAAATACAACAAAATCTGTATTCAATTGGCATGAATTAGCAACTTTTAAGCAGTTCCTCTTTTTTATATTCAACTCTAGACACAAGATAATCTCTTTGATCCTGATGGGAAGTTATCTCCAGAAATATTACTGTAATTTAAAAACCTTTAAACTATGCTTCTGATGAGTGATGAGACTGAATATTAAGCAACTATTATAAGCTTTAGTCTACCTCAGAGGCAGCCTAGAGATCAATACCCATAAAAATAAAAACAAAGGACAGATACAGCTTTTAAATAATACTGTTTACAGTAATTGTATTTTTGGAACCAAACAATAGTCATAGAAGTTTTCCAATCTTTACACACATGCTTATAAAGAATAAGGTTATCATAAATCCCAGTTTACATACTCCGTCCCTAATATTCAAAAAGAGTTTTCCTAGACCAAACCAAATAATCAAACATCTGTTTTTGGTATTGTAGAAATATCCTTATTAGCATGAAGTGATGTGTCAGGACCACTGCAAGATATTTTCTTTTTTTAAAAAAAAAAAATTCACTGAAATAACCTGGCTTCTTCAATAATCCAAAGAAATTTCTATCAGGCCTCAGTGCCAGGAAACATTCCTTCCCACTGCAACTACCTTTTTGATTGATGGACATATCCATTGCTATAACTAACCATATTACCTTGTGTAGCCTACCAGTTTCTCAGAGCTGATTCATGTCCTAAATGTACACATTTTTGGATGTAACTTCATTTTGACTAATTTCATGCAAACAAAATTTCCCCATTTAAAAATACTGTACACTTTTTCATAAATCCTTTTGGAACATGGAAGGGTAGAAACTATATAACTGGCTACTAAATAAGTCTACTAGGGTTTCTACCTGTACTTAGCTTAAGTGCTTCCTTGAAATAAAAATGATTCTATATCATGGGCCAATAATAAATTGCAATAATTTGCAAGGAAAAGAAAGATGCTCTCATATCCCTATTACATAACCCAAGGTAGACTATCAACTATCTTCCAACTTTTCACCAGCTCCAAATAGATCCAGGGTTATAAAGGTTTTAGACTTCTTTGGAACAAGATGGGGGGTGGGGTGGGGGGGAAGGGGCACAAAAAATGCCACCTTAGATCTTTTGTGAGAATCAGACAAAAACTATAAATTCAGGAAAGTACAAATTATCACAAATTAATATTCACTAGGGGTGGGGGAGATAAATACTCCCAAGCTCAATAATAAACCTAAAGTTAAGAACACATTTCTGGAAATGTCAAGCCTAGGTGCTCTTTAGAACTTAAGAGAAAATTTTTGCATATTATACAATTTTCATGTAAAAAGTTTCAAAGATGAGTTTGAGATCAGGAATATCTCTTGGCTCACATTATTTACTCTGTACGTAAAGTAGTAAGCTCTATCTCACTCAGCCTTCTCAACAAGTTTACTTTTCCTCAGAGCATCTCCGTTCACCTAACATACATTTATTATCTCCACTGACTTGAATGGAAGCTCCATGAGGACAGGGACTTATTTTACTCATGGCTGTACCTCTGGTGCACAGGAGGCACTCAATATTTTTTCAATGAATTTCCTAAAGGAGATTCCACTCACTATAGTGGAATTGGCAAACTATAGCCTACATGCCAAATCTAGGCTTCCACTTGTTTTTGTAAATAAAAATTTTCCTGGAACTCTGCCATGCTCATTCATTTATGTATTAGTTATGACTACTTTCATACTACAATGGCAGAGCTGAGGAGTTGCAACACAACCACATGGCCCACAAAGCCTCAAATATACTACCAGGTCTTATATAGAAAAAGTTTGACAGCGCTTATTTGGCCCATATTTCCCAAGCTAGATTGAAATCACCTTTGGGACCAGAATTAATTCTTTATTCCTTTTTACCTAGAACAGAGCAAATGTTAAAAATAGCTATCATTACAGAAAAAAATACAGATTTTCTACTTCCAGCATATTTTCACACAGTTAAATCCAAAGCTATTGTGTTCCATCATCAATGCATTTATAGTAAGGTCAAAACCAAAGAGTACCTGTATTCAATAACTGGAGAATAAGTAGAAAAAATATGGATGCTAATTAGTACCAACTTTCTGATTCAAAATAATAACCATGTAATCTTTAAAATGTGAATGCAACACAGCAATTAGAAAGCTCTTCCCTTGTGTTTCAGGTGATTTTGAGGTGAACCATGGTTATTTTCTCAAGAGTCAAAAATCACTTTAATGAAATACTTTTTATGTTAGGCACATTATGGGTGCTCAACAGTGAATAGATCGCTCTCTCACAAATAATTATTCTGCATATTACCTTCCACAAATTACAATCACCTGAAAGGGGGCATCACGATTCATGCCCCTTTGTCAATTCTAAGATAGGCTCAATATTTCTTTTTAATATTTTTTTAGTTGTCAATAGACTTTTACTTTATTTATTTATATGTGGTGCTGAGAATCAAACCCAGTGCCTCACACATGCTAGGCAAGCACTCTACATACCACTGAGCCACAACCCCAGCCACTCAACATTTCTTAATTCTTTAAAACTATATATACTTTTTGTCTCTGAAAATTTTGATTTGTATAAGTATCATTGTTTCTGAAAGCTCAACATGAAGTGGATACTTCTGGGCATATGTTCAGCCCACTGCTTACTCCAAGTGCAGCAAGTAACCAAACAAAATGTTTTGTTTTTCCATATTATAGGATAATGTTATCTGACAATAATGTAGTTTATCCACAATAAAATGGAGAAGGGCTAGGAAGCTCAATGAATTATCTTTGCTAAGTTATTCTAAATAAGCAACAATATACACAATGATATACAATCATTTGAGAAAACTATTTTTTATTTAGAAAAAAGTTTACACTGGTAGAATTCAGTAGATTAAAAAATTCTCTTTTAAAAATGTCACTGTGAAACTTTTCCAGATGAAAGTTCAGCAATACAAAGCTCCTATAGCTGTAGAATTAAAACACAATTAACTTTTGACACCCCCCCCCCCCAAGATTTGTGTAAATACAAGGAAAAAATGGCAAGGGACAAGTGAGCGCTGTTATCTTTTTCTTTTTTAAACAGGTTTTAATGTACATGTTCTATATAAAATGATTCCTAGGCATTGCATAAAGACATTCCTTCCAATTTAAGTAACTAATATTAAAAACAGGCCAAATAATAAATTAAAACCGAGCTTTAAAATGAGGTAAATTCAAAATGGTTCAATAATTGTTTATTTTCAGTTTCAAACAGTAAAAAGGAAGCATTTAAAATGGGGGAGGGGGAAGACTAAACTCAGGCAATATTTAGTTAACCAAAAGTGAAATTCTGTACACATGTAACCTTATTTGCTTGTTGGGAAGTGTATGCAGCACATTGTGCTAAAAATATGGAACAATCAACACTTTCAGCCATTACTGAAAATAAACATGTAGAAATTAAGCAACAAGTTAAAAATACAGTAATACACAACTCAACAATTTTAGGTTTTCCACATGGAGCAATAAAGCAGATAACTGAATAATTTAAGGAGATGCAAATGGGCCCTCTTCATTCATAATTCTCGGCAATCTACTCAGGAAAATAAATTTCTGGTCACAGATGAACAATTTCATTCCAATCTCACCTGAAAGAAACAAAGTGATTATATTGATAGATAAGAAAGGAAGGAAGGAAGAGAGGTTATGAGGGAAGTCAAAGGAAGAGGGAAGAAGTAGAAGAGAGGAAATAAGGAAGGATAGAAAGGAGGAGAGTGGGCAGGGTGGGGAAGGAAGGTAAGGAAAGGAGGAGAAAGGGAAGAAAAAAGAAGGAAGGAAAGAAGTTTAAAGAAAGAAAAGTTAGTGAGTTCCGTCAATAACAAAGACTTGTATTGAATTGCCAGAAAAGGATGAAAATATTCATGTATTTCTCATTGTCCACTCTTAGAAACCATTTAGACGGGTATACTATGACTCTTTAAAAAAAAATACAACACTGAACAATTTGTGTATAAAGGAGTGGTAGGGGTTAGGGAGGGGAAAAAAATAGCAAGAAGTAAAACATTCCATGGGGCAAGCAATAGCTTATCAAAAATGAACAGAATACATTTACCAAAGAAAAGGAACCTATTTTACATGATTAACAAAAAAGAGGAAAATAACATCACATTTTTCACAAGGACAGAATTTTAATGACTTATATTAAGATGCAACGTCTGCTAAATTATAAAAATTGCTTAAAAAATATATTGACTCAATTATACTCATTTCCTTTCCTTTATGTATTGACATTTTTCAAATACTGCATATTGAAATAAATTCAAAACATGATCATTACAACATGTGGCAAATAACTTCATATCTGCCTAACATTTGTTCTCAAATTTTAAACTAATGCTTAACGCATTAAACTTTATTGATGAAAATACTACATTCACATATTTCATAAAACGAGAGCTAGAAGGGGCCTTAGAAAATAATCACACTTGCATGAAATGCTGACAAATAATTTACATATCATTTCTACACAGAATTCTGTTCACACCATGTATTAACCTTGACATTATCAATTATAATTGTGGATACACTGATGTTGAACTTACAATTTAATACTTAAAGTCATTGTTCCTGTTCATCAACTGATGAATAGATAAACAAAATATGATACACATTCATACAATGGAATATTATTTACCCATAAAAGGAATGGAGAACTGATACATGCTACAACATGGATGAATCTTGAAAACATGATGCTAAGTGAAAGAACCCGGACACAAAAGGCCACAGTATTGCATGATTCCATTCATATGAAATGTCCAAAATAGGCAAATCCATAGAAAGTACAATAGTGGTTTCCAGGGGTTGGAGGAAGGGGAGAATTAAGAGTGACTGCTAACAAACATGGGGCTTCTTTTGGAGGTGAGAGAAATGTTTTGAAATTAGACAGTGGTGATGATTGCACAATATAATGAATATACTAAAAACCATTGAATTGTACACTTTAAAATGGTGAATATCTCAATTTCTTCAATTGAAAAAAAAGTAATGTTCCAATAAAGAACATCATGGTGTCCATATGACCGTAATTAGTAGAATAAGAAATGGGTTCTCAATCATGAAGACATCACATTAGGAGAATTACTAGGCAAGGGAAATTGTAATGACATACTTAAGGGGACATTAAAGGATAAAATTCATGTTGCTATTAAAACATGTAAAGAAGATCTTTTCCAGGAACTGAAATTAAAATTTTTACAAGAAGCCAAAATCCTCAAGTGACATATCATCCCAACATTGTCAAACTTATAGGAGTTCGCACACAAAGACAGCCTATCTACATCTTTAAGGAACTGGTTCCAGGACGTGGTTTCCTCTCCTTTCTGAGAAAGAAGGATGAACTAAAACTCAGTTAGTTAGTGAAATTTTCATTAGATGCTGCTTCTGGATGGCGTATCTCGAGTAAAAATTGTATGCACAGGGACCTTGCTGCAAGAAACTGCCTGGAGGTGAAAATAATGTTCTGAAAATCAGTGACTTTGGAATGTCTCATCAAGAGGATATTGGTGTATATTCATCTTCTGACTTAAAGCAGATTCCCATTAAATGGACAGCACCAGAAGCTCTTAATTATGGGAGAGATCGTTCTTAGAGTGACGCATGGAGCTTTGGCATCCTCCTCTGGGAGACCTTCAGCTTAGGGGTCTGTCCATACCCTGGAATGACAAATCAGCAAGCACAAGAGCAAGTGGAAAGAGGATACTGGATGTCAATCTCTCATCAGTGTCCAGAGAATATTACAAAATAATGCTGAAGTGCTGTGATTACAAACTTGAAAATTGCCCCCAAGATCAATGAACTTCAGAAAGAGCTAGCTATCATCAAGAAGAAAGTCACATAGCGATGAAACAGTGCCAAATTCTGTCTTTGGGACCCTATCTTCACCAGAGTTAATAGTTTTCTTCTCATTAACAGTGAATTTATATCACATTACCGCAATATTCTTTAAAGTTTATTTTTTAAACTAACTTCTTTAAGAAAATGTGCCATTTTAACCATTGCAAATAAGAAAGCATAGGTTCTAAATGTAAAGGGTCACAGAGATTTGTCTTTTTCACACCTAGGATTGTTGATGTTTCTCAAAAACATCGTCTCCTTCAGGCTCAATCCAGTCTGCTGTCCTTCACCACAGACATCGACACTATATTGACTATGAACTGTACTGGTAATATCACGTTTGTAGGACACATTCAAATAAAAGGTGGCCTTCTACCCCACTGAAGCAGGAATACATTTGTAAACATCATTTTACATTGGTAATTATCTGGACTTCCTAGGTTTTCCTTTTCGCCTGAAATAGGTTCTGTATAAGGAAGGTTATCATATTCCTATGTTCCACCACGCCCTCCATTAGGAAATCAGAACACTATGCATGAAAAGTCCCTTAAAGAGCACTCTCTCAAAGAGTTGAGGCAGTTGACTCTAAATGATGTTCTAAACAGTTGTGACAGAAAGAGGCAAGTTTGGAAAAGTAAGGTGGTTAGGAATAAAGGGTAGGTGATCAAAATGGAGAAGGCAAACAAAATCTTATCAGACGGATGCCTTTATAAATACAGGCTTATTAAGTTTATGGTCAAATACATCAAAAAGGTCCTAAGAAATGTCTCAGTAGTTCATAGATTCCTCCCTAAATAGCTGTTTTGATGGCAACAAAAACATTTTAAGAGGAACTATAAAATACAAATCCACCAAAATAATAACTTATTCATGGTTAAGTGTCTTTACCTCAAAGAAGGCATCTCAGAATTGTATTACCTGCATTTGTATTAGTGTCTGAAGCTGTCAGGATTTCATAATCCGCGTGCGTGTGTGTGTGTGTGTGTGTGTGTGTGTGCGTGTGTCCCCATCCCTCACAACAAACACACCAAGTAAAAATGCATATACAAATAAAGTCAATGTTTAAAATGTCAAGTGAACATTTATAAGGAAGAAAGAAATTATAAGAAGAAAGACTTAGGGACAGCCATACTGATTCCACTTTATACCTTCATTTGCCCTTATACTGCAACCTAAGAACTCTCATAGCAAACAATTACTGAGATGTTCCATGTAAACAAAATGTAACAGAGTTAAAACAGGCTCTGTTGAGATGAATCTTGACTGGATCCAGGAATGCCTCTCAGAATAAATGTGTGCAGAGGACACTAACACTCGGGCAAAGGTGGCACAGGATCCATTTGTAAGGGCTCATACCCATATCCAGATGTTTAAAAAAAAAACAGCACCTTAGTGAATATTTGTCTACCTTAAGAAGAGGAGTAAGGAACAGAAAGTTCCTCCTGCCCTCATTTGTGTACTGTCTATGAATACCAGTACACAGAGCCCATATCCAGTACTTTTAAAAAGTATAAATGATAATGCAGACAAAAATGTTTCATGTCTATCATTTCAATCTCCCAACAATAATTTCAAGCATACTTAATGATTACTACAAAATGAAATAAAAGCATAATAAATCTGCCCTCAAAATATGTTGCAACATACAAAACAACTTCTTTTTAATTAGTATGGTTTCCCCTTCTAATAAATAGTGTAAGTAAACTGAACCTACTTTTGATGGCCAAAAAAATACTGAAGTATTGCTCGTTATCAATGTTCACACTGATCCCAGAGAAAACACTTACTACCTCTGCACACAGCTTTCCATGTAAAGTGAACAGAGTATCTAAAACATCCCAGGTAATAAAGAAAACTACTTGGTTGTTTGATTAGAAGGAAAGGATACATAGCCTCTAACAAAATCACAATCTAGGGAGGTATATATGCATAGGAACCAGTGACTAGGACAAGCTCACATGTAAGCAATGGCTATTCTAACATACTCCCTACCCCAGTCCACATTATCACCATCTAGGAATAGGCCTTAGAATGGCAATACAATCTTAAAATAAGAAATCTGAAGAAAAAGTTGGCTACGATCTACATACTGTGGGGTAGGGCTCCAAATTCCTTAATAGGACACCCATAGCCCAAGAGTTAATAACAAGAATAAACAAATGGGACTTACTTAAACTAAAAAGTTTTTTCTCAGCAAGAGAAACAATAAGAGAGGTGAATAGAGAGCCTACATCCTGGGAACAAATTTTTACCCCTCACACTTCAGATAGAGCCCTAATATCCAGAGCATACAAAGAACTCAAAAAATTAAACAATAAGATAACAAATAACCCAATCAACAAATGGGCCAAGGACCTGAACAGACACTTCTCAGAGGAGGACATACAATCAATCAACAAGTACATGAAAAAATGCTCACCATCTCTAGCAGTCAGAGAAATGCAAATTAAAACCACCCTAAGATACCATCTCACTCCAGTAAGAGTGGCAGCCATTATGAAGTCAAACAACAATAAGTGTTGGCGAGGATGTGGAGAAAAGGGTACACTTGTACACTGCTGGTGGGACTGCAAATTGGTGAAGCCAATTTGGAAAGCAGTATGGAGATTCCTGGGAAAGGTGGGAATGGATCCACCATTTGACCCAGCTATCGCCCTTCTCGGACTATTCCCTGAGGATCTTAAAAGAGCGTACTATAGGGATACTGCCACATCAATGATCATAGCAGCACAATTCACAATAGCTAGACTGTGGAACCAACCTAGATGCCCTTCAATAGATGAATGGATAAAAAAAAATGTGGCATCTATACACAATGGAGTATCACGCAGCACTAAAAAAATGACAAAATCATAGAATTTGCAGGGAAATGGATGGCATTAGAACAGATTATGTTAAGCGAAGCTAGCCAATCCTTAAAAAATAAATGCCAAATGTCTTCTTTGATATAAAGAGAGCAACTAAGAACAGAACAGGGAGGAAGAGCATGAGGAAAAGATTAACAGAGACGAGTGGGGGAGAGAAAGGGAGAGAAAAGGGAAAGCATATGGAAATGGTAGGAGACCCTCAATGTAACACAAAATTACATATAAGAGGTTGTGAGGGGAAAGGGGGGGAAACAAGGGAGAGAATTGAACAACAGCAGATGAGGTAGAGAGGGAAGATGGGAGGGGAGGGGGGATAGTAGGGGATAGGAAAGGCAGCAGAATACAACAGTCACTAATATGGCATTATGTAAAATTGTGAATGTGTAACTGATGTGATTCTGCAATTTGTATTTGGGGTAAAAATGGGAGTTCATAACTCACTTGAATCAAATGTATGAAAGATGATATGACATGAGCTTTGTAATGTTTTGAACAACCAATAAAAAAAATCTGTGAGAGCTTAGGAAGTAAATTTTCAAGTATGGACTTAAAGGGGGGGGATTATAAAAATCACCTGTCTATAGGGGCTATATAATTAAAACAAATGAAGTGAAGTGGGTGGGGACTGACTGAGGTGAACAGTTTTAACTGTGGGCATTGGGGGTGTACAGGGTGGAAGGTCTTAGCTCTATGTGGGTTGTACCTAGGGAGATCTGATTGTTGCCATGCAGAAATCAGGACACAATGTTATCAGATGTTCTAATTCTTCAAGAAAAACTGAAATCTGGATTTGTCAAATCTTCTGATTGCTAAATTAAACTAATGTTTTTTTTTTTAAAAAAAATAATTTTGTGTGAGGCTAAAGAGGTAAACAGCCACAATTTGACAAGGGGCTGAGAATTTGCCAATCTTGGGTTCAGAAGATAAGAGTTTGTTTACACATATGACAATGGAGATGAGAATTTAACCAACCAAATACACTTGGTCTTGTTGGAATGGAATGTTACAGAAATATAATAAACTAAACATACAGTTGCATAGGATATGAGATGAGGATTACAAATATATATTAAAATTGAGAAGACAAAAAATGGCTTTGCAGGGCAATCTTAACAGGCAGGAATTTATTAATTTATCTTATTTGTTTATTTATTCATTTGGGTGCTGGGGACTGAATCCTAGCACCCACTTGGGCATTTTATCACTGAGCTACCTCCCCAGACCCTTTATTTTTATTTTGAGACAGGATCTAGCTAAGTTACTTAGGGTTTTGCTAAATTGCTAAGGTTGGCCTCAAACTTGTGATCATCAATAGGCAAGAATTTTTAAAGAGTAAGGTAGAACAAAAGGTTAAATGCAAAGCTGCTAATGTTCAAGAGACTCAATCAAGGAAGGAAAGGATACGTAGCCTCCAACAAGACCACAATCTAGGGAGGTAGATAAGTAACATACTTATATATGCTTATTAAATGAAATTTTGTTACAGGTAACAAAAGATGCAGCGAACAGGCAGAATTTGCAACTAAAAATAGCAGTCAGAACAGGAAGGCAGACTCCGAAAGGAATATAATCAGGGTCACATTTATATATTTCTTAGTTCTAATGAGATTATTTCAATGTTTCTAAAATCAGGGTGATGGATACAAATCAATGACACTTCTCTAGCTATTCTCCTAAATTGTTCTAAAAATCAATAATGAAATCTTAAAATTAGTGACATCTTTTATGACATATATTAGCAGCTCTCCTCTCTGTAGAATAGAAAATAAATTTAAAGTAAAGGCAGTAGATTTAGAAGCATCTTAAAGGTAGATGATGCCAATCAAAAACGATGAGATTTCTGAAGGAAAGGAAAAAAAGAACCAGAGGATTTGCCCAATAGCTGAATGAATCCAAATAGAAAGAGGCAGCCAGAAAACAATCAAAAGACACAGAGGAAAAGGACAAATCAAGAGACTAACAAAAGTTAAGAGTTTATCCAAGAAAAAAAAAGTATATACATAGTTGTCAGCAAGAAAACTGAAGGAGCTACATGTATCTTTACAAGAACATCTGAATCTAGAATCTTTGCTACAAGATCAGGAGCCAAACATACAGCTTTAGCCAGCTTTTCATGACCTTCCTCCAGAGGGATTATATAGACAGGTAAAGTACAAATTCATGGCCAGTATAATAACAACTCAAATCTTTAGCACAATCTTCACATACAAAATAATAATACTTAGGAACTGAATAAAAAAGATGTATAAAAGCATGGTGAAAGTTGTCAGTGACAATGGTGGTCCCATTACAATGAAGATCTGAGAAGTAGGATTTTTGTTTCTTTAATGGAGTTCCTAGGTGAAAGCAAAATGCCAAATTAAAAGAAAGATTAAGATGGTCAGGCATGATAGCATATACCTGTAATCCCTGAAGAAAGAGTATTGCAAGTTCAAGGCCAACCTCAACAACTTGTGGGACCCTCATCAACTTAGCAAGACCCTGTCTCAAAATAAAAACATAAGGGAGCATGGTGATGCTTGCATTATAATGCCAGTGATTTGGGAGGTCAAGGCTGGAGGATTTCAAGTTTGAGGCCAGACTCAGCAACTTAGCCTAGAGTCACTAAGCAATGTAGTGAGACTCTACATCTAAACAGAAAATATAAAAAATAAAATAAAATGTGCTGTGGATATAGCTCAGTGGTAAAGCAAGCCTGGGTTCAATCCCCAGAACCAAGAAATAAAAATAAAACGGACTGAGGATTTGGCTCAGTGGTAAAGCATGCCTGGGTTCAATCCTCAGTAGCAAAAAAACCCAAAAGGTTAAGAATTAAAATAACAAAGTTTAAGTGTTTGAATTAAGGAAAGGAATTCTAGCCCCCTCTCCCAGCAAGGAAAACAGCTGGGGTGGGGCAGAATTGAAGGATGGGCAACAGTATTTCTTTTACAATCTTCTTAATTTAAAAAAAAAGCTAGTAAATTTTATATTCTCTTTCAGAACTCTTGTTTATCCTGGTCTACTACTTAGATAACAAACACAAGCTAACAAAGCACAAAAGGCACACCACTATCCGGAGGTCACCAACCTGACAACCTTAAATCCCTGCTTTGCAGCCAAAATAAACATGACAAAACCCACACCCTAAAACCTTTATTCTAATACTGAACTGTCTCTCAGACATTTCTCATTTATAATTTAAACTATGAATAACCCTGGTTATCTATCTGGTTGCATTTAAAAAAAATGCAGCAGCCAATAACACTAGGAGCAAGGTAAAGAGAACAGATATACTTAATACCATTAGGACAGCTAAAATGGGCAATAAAAAAGCACAGTCAACAACTTCAAGAATGTCTATTTGGAACTATTAAATGTAGGGGGCAAATCACCCTACAGACTTTGATAATCCTACAGTATCACCAAAAAAGTCTGAACACTCCAAACACTAAGTTACACATAATTTACTTAAGATGTTTAAAACACTTTATATCTCACATAAAAACTAAATGTATTACCTTGCAAACAAAGTTGTATATTTAAATTCTATAAAAGCACAGACCTTATTTTCTGACGTTGCAAAACATGAACAGTGGTAGAAAAAAAAAGGCACAAAAACTTAAAAACACCTTTGGATAACTCATTTACCTAAGAAGGCAAAAAGAAGAACAGAAAACACTAAATACTTGGGTTTGAGTACTGGCTCAATTAGCTAATATCTCTGTGACCTTCTTTAATGCAAATACCACCAAGACTTACAGGGCTACAGGTATTTTTAAAAGGGAATTAATAATCCAGAAAATATGAGAATGAGTGACAAAGAGAGTGCCAGAAGTTCTTAAATACATTCAATGTTTTCCTCCAGCCTAAAGTGTGGCTAATCAACAAACTTAAAATGAAATCAGCTTAAAAATAACTGCAAATCTTACTCTACATCTGTACCCAAAGACTTGGTCATTATATTTAAGTGAAAATTTCAGGTAGCTTTATCTTGCAAAATTGATTTTGTTTCTTCAATATTATCCAATCTCATTTTTATATTTCTATCTTTAAATGAAAAGAAGGTGAGAAAACACTCACCTTGGCTGAAAGTCTTCATTATCTGTGCTTGTCAGAGGACTTATGAGTAGATGACAAATTAAGGGAAAACAACTTTGGGGAGACAGTAGAATAGCATCCCACCTTTTAATACAATTCCTCATCTTGCAGGTCTAATTGGCTCTTACCAGCCTGGTAGCCTCAAACTCTTATCAGCTCTGCTCATCTGCCACATCATTTTGCCCTTCTATTCACCATGCTCCCAGCCCAAGGCCCTCTCTTCCTTTTTTCTTCCTGGTGACAATACTGTCAGAGGGTCAATAAATTCATTGTTGGCAAAAGACACCTCAGTTACCACAGAAGTTTAAAACCAAAACAAGAACATGAAATCTCCCACTTTCAGATTTCATACATTTGAGAAGATTAACTGGAAAGTTCATTTTAAAACTAATAACTTCCACAGTATTTAGACTACATACTACAAAATGTATAATTCTAAACATGATGGGTACCAAAGCTTTCCATTAAAGCTACTGAAAATTATTAATTAATATTAAGATGAAAAGGATATTGTTTCTTCTCTTCCTTTCCTCCAGAACTGTCCCTTTTCTCTTTCTTTTCTATCTTTTCTTTATCATGCCTGGATTCCTATAAGGAATGGTGAAATTAGTTGGGGAAGGGAAACCAAACACATTTAAAACAACAATCAGCTCAAAATCCCTTTTCATCACCCAATAGCCATAATGTTTCTTCAAAAAGTTAATATGACACCAAAAGCACAAGCAATAAAAGAAAAAAAATACACTGGACTCAATCAAAAGTATACACTCTTATGCACTGAAGGACACAGCACAAAAATAAAAAGACAGCCTACAGAATGGGAGAAAATATCTGCAAACTATATCAGGGATCTAGTATATAAAATACATTAATTTAAAAAACTTGGGGCTGGGGATGTGGCTCAAGCGGTAGCGCGCTCGCCTGGCATGCGTGTGGCCCGGGTTCGATCCTCAGCACCACATACAAACAAAGATGTTGTGTCCGCCGATAACTAAAAAATAAATATTAAAAAAAATTTCTCTCTCTCTAAAAAAAAACAAAACAAAACTCTTGCAACTGAGCAACAAATAGAACAAATAGACAACTCAATTTTTAAATGGCCAAAGCTTTCTGAATAGATTTTTTGAAGAAGATATACAAATGGCCAACAAGCAAATGAAAAGATATTTAACATCATTATTCATTAAGGAAATGCAAATAAGAACCATGAGATAGGACTTCAAACCCATTAGGATGGCTATAAAAAAGAAAAAAGCAAACAATAACCAGTGTTGACAAGAATGTAGAGAATTTTGCACCCTGCTCACTTGCTGGAAGAAATGTAAACTCCACAGCCACTGGGAAAAACATTTTGACAATTCCTCAAAAAAGTTTAACATAAAATTATTATATAACCTAGAAATTCCATTTCTAGGTATATACAAAAGAGGATTAAATACTTCATAACACCACACAATTACCTGTAGTAGTACTATTCATAGCTGTCAAAAGATAAAAACCACTAAAAATCCATCAACTGAAAAATGGATGAACAAATGTGGCATATTCATATGCTATTTACTCATAAAAAGAAATGAAGTAATGAAAGATGTTACAACATGGAAGAACCCAAAAAATGTAATGCTAAGTAAAGAAGACAGAAATAAAAGGCCATATTATTGTACAATTCCACTTATATATAATATTAAGGATAGGTAAATCCAAGAGACAGAAAGCAGATTAATAGTTGCCAGGGGCTGGGAGGAGGGAAAGTAGAGAGTGACCGCTTAACAGGTATAGGGTTCCCCTTTAGGACAACTGAAATGTTTTGGAACTAGATGGAGATGACTGTGTAACATTATCAACACACTAAATGCCACTGAATTGTATACTTAATTTTATGTTATATGAGTTTTACCTCAATTAAAAAACACATTTAAAAGGAGCAGCCTATTGTTGGAGGCAAAGAGAATTAAACCGTTCAAAATCCTTTTTAATTTTTTAAAACTGCATTTGTGAACTACTAATATACTGCATATATTATGAATATATATAATAATACTTTGCAAACACACTTTAGTAATGACATTACTTGATGTCACATGCATGAGATTTAATTTGAATATTATCCATTAACATATAAGGGAATATACCTTATACTTAATTTTAAAACCAAATACAAATTTCAAATGAGTTTATTATTCAGATAAAATATTATAAAATTGGTTCATATCCCATTTAATAAAGAATTTGACACTGTAATGGTCAAGGAGAATCCATGATATTATATTTTAATTTCAGGAATGAAGACACTAAAAGCAAAGAATTGTGGGTAGCAAAAAAAGAAAAAAACACACAAAGAAAGCTTAAAACTCAAAGACAGAAGTAGGTGGAAGTAGAAGAGAGGAAAGGAAATTTCAGAGGTATACTAACTCTACCCTCCCAGTAATTTGGGACTGATTTGGTTCAAATTCCCAAAACACATAATTTGCCCTCTCTCAACGCCTTTTCTTCCCAATACCAAATAATTTTAAAACAAAAAACATGACTTGACTAGGGTAAAAATAATCAATATTTGCCGAATTTTCAAAGGGTTGATTTTTTCAAAGTATACTCTTCCATTATATTCCTAATTTACCTTCTTGCCACCAGAAGAGATTTTATCCATCTTCTCAGATTTAAATGAATCACCACCGCCTTTTTCTTTGCCTGAAGATTTTGACTTATTTTTTTCCTTGTCTTTCTCATTTGGATAAGGAGACTCACATGGGCTTTCACTTTTGTGTTTTGAAACCCCCACTAAAATTACAAAAGAGAAATCATAAAAGCCTTTTCTGATTTATTTGATGATTGCTTTGAAGGTATCAATAAATCTACCTACTTGTTCCATTTTCCTCTTTCCGCCTCTTGGTTAAGTCTGGTGGCACTTCCCGGTCATTGTTTGAGTGATCCTAAAACCAAGAATTGTGAACTACATTGATCAACAGTTTATGCTTTTATTTTAAAGCATTACTTTTATATAAGAAAGGCACAGCTAACTAGCACTGGAGAATATTTGCAGCAGTTTCACATACTTGGTAAAATGGCATGAAAGACAAGCAGAGCTGGTAGAGATTACTAGGCTGAAGATCCTTATTACTGTAGAAGATGCAAACACACTTTAGGGTGAAAATACCAATTAAAACTCAAAACAACAGACTGCTATGGAACAAACTAGTATTTTCTGAAAGGTAAACACATTACTATACAATAATCAACTTTCCAAACTAGTTTTTAAAAAAGTACAAACCCTTTTCCGCTCTTTCCTGTCCTTTTCATCTTTTTTCTCTCTTTCTCTGGATCTTTCCCTTGACTTGTCCAAATCTTTCTTGTCCATTTCTCTCTCCTTACTCTTGGACAGTGGTGGAGGAGTATGATTAATGTAGAGCTGTTAAATTAAGGCAATATTACTAAAGATTATTAGTTTTCCAGTATTGGAATCTTTTGGGTATTTTTTTTTTTGTTGTTGTTGTTGTTTATTAAATGAAAGACAAGTGGCAGTTAGACCCAAAATTAAAACTGGTCAGCTATCTGTATTACAAGAGATAAAATAAAAGAGCATCACACAAATACAAAGGTTTCATGTCTTGTCCTTATAAAAACAGCAACTTAAACTCAATCAGTTCATTATTGCCTTGACTGAGACTCTTTATTTAGTAAATTCACTAGCCAGAGTCCTCATCATCAATCTGTTGTTAGGCCTATAACCACAAATATTAGAGTCCATATGTGGAAAACAATGATTGGACTTTCTCTGTTGCATAAAAAAATACAAACCTCTGCACAATCATGGAAATTTTAAATTCTTACCATCCATGAATAGGCAGTCAATGATGACTGTGAGCAAAAGTATAAAAATAAAACAGAGCTAAGACTTTACTAGCAAGTCCTTTCTGCCTCAGTGTAAACCATGTAGCAACTGTCCAAAATTATTTTTTTATAAATGTAAATCAAAACTGCTGCATATTCTCTACTTCTCAAATAACCACAACTGAGTATGAAATTTGTCTAATTTGTTCTAATAAGCTCAAAAAGCCATCATGTCAGATGAGGGTGATTACATTACTAAAATACTGGAAAGTAATGAACAAATATTCTCCTCTGCTTGTTCTTTCTCTGCCAAAAGACAGAGGGGCAAGATAACAACCAGACATCAAGGATATTCTAACTCTAAATAACTGAGAGATAACCCTACTTATACAAGTTATAAATATGGAAATCCACTATAAAAGAAAATATTTAAGCAACAGTCAGGAAATAGCCCAAAACCTAATCTTAGGGTATTATAACCATCCTACAAGTTTATGTTTAATTTAATACATTCAAATATTAGGCAACAGAATACCAAATACAACTCCATTACATAACTGCACAATTCCAGATGTACCTTAGAAATTAACAGAATATTGAGACAAAAGTCAAATATTTTTACATGAAGGAATTCTTTGGTATTCAAAGGAATACAAGAAAAAGGAAGACATCAGTATGAGAATTAAACACATTTTTTTACACCAAACAATTGCAATTCAGTTGGCTGAGAAATATTGCCATAGCAATGCAGAAGTATATTTTTTAAAATTTCAAAGTTTAAAAGTTGATGATCAACTGAAATATACAAAATGTTTATTAATAACAAAGAGCAAGAGAATGATAAACAGTCATAAAAGTACTTGCCTAAAAGATACTCTTGCTGGGTATGACTTAAATAACACTTCAGAATTTTTCTAATTATGAGGTTTATTCACACCTTAGGTTAATATTATTTATTAAATGATAAAATAAAGGAAATAATTATTACTGCAATACTCAAAAAGGTTTTTCTAAAAGAAGTATTGCTTATTTCTCCCAAGAAAAGAGGGGTGTGTGTGTGTGTGTGTGTGTGTGTGTACATGCACGTGCACACAACTCTGCAAGAATGTTTATACCTGTGCCTACTTGTATTCTGTATTGCAAGGAACTGAGAAACCTCCATGACTTACTTCAGGCATTAATAGTCAAATATTTCATTCTTGATGTAAAAAGTCAAATAGCTCAACTGACACACAAATAGAAACTCTTAGTTTAGAAATATATTCAATTCCTCCTTTCTGTCTTTCTAAGAATAGTTACAATCACAATACTTTTTTCTGCAAAAACAGTTTCTCATGCCTATTGAATAAAACATATATATTCCTTAGCTTAGGCATTCCAACCCCTTCATAATTTTTCAGAATTACATCCTACTGTTTAGCAAACCAAGAAGTTCTATGCTGTGGCCATTGTGCTCCCTAACTCTGAATCTTTCCAGTAGTTCTCTTTACTAAAATGGTTACTCACTTTTAATTTCTTAAAATCCCACTTAGCCTTCAGACACAGCTCAATAGCCATCAGCACTGCAACCATCCCTCAACTCTGCAACTCATTTTCCAATGAACTCGTTTTATTGATTGATTGATTATGACAGGTGTTCCCTATTAATTTCACGTCATTTGTTTTTAATCATAATAGTTTTTGGTATGCTATCAGAGCTAGGGTGTCTTTTCTACTTCTATATACTTCCTAGTGCTAACTACACACAATGAGTGCTCAATACCTTTGCCAAATAAAATTAATAAAAGAGAGAATCCCAGAGGCAAAACATACCTAAAAGCAGGGAAACAGTTTTATATGCACAAGTGACATGATAACACAAAACACATATCCTCCAAACTCTAGAAAATGAAAGCTATCCCAGAAACGGTGAGGTTATGCATAATCAATTTTAGAGATCACTCAAGTCCAGGAAAAAATTGTATTCTAACACATTCATATGCTATTAAACTTTCTAGACACATAAAAATGCAACATCAGCTACTACATGTAACAGTACTTTGGATGTTTCAGCAAAGTCCAAAGGCTTAAGAGTTCATTTCAAATATGTATTGAATACCTAATTTATTGCTGAGCATCTTGCTAAACACTAAAGATCTGAAAAGTGGTATGAGTCACATAATTTTAGAAGCATATTTATATGCCATTTTCAAATTTTTCTGGTTGCATGCAGAATAAGTAATTGAATATTAAGTGCCCCCACAAAGTTGTCATTAAAAAAAAAAAGGTGGGGAAACTGACTTGAATCACTATAATTTAAAAAATAAAAACACACCTAAAGGAGCTGGGTTCTCTTTCTACTGCTGTTGAAATGGGTGCTAAGAATAGAGGAACCTTGATTTTAGTTCCCATTTTGATACTAACTAGTTGTATGCCATTGGGAAGTCTCAAGAACTTTTTTTCAGCCTCTCATTTGTCAAAAAGACAGTACCATCTGCCCTATTTAGCCTCACAGCACTGTTATGAGAATGAAATAAGACAAATACATGTCATCTCACATTTTATTTTCAAAACGTATGTGAGAAACCGTAATTTTCTTGTTTAGAAAATTCAGTTAATTTTTTAACAGCAGATCTCAAACTGCTTCATAGTACATTTCAGTAAATAAATACAAGACTGTTAACCCATGAATTTAAAATAGCCCACACAAGCCACTGATGGTTAAGACTGGCACATACAATCCCAAACTGGTTATGAAGACCTACTATATTGCATTACATATTTAATTTAGCCAAAAAATGGTTTTACTTTGTTGTTAAAGGTACTCATGGTAAAAGCTGATACTATTTTGATCAATATAGTATATTCTAAAAACAATGCCACATTCTTAGAGCACAAGCACATTAGCTAATCTACACTGTTAAAAAGTAGTGCTTATTTGCCCAGAATTCACAGACGTTTCATTATAAAGCTATAGGTCTAAAAGCAGTTAGTAGTCATGTCAAGTGACTTTCAAAGTTCCATTTGGCCCATCAGAAAGGAATCATAATTAGCAAATAAAATAGGCAGTAAAATAGAAAAAGTAAAGGAGGGTATGAATTTTATAATAAAAACAAAATGGCATGAACAATAAGCAATTCAACTATGATACTGAAAATAACTCCATAATTGTAATGATACACAAACTGTACACTATTTTTCGTAGCAGAATACCCAGAAAAGTAGAATAATAAAAATATTGACACATAAACACAAACACCAATTTGAGTATTCCCATCCAGGGGAATTATTATTTTATATTAACTGTATTTCATGATATTATGCTACAACTGCCAAAAAGATATCTCAGGAAAGGAAATATTTTAAAAATTTACAGATTGAAATGGACTCAGCTTTTTAAAAAGTTATGTGAATCCATCGAATTACCTTTTTAGTCTTCTGAGCTGTCTTTAAAACACAGTCCAAAATAGTATGTCAGATTCGAGAAATTAAATAACCCTATGCCACCCCAAAACAAACCAAAAACTCTCCCCTCCAAAACCTTAAACTTATTTCAAATTTTGAAGCATAAAAGAATGCATAACACAGCAAGCAAGGATAGATTATAGAAATGTTGCCACATTACACATATTTAATAACAATCTCTCTAAAGGGACCATTGTCATCTGCTCTTTTAGTTTGTGATAAGAAATTCTAAGTAAACAGGGTACTTTTTCCCACTGATCCTGGCTTAATAATTTACTAGTGTGAGAGTATCTACTGAAAAAAAAAGAAGTAAAGAACTTTTTGGTTTACTTAGGCATGATGATTTTAAAAGACTCAAACCTTTGCGGAAGACTCCTTGAGTTCGATGAGACTGTCCTGTAGAAAATGAATGGAGATGACAGGTGAGCTGGCATAGTTCTCAGAACCCAGAGGAACTTTGGGAAGTATGGCTGTAACCTGGAAATAAATCAGCTACCTCTTGTGAAGATAAATTCCATGATATCATTATCAATATGAATATCAACAATAAAAAAACTATGTAATGGAATTATGTTAAAAAAAACTAAATTATATGCACTCGATGTAAGAAATTAAAAAAAAATTCATTCTTTATGCTCAAATTTGTAAATGTCAATGCCACTTTTTTTTAAATATCTCTGCACTTATGCTTTAAGTAATTTAAGAGGCTTAAGAAAGCAAGACATTTTTTCTCCACAAAATATTTAAAATAGTGGAGGTTACTGTGGAAGAACATTAACTTATATTTTCATAGTCTTTCTTTAATTGGAAAATTCCAAACTTTACTTCACTTAAAACTTATACATATTTTTTTAATCCTAGCTGAAAAATTTAGTGGCATTATATTACAATAAAACAAAACATATCCAACAAAGAGTAGAGCACTGTTTTTGCAAAGCACCTATGATTGGTGAATCTCATAACTCCCACAAGAAAAAAAAAAGAGTATTAAAAAAAAAAAAAAAGAAAGGAAGAAAGAAAAAGAAATCAATTACGGTATTCCACCACAGTGCTCTTGATGAAGAATTAATAACTTACAGTTTTAAAAGTTCAACGTACTGCAAATTCAAAGATTCCATGAAATTAGATGACTTTAGTATTAAAATTAAATATGGAGCAAGGAATGGCTACCCTGAGTCTTCAAGAAGGCTACACCCACGATTTTGTGCTGCAGTTGAATGCCTGGGGTTTCTCTTTGCTGGGTGGTAGGATTGGATGCCACATCTGCTCTTATCGTAACGCAAGGTTCAACTTGTTGGGAACCCAATGGGTATAAACAAACCTCCAAGGGAAGATACAACAGAAGCTGCATGCTCACTGAATATACACAACTACAGGAGAACTGATCACCAAGGAGACTTTAAAATGGAACTCCTTTCAAGACTCCTTCTTAGAAGGCACATCGGTATGATGCTCATCAAGAAGCTTGATGAATTCAGAGGTATCTTGTTTATCCTGTATCATCCAGGAAGTCTTCAGTGCTATATATTCTTCAATATTTATGCTGAAAAATAGGCTTCTTTCTGCTGAAAAGATTCATTTGCTTGTAGCTACCATTGCACTCCAAAAAAGCCTGCTTAAAGCAGTGAGGCACTTCTGGGTAAAATTTCTCTTGCACTTTGAAACACTACAAAATTAGTGCTAGGTCCTTGAAGTTTTAACATTTTTATAATAAAAATACTCAATAGGAAAAAATATCAGTCCACCAATACAGAAAAAATTCATTTTCTAATGCAATATAAAACCTCCAGTGGCTCCAGTGAATACTTGGCACAAGACTTGAAGGAAGTCAGGACACTGGTATTCCAAACAGGTGAGCCTAACATGGACGCTGCCTTCCTCAGGCTATACTAACCTTTACTGTGGAGGAATGTGATGGAGAAGGGTGGGTATCAATTTTGCGGCGTTTTTGTTCTGTTAAGACAAAAAGAAATGGTCAGAATAGAGTGTATTTCCAGTTTTCCAAATACTTAAAAGAAAAGGAACAACTTTTAAGATCATCATGTGTTCATCTCCCTAGCAAAATCTCTACATAACTTACCAAAACAAGGAGACAACAAATGCACATTAAAATAACAAAAAGGTAAACAAATATAAAGAAAGGAACACTTGCCCCTTTCAGGCTCTGCAATATCTGATCGGGGAACAGGTGACTTCAAGGACCCAGAAACTGTTGTTTTTTCTCCTCCTTTAACATTTTCCTTTGATTTCATTTCCTTTGCTATATCTCTTTCTCTGGATGGCTCCTTCTCTCTTTCCCTTTCTTGAGTCGATTTTGATTCTACGATGGGAACAGTCGTCTTGAATTTCTCATCTTTAGTTTTTTCTTCCTTCTTGAATTTTTCTTTTTCTTTGTCAGACTTAGGCGTTCTTTCCTTGGTCTCTCTTGCTTTTTCATCTTTATTTGGCCGCTCTTCCTTTGGTTTTTCTTTACCATCTTTACCAAGTACCCTGGCCTCTGGAGTAGTAGCTGGAGTCTTTTCTTTTTTCTCTTTTTCTTTGTCTTTCCCTTTTTCTTTGTCATTTTCTTTAACAGCTTTGCTGCTTAAGAATAAAAGCGGATTTTAGGACAAATACTCATAAAATATAGTCCATGTTTAAAATCATAATAGGGTTTCTTATTGACTTTAAAAATCCTAGAACTAAGAGGAATCCTTTGAAAAGTAAAGGACAACTTAAGTAAAAAGGAAAACATTTCTTTATCCAGTAAATAATAAGCAAATTCATGAAAGCAAATTAAAAGAACCTCAGGTTCTTTCTGTACACATTCATAATCTTTGAGGCTAACAAAGTAAAATCCAAAAATATATTCCACAAATCAACCAAGGGTGCTAGCATCAGGGGATAAATTATTGAGCTGGATGGATTTACTACTCTAAATTAGTGTAGGCTTTTCCTAGGTTAACTAGACTTACTCAGATTGCCCACAGCAATCACTCTATCCTAAATTTTTTTCTAACTTCACCACCTACATCTCCCTGAATATCCCAACATGGGAAACAAAACTGCTAACCATAATTTAGATGGTGAGCACACATCATCAAAATAGGGGTGTATATACAAAATTTCAAAGTCCAACTTAAATGACTTTCATACTGCTCAACTACTGCTTTCCTTCAATTTATGCTTAATGAGGCCAATTAAAGGAAATTTAGAATTGTGACATATGGCACTATGTTCCTACCTGTTTGAGCCACTATTTCCATTGCTTGAATTCCCTTTTGGTGTGGCACTAGAAGCTTTATTAACAGCTTTCACACCACACTGAGATCTCTCCCTTGATTTATCTGAAATAAAAATAAGGTTTTCTTTAACATGCCCCTAAATGTAAATAAACAATTTCACAGCCAAATGATTAGAGGATAATTAGAATCAGCAGAATGATTACTTTTTAACAGTTACATATTCTCACCTAAGGAATAAAATTATAATATTAAGCTAGCACCATACTTGTCACATGATATAAAACATTCCAATATGATAAAACAAAAACTATTATTTATAAGTTTCTACAAATAAGCATACCAGTCTCCTCAGTGCTGCTTTCATCTGATTTAGATGCACTTCCTATCGATGATGAAGAAGGCCCACCACCAGGCCCATTTTGTACACTGGCCACAGCATTCCTCGGAGGGGGGTCTTTGTGATGAAACTCATTTTCAGGTATCATGTATGACTTTTTACTTTTCAACTGCCCAGAGTAGCTGAAAGTCGCACAAAGTGTTTAAATATACAAATACAAATCAAAAAGCACAAACATGGGGTTTAAAAGAATAAAATTAGCAAGTTATTTGTTCGACTACTTGGTTCCAGAGAATAAAAAATATTAATTTTCAGTAATTTCTTAAAGGTCCTTTTAGAGAGTCCTAAATACTTTCTTAAAAATAACTTCAAAATAAACTAATCCTTAAACTGACTTTATTTTTTGCTCTGGAAGATCTGATAAATTCACTATGATGTTAATATTACATTTCCTCCCATTTGAGACGTAGTATATATAACTTGTGACACTATCATCCAGTATAGACCGGAAGTTGATAATCAGAAGTGACAACTCTCACCAGCCTGTGGGAACATGAGCGCATAATCTCCCATAATCTCCTGAAGTAAGGCAGAAGATAAACTTCAACACTGTAAAACATTTTAAAGTCTTCAGAATCCTTCTGTCAGCTAGTCTCATAAATTACATTAAAGTATAATTTTGTTACCCCATAGCCAATGCATATAGATCTGGCCTCTTCTCTTTTTCTTCTTGGCAGATTTTATGCACTCTTCTTTCCAAAGCCTGACCCAGATTCAAAACTTTTGGATACCAAGGAAGTATTTTTGTTAGCACAATCAAGATATTCCTGATGTGAGTATATTCGCCCGTTTCAAGGCAATGTACCGATGCCTACAACAAACATTTTAAGATCCATTATTATTATTAAAGTACAAATACGAAGAGAAAATACTTTTTAAAAACCCAATTTTTTTTTTACCTTGGTTAGTTTGTAATGCCATTTATGTACAACATGCCGAAAATTTTCATAATCTAATTGATCAGCTTTATTTCCACCATCAAATCCAGTTGCCCGTAATATGGTAAGGAATCCTGGGTAGTTTCCACATTCCTAAGGAAAAACAGTTTGTCACTTTTAAAGTTACATCTGACAAAACAAAAGCTGAAACTTAAGTAGACTAGATCAATGATTCCACATAAAAACAGCATGAATATTTGGATAGGTAGTTTTCACAGAAAGGTTTGGATTATTGCATGATCCCAATTTGAAATGCCAGTTTAAAATAGAATAAAAAGGTATGCTATTCTTTACAATTGGATCTTAAACTCAGCTTCCCTTTTAAAATTGAACAATCTAAAGATTACTGCAAGTGGTCATTCTATACATGAGTAAAGCATAAGGTATTTATCATACCTTTTCATATGTGGCTCTATCACTATGCCACCTGGTCACAGTCTCTAACATGCAGCAAAGAAATCTCCCATATCGACTAGCTTCATTTTCAGTACAGCTTGCAACTGTGTAAATGATGTCAGAGAAAACCTACAGGGAAAAGTAGTTAAGAAAAAAAAGCCAAGGTCAAACCAGTTTAATTATTAGAACATTGTATTATAGCAAGTCATACCAGGTAAATTCAGTCAAAATGTATTTCCCCTTTTATATTTATACTTGCAGAGAATTTTGGAGAGTCTGGCTATTGAGAGATAATAGCACATTCATAAAGCAACAACAAGAAAAGAACTTTTATAAAGAAAGCTGATTTATGACAGAAAAAAATCTATCATTATCACATAATAACTTCTTAAAGACAGCTATAAATATGACTAGGACTGGGGGGCAGTAAGTAGAAGCAAAACTGAAACTAAAATAGGCAGCTGACATGCTATAATGTACATGACATCTCTAAACCACAAAATGCAGTAATTCAATATAAGAAAAAAGCCAGATGCAAAAATCTGTGAATATGACCACACTAAAAAGCTTCCCTGATTTTATGCAGGCAAGAAGATGTAAAATTTTTTATTGTGTTTTGTGTGTTGTTTTTTTTTTTTTGAGAAGAATGGAGAAGAATCCTATGATAAGACCTAAATTCAAATGATGATTTAATAGCTTAATCTTGAATGCTGTAACATACAGTTATTACTCAAAGTGCTTTTTACGTGTAGTGACTCATTTAATCATCACAACAATCTCATGAAGCAAGTGCTTTTGTCCCATCTTACAGATAAGAAAACTGAGGCACAGAGAAGTTAAATAACTTGTCAAAGATCAGACTGCTAGAAAGTAGTAGAGCTAGGATTCAAGTTCAGGTACTTGGCTCTTGAGTTCATGCTTTTAACCAAACACACAATACCTCTATAATGTTTTAGCTATCTTTGTGTGAGACTTTTAAAAGTTGCAATAAAAAGAACTTACTCGATCATAGCAAAGAAGTGTGGAAAAATTTGGAGTTTTCTGTTGATGTACCAATTCAACAAAACGAGCACAGTAAACAGCATCAATTGCTGAAAAAATACATCGAGGAAATATACACAGCTGTAGAAATTTTGTGATGGTCTCATTTTTGGTAGATTCTAAAAATAAGGGAAGAATATATTAAGTGGTAAATTTCTTCCTCAATTGCCTCAAGGCCACTAAATATGACAACATATTAACTTTAGTGTAGAGAATGCTATAAAACCACAAACTATTTATAGTTTGTAACCAAAGGTCATGCCTGGGATAAGACTATCATTTTTATTCAATGTGTACATATTCTATCTACAATTTTCCCAGAAATATGATTTTTATACAGAAAAGTTGAATGATAAGCTGTCAATATTATAGTTATGAGTTAATTAATTTCACTTCAAACTAAACCAGTTCCTTCAGTGGAAATGTGAAGTTGATTCTGCATTAATGAATAACCAAAGAATGGGATAGTGAACACTTGAGTTGAAATACAAACAATACACTTCAACACCTCCAAAGTTATAAAGGTTTGTTTTTGTAATTTAGCAGTAGCAGGGATATGTAATATTTCCAACAACTTACTTGCTAAAAGCCAGTTGTCCTTTTCCAATTTCAGTCTCTGTAGAACTCTCTGTACATGTTCCATCTGTTTCTTTTCTTCTTCAAGAAGTTTGTCCTGAAGAGCAGTACAACGCTCCTTCTCTTTTTTCTTTTTATTTGGAGGCTACAAAGTAGAAGTTAGATACTTCCTAACTATATGCACATTACCCTCCCTTTTTAATTAAAAAATTTAACAGCTAAATGTTGGCACTTTGTAATAACTTCAATACAGATGTACAGTAGATCCACTTGAATGTGTTACTTTCACCTCCATTTCATCACATCCAGAACAGTGTCAAAGAGTCTTAGCACACCAGGCCACCTTCCTTAACACTGATAAATTCCATTTGGGGCATGCATGGAGTCATCTTTGACTCTTCCTTCGTTATAATACATCCCAATTATTTGCAGTATCCCACTATCTTGACCATGGTCAGTGGTCTCTATCTCATAATGAATTACCCAGAAAAGTTACCTAGGGTCTCTAGCCTAATGCTTGCTCCTTTCTTATCAAAAGTATCCTTAATACTGCTTTCATAACCTTTTTAAAGTACCATTTTTAATGATTATTACTTCCCTGCTTAGCTAAAGCAGCTCTCAATTTCATCTATTTTTATTTTTATTTTTTATTTTTGGTGGTGCTGGGGATTGAACTCAGGGCCCTGTGCATGTGAGGCAAGCACTCTATCATTTGAGCTATATCCCCAGCCCCCTCAATTTCATCTATTTTTCTATCTTTCAATGCCTTATATAATCTGGCACCATCCTTACTATATAAATTTATCACTATGCTATTTCTTCCTTTACTAGAACACTATAGAGTGGTGTCCCTTTTACCTCCATATTTCCAAGGCCTGCCTGACTCTAGACTCAGCTCTTCAAGAAAGTCTTCTCTAAAGAGTTCCCCTTCTGGAAAGTCCTACTGTTCTTGCAATTGGAGTCACATAGGTAGGTCACTTTCAGTTACCAGCATAGCCTTCAGAAGAAAAGCAAACTCAACTGCGTTTTTTTTCTTAAATACTTTTCTAGTTGTTAAAGGACCTTTTTTAAAAAAATATAAAATATATATATATATATATATATATATATATATATATATATATATATATTGCTGAGAATCGATCCCAGTGCCCCCCACATGCCAGGCAAGCGCTCTTCCACTAAGCATAACCCAGCCTCCTCAACTGCTTTTTGATTAATCATAATTTCATCCATTCACCAAGCCTCTGCCCCACCAATTAAGAGGTTACCATTAAATCCACTCAAGAAAATATTATCCAACAACAAGAGCTTCAAGAATCCCGAGCTAAAACAAAATATGGAGTAAATATGCACTTGAGTTGCTAGAACAAAAACATACCATTTCCTGATTGTCATCAATTGCTTTCATCTGGACTTTAAGTTTATTGACTTCTCGTTCATAGCTGGTATGTGGAACAGCAAGGTCATACATTGTCAATGACCAGAATGTGGCATAGAATTGTGGGCTGATGTCATCCCAGACTTTGGAAACATGTAAGGAGACCACTGCTTCATGGACAGGAGCCATCACCATCTCACATGACGTAATGTACTTATGAACTTTATGCTGCTGTTTACTTCCCTTTTCTGATTTTTTAAGTTCATCATACTTTGACTGGAGATAAAAAGTAAAAAAAAAAAAATATCATACACACACAACACAATTTATAGCTTTGACTTTCATGATATAAAAACTTGTATTCCCTTTTAAAGAATCAAGATGACCATCTTAAAACTGTTATGGAAATTTTAGTTCCTGAACATTAACACTTTAAGATAAATCATCCCTGGAAGCTGTTCCAATCTTTAGTCTCATGTTCTGAGCTTTTCAGGAGATTTAATAAAAGCTGATCTTCTGAGTGAGTGAACAAGATATATGTACCCCCAACCATTCTCCCCACCCTACTCCATCTCACTGCTCTATCAGGAATGGAACATGAAGGACTCCTTACAGTCCATGAACATGCAGGGCTTCCAGTCCTCCTTTTGAGATGTTTGACAGAACCAAGAGGAGGGTTGTAACATTAGTGAAGAAGTACAATGGAACTAGTAACAGCCAACCAAAGATGTAACATAGTATCACTGCACACAGTTTCCACCAACTGTTACAATTTGTCAATTAATAAGATGGATCAACTCTAGGAAAAGTTGAGAAAATTTCTTTAAGACTCCTAAAGTAGGGTGACCATCTGTCCTGGTTTGCCAGGGATCTAAAGGTTTACCCAGATGCAAGACTTTAGTGCTAAAACTGGGAAAGTTCAAGGCAAACCGGGACCAGCTGGTTACTGCTAAGCCAAATAAATTTTTCTATAATTAGCTGTGGTATATTGAAGTTTAAAGCATGTGATAATTAATGTTATTGCTTCTTTGGCCTGACTAATGTATGCTAACTTGGAAGAAAGTCAAAGGAAGGGCCATCCTCTTAGCTATATGAGAAAAAAATCTGTTAGTATAAGATGGACTGTGTATTAGTCCATAGAGGAAATGTAAAAAAGAAAAGTAATACAGAGTAGAGTTGTTATTATCTCATGTCCATCAGTCTCTTTAGGATAAAAGAGCTCTCACCAGGAAAATTACACTTGGATTGGGCATTGTCCTTAAAGTGTAAGGAAAGAACTTAAGTCTTTCAGTTTGTGCTAAACATGTAACCCAAAAATAGATGGTCAGAGGTCAAAGGTTCTATACCAGTTCTGTACTAATAGGCAAGAGGCTCAACTCCTTACAGTCCAGGTGCCTTACTTCCTAAGTGCCTTGATGCTGCTCCACCCCTAGGTTCAATGAACTAAAAGCATAACAAGTCCTTAGTACTGTTCTAGAAGTTGGAAGACTTATCTCCTGTTATCTCCATGTTAGAGAACATGCTGACAGTGAGCTACAAAGAAAACTAGTTATGAGTATAAGTCTCAATTACATCAGAGACCTGAGAGAATAGCAACGGGGAACACAGGGTTTTTAAATTTATAAAGTGGATCTTATTGAAGGTAACTAATATGAATCTAGGTGAGCAGAATGACACCTGCTAAGGTCTAACAAAACACAGGATAAAACAGTGCTGAAACTACACGCATTAGATAACATAGCTAACTAATTTGAGAAAGAGTTAGAACATGCACCGGGGCAAAGCTTTGCTTCAAACCTGTGTCTCAAGATGTTTCAACAATTAAAAGTAAAAAGTATGCTACAGGTATGAGAGGGCTATTTGATAACTCCAGTCTCCCCAGTCCTCTGTTTCTGAACCTGTGACTTCTATGGCTAGGCCTCCTCCTAATCCCTATCTAGTTAGAAAAATAAGCTCCATCAGAAAAGACAGTGGTACTTCATATTTACCTAGGATGACTATTTCTTGGTCTAGTTAAACTAACTAGCACTTGAAGAAGAATCAGTTTTCTACATCACAAGTCACCTGGGAAACAAGATGTATGGAATAGAACTGGTAACAAATCATTATACTGTACTTCTGACTACTGTTCAAAAAGCTCTTTTCTTATTGGCCTAAAAATCTGAGCAGTATTTGGTTGAATTATTCCCAAGAGAGACTTGTAATCACCAATTTATGGAAGGAACCCAACAGTCCTCTAATATTCATGCACTTTCCTTCTTTCATGAAAGGCCCTTCAAAAGAAGGAGTTCACCTAAAATACAAAAGTAAGGATCCCCAGGGCAGTATGGGTGACCACCCAGTGCAACCTATGTTGCTGAGGAACTCACTTTTCAGAGAGGGGCATGAAAAAGAAGTTCAACTTCATATACTTTTGTTTTTCTCCTTAGCCCTGAGAAGGAAATTCCACTTCTTTGATTTTCTGTCTCTTAAAAAACACAGAAACAATATTTTACATGGGCCAGTAAATAGGTAAGTAGTTACTGGTATGAATGACCTGTTCCATTTTCTGACCAGGAAAAATTCAGACAACCAGGTGATCCTGTTTGCCAAGGTTCATTATCACCAATTAGTGTGTTCATTTCTCAGTACAGGACAAGACAAGTCAGAATTTCTGAGATTAAGCAATTCTCCCATCTCAGATCTTCAAGAAATCAGATCCCTTGTTTCTATAGCTGAGACACATCTACCATGAGGTAGAGCAACAATTTAAGACATAACTACAGAAAGACAGCATATAATTCTTCGGATTGAGAGATTCTAAAGGGGAAGAAGAGGCCTAACCGTACTCCCTGATCCTAGTTTTCTCACTAGAGTGTATAGGACAGAAAGCATTGCAAGATGCTAATAAAGTGGTAATTCAATCCAGTAACATTTAGTTAGTTATTAGAGGGAAGTGAAAAACTGCAGCAGTTGATACATAAACCCTAACAGTGAATGGTCAATTACACGATCGGTTGAACCTCACATTTCTCAGCACCTTTTTTGCATACCTCTACTACACAGTTCTGTGTCCCTACTGGAAAAAAAGAAGGAATCTTGGTTTAAGAGAAAGGAACAAGATCTTCCCCAAAATCCTAAGTGAAATTTCTATAAAGTACAGATTTTAAAACAAATAAACAAAAAGGCCAGAATCCATGTCTACAGAAAAAAATGAAGGATATGCTGGGGGTTCCATAAATTGACAAGGCCCTAAGGGAATGAAAAGTAGGTTCCCATTAGAGGCATGCTTTGCAGGGACCAGTACAGGTGACAGTTGAGGAAGGGCTATCTACTCTGCCCCATATCTTCACTGGAATTCCAATATAGTCACTACTGGGATGCCATGCTTGGGAAGTTTTCAGCTTATTTTTTTGGTGTGTGTTGTGGGGTGTTGCCAGGGATTAAAAACTCAGGGGCACTCAACCCCTGAGCCACATCCCCAGCCCTTTTATGTATTTTATTTAGAGTCAGGGTCTGACTTGCTTAGAGCCTCACTTTTGCTGAGGCTGGCTCTGAACTCGAGATCCTCCTGTCTCAGCCCCCACACCACTGGGATTACAGGCCTGTACCACCATGCTGGGCGGGCTTTGGCTTATTTTGAGGCAGGTTTTTTAATGGTTTCATTTAAATGGAAATAAGAAAATAACCATAAATACACCTTTCCTAGAAGCTAAACAAAAGAAAAGGGCAATAATTTTTAGGCAGTGGTTGTTAATTCTTCTTCCTTTCTAAGCATTATGGGTAATAGTCATCTGACAGGAATATTCTGAAAAAAAAAATAACAGGTTTCTCTGTAGCCATTAGGAATGTTACTCAAGAGACATACCCATATTCACAAGCATCATACACACACACAGACACACACACAGTAACAACCAAAACCAAAAAAAAATCACACACACACAACACACGCACAAATTTCCAAGCACCTTTCAATTTACTGAATTAGAATTTTGGGCCTGAGGATGCTGAGTTTTTAAGATGCTTCTCTAGTAATTCTCATCTGGGTTTGAAAACTAGTTTGCAAGTGTCCATAAGACATCAACCAGGACAACTGTTGGAGCAGTAACAATAAAAAGACTTTTGGGGGGGAGGGAGGTTACTGGGGATTGAACACAGGGGTGCTTTTCCACTGAACTACATTCCAAGTCTTTTTTATTTTTATTTTTTATTTTTTTTTGTACTTTGAGACAAGGTCTCATGAAATTGCTAAGGCTGGCCTTGAATTTGCAATCCTACTGCCTCAGCCTCCTGAGTCACTGGTATTACAGGCATGCACCACTACACCCAACAGACTCATCGTTAAAGGATGTATTTTCACTTACATAAATAGAGGAAGGAGAATGGGAGAGGGGAAGGAGGCGGAAAGGAAAATGGGGAGATCATGAACTGAAATCAAATTCCATGCATGAATGATTTTGTCAGGATGAATCTGACTACTATATATAACTATAATGTGCTAATAAAAAATAAGCTATTAAAAAAGGATACATTTGTATTGTACACCATTTGGAAATGAATATTAACAAAAGATAATAACTCTAAAGAGACCTAATCTATATTAAACTAAAATACATTTAAAACTCAAACACTTAAGAAAGAATTTAGAATCATTCTTGAATGGTAACAAAAATACCTGTACTTACCGAAATATGATGTGCATACATTGGCCTAGACAGAAAAAATGCTGCATCATGGGGTGTATGGAATTCATTACAGAGCACATCAATTGAAGGCACTCGCTTTATATAATCTTCTGTGCTTAGATTTGATGCTAAAAACCCACCAAATTGTACCAGGGTATCATGACACTAAATTTTTAAAATGAGACAAAAATCACAGAATGTTACATTCTATAAAACCATCATAAACATTTTCAAAAATGATTAAGATATGTCATTTTAGTAACTTTTGATCAACAATTAAGAATTCAAATTTTAATTGTGGGAACATGGTTGGAACTGAAGGACATTATGTTAAATGGCATAAGCCAGGCACAGAAAGACAATTACCACATGTTCCCACTCATATGTGGAAGCTAAAAAAGCTGATTTCATAGAAGCTGCAAGCAGAAGAGTGGTCACTAAAGACAAAGAAGGATGAGGACAGAGGAGGAGTGATATGTTGAGGCTGGATCACAGGTACCAAACTATAGTTACATAGAATGAATAAGATCTAGTGTTGAATAGTACACAATAGGCAAATTATAGCTTACAACAATATATTTTACAAAGAACAAGAAAAGGGGAGTTACAAGGTTTCCAACACAAAGCAATGATAGATGTTTAAGGAGATGGAAACACTAATTGCTAATTTAGTCATTACACACTGTATATAGCTGATTATCACACTATACCCCATAAATACATAATTCTTATTCAATTAAAAATTTTAAAAACTTAAATCTGATGCTTTCACATATATATTGGCCACATAAATATTTTATTATTGTCAAAAAACTACAAATTTTACATCTAAAGACTACCTACAAACACAATCACAAAATCATATTACAAAGAAGATGCCAAGGCCCTAATAGGTTGATTAATCTAAGGCTTTAATAGTCAAGTAAGTCTCTTAAGTTCCAAGCTATTATTTGGCATTTTAGATAGAATATATTTACATAAAATTACATAAAATAATATGCACAGGCAAATCAAATCCAATTCCTTTGCTGTTAAAAGATGAAAACTTTATAGTATACATAAATATTAAGCACTAAAACCTACAATTAGCACACTAAATGTGTTTAACTATCACCAACCAGATCACAAAGAAAAATGAGATGGCATCTAATGAGATGGCATCAATTGTGATTGAATTCCAGATTTCCAGAGATAAATAAAGATAGGAAAAGAAACAACTTGAAATTGCAGGAATTTAATAATAGGATATTTAACTAAAAACATCATACATACTATAACATCTCCTACAGCCATCTCTTAAATACCAAAAACTGTACAGAAATAGAGGCCCTAATTTCAGAATGCCCATTTGAACATTACCGCTCTTTCCCACTCACATGACGTGCAAAATTGAAATTTTCCAAATTATGTCGTGTTCTCTATTTCCCTTTATCAGGATTTAAAAATCTACATCAATACAAAAGTCACTTAAACTTACCTGGTCATAGAGCTTTCCCACAAGTTTCAAATGTTTCTCTCCGCCTTCCTGAAAGATTACCCCATTCCTCTGCTGAGCCATAAGCAAACAGAGAGGAAGAGCAAGATCATGGTCCAATAATGCATCCTTTAATCTCTGAGAGGATTTTTTAGTGTTTCTAATCTGGCCAAAATAACCACCCTGCATAAGAGAAAATAAATTTACTGGCATACAGTGCACATAGCCCATACCCTCTGACTTGATAAAGACATAGAAGAAAGCCAAGTCATAATTTTGAAAATAAAACATTCCTACATTTGATATCCCTTCCTTTTTTCACAAATTTATTCTAATGACACCTTTATTGATCACACTGAATTAAAGATAACTGTTAATTGTATTTAAACTTCTGCATATTTTCCATTTTTTCACTTTGCAGTCCCTTGTCAATTTTTATTCAATGTGGAAAAGGTTCAATAGAGTTACTATGCATATCACTGAGGATATATATCACTGAGCACTGAAGATTTAGAACTTCTTTTTAGTACACATGTAATACTGTCTTTTATACTGTTTTTTAAAAAGATTACTATAACTAATATATCTAAATTTTTTAAAAGGGAGGTAGTATGGTTGCTGAAAGGGGACACATATGGCTTTGACATTGGCTTTATATACTTATGTATTGTTTGAATTTGGGGGGCTTCATACCTGGGATCAAACTCAGAGACAGGGTTGCTTAGGGCCTCATTAAATGGCTGAGCTGGCTTTGAACTCACAATCCTCCTGTCTCAGTCTCCTGAGCTGCTAGAGTTATGGTTGTATACCATCACACCTGGAACATTCCCTCCTTTATTGGGGGGGGGGGTTTTACAGGGGATTGAACTCAGGGACACTCAACCACTGAGCCACATTCCCAACAACCCTATTTTGTATTTTACTTAGAGACAGAGTCTGAGTTGTTTAGTGTCTCACTTTGGCTGAGGCTAGCTTTGAATTCACGATTCTCCTGCCTCAGCCTCCTGAACCACTGAGATTACAGATGTGCACCACTGCAGAGCTACTGTTTAAATTTTTTACTATGACCATGAACATAGTAGTGCTACCTTATAATATATATATATATATATATATATATATATATATATATACCTTATATATATATATTCCAAAATTCATTGTATATTTTTGAAACCACAGATAGCATCAAACTATAAACATACAGCATTTGTTCTATACAGGCATACATATATGATAAAGTTTAATATATAAATTAGGCACTGTAAGATATTAATAGTAACTGATAAAGAATTATAAGAATATATCACAATAAAAATTATGTGACATTATGTGTGGATGTTCTCTCCCTGCCTCAAAATATTTTATTGTACTGTACTTTCCTTTCTTATGATGCAAGATGATAAAATGTCTATGTGATGACATGAAGGACACAGGCATTATGATGTAGCATGAGCCTACTTAAGTGAAGTGTTACTTGAATTCAAGTACTACAATGATCAATCTGATAATGAAGACACCTATTTATATCATCAATCTGATGGCTACTAAGTAGCTGTTAGCATATACAACATAAATATGCTGGACAAAGGGATGATTCACATCGCAGGTGAGAATAAGTGAGAGGCATGACTTCATCCTTCATCATGCTACTCAGAATGGAGTTCAAATTAAGACTTATAATCGATGTGTTTCTGTTTTGTGTTGTAGCATTTGTTCTGGAAGCTTGTATTTACATTTTAAGTGTATCTGGTGAGTGGGCTGGAGCCCTCATCTGGGCCAGAAAAAAAAAAAAAAAAGAAGCCCTTCGGTCAAAAAAAAAAAAAAAAAAGACTTATAATCATTATGTATTATATTATGATATTATATTACATATATATTATATATAATAATTATATCTGGATTTTTCTATTTCATATTTTTGAACCATGATTGACTATGGATTAATTGAAACCTTGAAATACAAAAACCAAAGATGAGGTGTGATCAGTGTACATTCTAAATTTTAAAAGTCAGCAAACAAAAATAGCAACTCTTACCTCAGCTTTTAGCTGTTCCCCACCAGTCATGGCCTCTAGTTGCTCCATTGTCATTTCCTCTGTAATTTCTATTCCTGCCATTTTTTGTACCACTTCTTTTAATATAAGCAGGTCAAAACTATATAAATTAGCCAAAAAGTAAAAACAAATATTCGATAGTTAAAACATCCAATATGAAAGCCACACTACACTATAATTAATATACTGAGAGTGCCCCAATTATTTGTACATACACATGGAGGAAAGGTTAACACATTTTTTAAAGAACTATTCTGAAAAAATATTTTATGCATGTTTATGTTTAATTTTTTACTTGGAAATAATTTCAAACTTACACATAGGATACAAATAATGAAAAGAGTATATAAAGCACACTCATATCCTATACCCCAATTTCATCTACTTTTACCACTTTTACTCCTGTTTTCTTTTATCTTTTGCATTTTCTCTCCTTCCCGTTCTATTCACGCACAGGATTTTTGAACAATTTGAGATGAATTATTTAAATCATGGTCTTTTATTCCCTAAAATTCCTAAGAACACATTTTTTTTAAAAGCAGAACAATTCTTTTATATAACCACAGCATAGTTATCAAGTTCTGTAACTCTAATATTTAATCTACTATTCATATTTCATCTTCGTAAGTGGACCCAATTTCAAAAGAGTTATCGTGCAAATTAGTATACAAGTACCAATGAAATAATTTTTCTTTAAACTGTGTTTTAATCAGATGATCACAAAAATTTATTCACAGTACAGAAAACTGAGTATAGATTAAAAGATGTGTGTTCTTCTAGCCTACAGACAGTAAAATGTATAGGAATAGCTGATAAATGATCTGTTGACAAAATCCTGGGTCTATACATTCTAAAATGTTTTCACAAAAGTCAAAATAAGAAATCAGTCAAGAATCACTTTAATACTTCTTTAAAACAACAGATAGAAAGCAAACAAACTAAAAGCTATCAAAAAGCTTTAGGAGGGGCTAGAGTTGTGGCTCAGTGGTAGGACACTTGCCTCGCACGTGCAAGGCCCTGGGTTCAATCCTCAGCACCACATAAAAATAAAAGTATTGTATCCAAGTTCAACTAAAAAAATAATTTAAAAAAAAAAAAGCTTTAGGAAAAAAAATTCAATTTCTGTGATACTAGCCAATTTACTGCTGCTGATGCTTAATATACATACTAATTCACTATAAGTACTAATATTGGACCAGAATTATATAAATTTCGGTACTTATAAAGAAGAGAACACTGTCCAAAAGTTATATAAGCCTTATGTACATCTTAAGTTCAAATTTTAAAAATAATTATACTTTAAAGATACTATACACTCCTTTAAAAAAACATGTTCCTAACAGATGCTCAATGTGGTAAATTACTGCCCAGAAGCACAATATGCTTTGTCATGAGAGGATATACAATATACCATATTAACTATTTACTCAAAAGCCTAACAGGCAGTCAAAATAGGTAAATGTATCTTTTTAGTGAGCTATATTTATAGGGAAATATTACATTTATTTCTGAAAAAGGGTGTCTCTCTTTGTATTAAATTATAATTTCTCTTCATTAAAAATTCCATATAAATAAGTGAGCAACTGTTGTACTTGAGCCTATAATCAACAAGTGGTCTTTCAGGATAATAACAATCTCAATATTCCAAAACCACAGATGCACTCTAATTATTGAATTTCATTTACATTTGTTATGATTACCTTTTGCCTGCTTTGAGTTGATTGGCCACATACTGAAGGAGACCAGCAAGATCAATTGGATATTTACGAAAAACCGCACCACAGAAACTAGCCAGACCTATATAATTTTTTTAAAAAAAAGAATAAACAGTTCATAAAACAAAATGCATACTGTCATTTCTTCAACTAATTCGATTTTTAAAACAAAATGAGGTAGGAATGATTATATTGCTGATGCCACTTGTATATCTAAAACTACAAATAAATTTTTAAAAAGTTTTTAAAGCACAGGCAACAGAATACAAATGAATAGTGATAGCTAACATTTACTGTGTGAGTGAGTGAGTGTGTGTGTGTGTGTGTGTGTGTGTGTGTATGTAAAACAGCATATTGAACACTTTACATAGACTATCTCATTTAATGCTTGCAACAATCATCTTAGATTGGTATAAATGTACTGATGAGGCCAATATATGTCATGTAATTTGCTCCTGGTCACACAATACAAAGTAGTGATTCAAACCTATGCCACCTGATTAATGAGGACACAACAAAAATCTTGCAGATCACAGAGTAAACTTAAATGATAAAATACCTCTCTCAAAAGTTTGAGTAAAAAAAAAAAAATTTTTTTTTTTTTTTGGTCTAGAAACATGCTATAGTTGTGAAGCACCAAGGAAAGAGGTAAAGTATTGCAGACCAAAAAGCAGACAAAAGACCAGTTTTAACAAATAGTGCAAAAGGCCCCTGGAAAGTGCAAGAAGTTCATATTAATGGAGCCTAGAATATTGGGGAGGGTGAAAACATGAGGCTAAAACAGTAACCTGATTCCATAAGAACAACTTGTATGACTTATTAAATATTTTAGATGTTATAGGATAATAGGGAACCAGTGCACAATTCAGATATCAGACACATCAGGTTGAAAGAAAGAGAACCGAGAAGGAGTGTGACCAGTTCCCCGTAAGATCAACTCCTTTAAAATAACAGTAATTTAGGGGCTGGGGTTGTGGCTCAGTGGTAAAGTGCTAGCATGCATGAGGCACTGGGTTCAATCCTCAGCACCACATAAATGTAAAATGAAGATATTATGTCTACCTATAACTTAAGAATAAATATTTTTTTAAAATAACAGTGATTTAAAAGAAGGGGATTTTTATCTCCCAGGTAATGCTTCCCCAAACTCTGCCATAGTCAATAATGGTCTCAAGTTTGGAAAATCAATAAGTATTATATAGCAAAGGACTTGGACACTGTGTACACATCTAAGTACCTCATTATTCTTAAGAGCCCTCGACAAATATATTCTTGTATAGAAGTTCATTGGATCAGACAAAGAGTAATGAAGGGAAGGGGGCGGAATAGGAAAGATAGTAGAATGAACTGGGCATAACTTTCCTATGTTCATATACGAATACATAACCAGTATAACTACACATCATGTCCAACCAAAAGAATGGGATCAAAATTGTAATAGGTTGCACCCCATGTATGTAAGGTATGTTAAAATACACCCTATTGTCATGTATATCTAAAAACTACAAATAAATAAATTTGAAAAAAGTTTTTAAGCATAGGCAACAATACAAAACATAGCAGTTATCACCAACAGTAATCTCATCTTTGAAAAAATAAAATTACTTACTCTGAAGCCAGCTTGAGATGGTTGTGTCATCATGTTTCATTCTCTCCTTTTCTGGATTAGCCAAAGCTTCAATGATACAATCTTTTCATACATTAAGAAAAAAAATATTTAACTACATCTCTAACAAAGACCCTTACAACAAACAAAAAATGCATCTTGAGAGAAAATAAAACTGTTTGCTTCAAGTAATTACAAATTATTGACAAATATTCATTGTAATACCAACTTTTCTTCTTTAGTCTCTTTTCTACCTTTCAACAAACCAGATAGACTCCACCTATACCAAGATGTTTGATAAACCTAATGCCTTTATATAACACAAAGGCACTCACACAAGTGTACAGACACTCATTCTCCAGCTCACAATCTTGGTGGGCCAAACTTCAGATAATCCACCTGAATTAACCTCATTTGGTTACTAAAAGAAATTAGAATGAAAATAAATCATTCACCATTAATGGGAAATCTATGTATTCCTTCACTTGAAAGGATACAGGCCAAGACATCATAATTCAATGATGTGAGGTATTTCAATGAATCAACTACAGGTGTTATTAAATTATCATATTTCTGTATTTGTGACAAGATCTGGAAGATAGCAACAAAAAACAGATGTCATTAACTAAACAAAAGAGAACTACTATGCCAACTAAGTGATGGCTACAATTTTCCATACAAACAATGCTTATAATTAAAATGTTTTCCTATCATTTTACATTTATACAAAACTTATTATTCTATCAATGCCTTAGAGAATATTTTCTTAGTTCTACACTTTACAACTAAGAAATAATTCCAGGGAGTCTAAACATGGATTTTGAAAAGAGGCAAGTCTCACGTTAAATGTGTTTTTGAATCAAAGAAATGGAAGTCACAGTGTTATATCTGAATCACAATGAAATGCTATTCAAATGCTTCTAAAAGCTAAAATCAACAAATAATGCTTCTAGGAATGAAAATATGGTAAAATGAAAATATAGTATAAAAATATGGTACCCTGTTATCTTAACAGGGTATTTATATTTGTAGTGCTATTGTGTATTACTACAAAAATAAGTCAATGTATTACATTGTGTAGTTAAGTTTTCTTAGTACAACCAAATGTTTCATTTGCTTAAATTTTTTTCCTAAAACTACCAAACAATTTTAAGATTATATCTATTTCAATTTCTGTATTAAAGACAACCCAAAGAAAAATTCCTTAAAATAATACTAATCTTAAAACATACATAATCAAACAAAATGGTTGGATTGCTGTGGCTCAACTTCCCAATTTGTCTTCCTGAAGGCTTCACATTTTCCTTGGTTAAACGTCTACAAGGGGAGAGAAAGGTGGCAGAGATCATCTTAAGTAACATTACCCATCATGTTGACAGCTTTGTAATATATCATGGGGTTAGGGGACTGGACAATAGTTCTTTCCCAAATATCCAATATGGATCCATGTAAACAACTGCATTTATCATATACTCTATTATAGTAGTTAGGTTAGGGTGTCTCCCAGAGGATATCAAAAGTGTAACATTTATAAAATACACATTTCCATTTTATACTAATAATCTAATAAGCAGTAAAATTTTTAATGTACTCTATAAGTATATAAAATTCTTTTTATAGAATGTCATAACCATTTTTAGATTTAGAAGTGCTCATTTATAAGCTTAGAGATTAAAATATCAAATTTGGTATAATGCAATCAAATGCCTCATGCCATCTGGCTCAGCGACCCTAAATAAGTTAATAGTCAATGTTCTACTCCTTGATATGAATGTTCTCTGCTTTTCTATTCAAGTTAAACAATTTTAAAAAAATAAATTCTACTTCTTTCCTTCCTCTTTATTTCTTCTTCTGCTTGGAAGTCTTTTACCAACATTCTGCAAACTTATATCAATAAAATTTTTACAGCTCAAAACAATTATTACACCAAAACTTAAATACTTCTGATGAAAATTTTACACAATAAATTCAGAAACTTGAGAGACTTTTCACAAAACGATTATATGTGAAAGGAAAGAAGTTTTTCCTTAAAAGAATTTTACATTGTGAATTTGGTATATAAATCAGGGACTGTGATCATTTTAAAAATAACAAATGACATAATCATCTCAAGAATCTTATGACAAAACAAACCCAATAATTAAAATGATTTCATCATTGGCCATTTTCCTTTCCCATTTTCCATTGCCCAGTTTCTTGCTCCTGCTTCCAGAAAAGAGAACAGTAGTTTTAAACTTTGGCTATATTCTGTTCCAGCTTCAAACTTACTACCACCTGTCTCCACCTATTTGCCAAGGCTAATCCTCCCTACTTTTAATTCCACTCCCTTCTGCCTCCACTATGGAGAGAAGAGGGCAAACAAACAGAAATTAAAATGAATATTTACTTGATTATGCCTTACCCTCAAGCTACCATGGTATCTGGCACATAAAATATAATCAATAAGCACTTGTAGAATGAATTATTAAATGCCCTACAGCAAGTTCATGTTTTAAGCAATATTCAAACCTTGTGAAATTCTACAAGTAGGGGCTGGGGATGTGGCTCAAGTGGTAGCGCACTCGCCTGGCATGCGTGAGGCACTGGGTTCGATCCTCAGCACCACATAAAAATAAAATAAAGATATTGTGTCCACCTAAAAAAACTAAAAAGTAAATATTTTTTAAAAAAGAAATTCTACAAGTAATAATTAATATTGTCCACTCTCAGTGTAAAAAGTTCAAACAATATCAAACTCCTAATGTTCAACCCTGGTTTACAGTTTCAATTTACAAATGCAACAATAATCCAAGTGTATTAAAAACTCTGCATATTTTCTATGATAAATTATATTTTTATTCATCAATTAATTAATTCACATTAATGCCTAGTATGACATACAAAAATACTAAGTATCAGGAATACAAAGACGAAAAACGGTTCCTGCTCTAGAGCTTGATATAGAGGGAAACAGATTTAAATCCATGTTTTAAATTTCTATAGACTTAAAATTTTTCAGAACAGTACTTATATTCTATCAATAATATAAAAAGTGAGAATAAGGGATGGGGTTATAGCTCAGTAGTAGAGCACTTGCCTAGTGTGTGTGAGGTACTAGATTCAATCCTCAGCATCACATAAAAACAAACAAATAAAATAAAGGTACTGGGCTGGGGTTGTGGCTCAGTGGTACAGCACTTGCCTAGCATGCGTGAGGCACTATGTTAGATCCTCAGCACCACATAAAAATAAAATAAAGGTATTATGTTCACCTAAAACTTAAAAATATATTTTTAAAAAGGTGTGTTATCCATCTACAAGTAAAAATATTTTTTTTAAATGAGGATAATATATTTGTATTGCCTTGTGCATACATAAAATTATCTGGAAAGATAAATAAGAAACTAAACCCTGAACTGTTAAATAAAAAGATAGATAGATGAATAAATGAAAGGAAGGAAGGAAAGAAGAAAGGAACTAAACACTGATTCCTCCCCCTACCCCTTGGGGAGTAACTGAATGAAAGGAGAATAGGATGAGAGACCTTTTATGGCATAACTTTTTTACTTTTTTAAATTTTTATATATCTATGGGGCAAAATGGGATGTTTTGATCTATTTATGCACTATAGAAAGATTCCATCAAGCTAATTAACATTCCATCACCCCACCAAGTTATCCTTGAGTGTGTGCACATGCATATGTGTGTGTATGGTGCTAATACTAAAAATCTATTCTTTTTGCAATTTTGAAATAAACATTATCATCAGCTGTGGTCACCATGCAGTACAAGAGATCACTAAAACTTATTCCTCCAATCTAACTGAAATTTTATATTCTTTGATCAACATCTCCCCTTTTTCCATGCCTTCCCTCACCCCCACAGCTTCTGGTAGACTTTTTACTATACAGCTTTTAAAAGAAAGAAATTGTATTCAAGGCAACATGGATGAAACTGGAGGACATTATACTAAGTGAAACAAGCCAGGCACAGAAAGACACTCACTATACAATCTCACTTACATGTAAACTCTATATACCTCTTTAGATTTAAGATATATATGAACATATCAACTTTAAAGAGATAATTTTTTTTAAAAAAGAAAACAATCATAGCAATGTACTTAAGTGATATGCTAGCATTATTTGCCTAAGGAATAGTGATGGCACAAATAAAAGACAATCAATGAATTGGGGTAGTATGTGCTAGGGAAAGTTTCAGAGAAGTGACACTGGAGCTCCTCTCCAAGAATGAATCACCAATGGAGAAGGGAAAGGGAGGTAAGGGAAAAACCTGTACAAATATAGGAAACAAAAATATATGCAAAGGAAGTAAAGCTAAGGAGACCATGATACATTTAGGAAATACATTTAGGCTCAGTACAGCTCGAGGTAGAATCTCTTACCTCACCATGTCATAAAGCTTGACATACAACCTGCAGGCAATGGTCAGTAGGCAAAGGATTTTGAAGTAAAAGAATATAAGGCACTGTAATACTCCAGATCAAAGAACCAAGGTTATAGTGGTAGAGAGAATAGATGAAATGAATTCAAGGAATTTAATAATATTTAATATTATTAAAGAATCTAACAAAGCACTTAGTTCAGTGCCTAGCACACATAGTAATAGCTCCATAAATATTAAGTTTTCTTAACTGAGAAACTGTACCTGGAGAACTTTAAAGATCAGAACTCTTTCAGGAAAACCAGGCCTAATAATTCGAATAAGAACTTGCCTAGGCAAAATAATTCACTGTTTTGTCTATCCTCCCATAGCATTTCATACAAAATATAAAAGAGCACCTATTAAACCAGATTGTGCCTCTGCACACCTCCCAGCAGACTGTGACTAAAGACACTATCATTGAGCAAGGACATCATCACTGCATACTATTAAATCTAGTTAAACTAAAGAGTGTACAACTTTTAATTAGAATGGCCATACCACTGCATGAATTTATAAATGGAACAACTGATAATACAGCCTTGCTGAAAACACATACAAATACAGCAAGTGTATTTAGTATCTAAAGTGATACTAATCAGAAGTATATAAGCTTTATAATTAAACTTCAAGTAGTCTACCAGGAAATAGAATTAACATTACTCTTATGTTTTTAATGATATGAAATAAAAGCACACAAATAAAAGAAATTCCTTGAAAGTTTGCTCCCTATGGAGATAGGAAGGTCTAATTCAATTATGCAGAACTAACAGATAAAACATCTTTATTAGAATAACTATCAGTGGAAGAAATTCCTAGAACTGTGACTACCTTGCATAAACCATCAACTGTATTATGCAAATTAAAGAAAAGCCACAGCAGGCTGTCTTTTTTTTAAAGAACTCATCCTATAATATGATGCATTTAGAGAATTTTTATTAGATTTTATACATAGACAACTATGAAAACATTAACTTGGTAGTTAAAATGAGCTAAAAAAATCACAAAAATTCATATTCCATCTACAGTATATAATCAGCTATTCCTTTAGCAAATATTTATGTTCTTTCTCAAAACTGAGGTGCTGACATAAGTTACCTTAAACAAAGTAAATTAAATCCAGATATAGTTTAGATTAATATGAAGAAAAATAAATTAAAACTTACTTCATGATATATTTGGCTCTGTCTATTGTTTGAGCTTTAACTTTTACTAAAAGTGGGTGACTGTTATAAGTTTCATTCTTCCACTGGCCATACAGATGATATCTTAAAAAATGATGAGATGAAGAATTAGGAAAAGTTAAATACTTAGAGGTTAATACACTAGAATTACTAGTAGTTAAAAATACAAAAATAATGTGTATTTACCTATGCTGATAGGGAAATGTTTTAAACATCCCCCATAGTTCCTCAGACATACAAGCATTGCAGTCCATCAAAGAAAGAGATGGAAGTAGTACCTGGTCAGTAATGCTAAGCAAACAGCTAAGGATAACTTCCTAAGAAGAGGGAAAAAAAAAACTATATCAATAAGAGGTCCATACCAATCCAGCTTCAAAATAATTTTTTGAAGAAATTACCATTTCTTGATTGCATAACACAATATCTAATTCCCCACCCTATCACTGTCCTTACTTGTTTTTCTCCATCCAAGATAGCAAATGGGGTGAGAGAAGGAAAGGGAGAGCAAGGGAATGAGGGACTTTTATCTCTCTTCCTTTCTCAACATGTTAATCTTCAAAAGAAAGGGATATTAATCTTAAAAAGGTAACTTTGTACAGTTGCCAAAAGCTGTACTCAGTACGTAAAGCATAAAATAATTATCTGTGTAAGATGATTAAAGCTTATTCACAGTAAAATTTGCAATATGCTATACCTAAACAAACATTAGATAAATTATTGGATTGTTCCAATCTCTTACCGTTTTCTCTTTATCTTCTTGTTTGCTTCCATCAGACTGAAACTAAAATTTAAAAAAATTAATAAAATACAAAGGTTGAAATTATGCAGTCACAATGTAGTTTCTAATATGAAAAAAATTAACTTACACATAATAGCAAATTGTTTTTACCTTTTACACACTTGTAGATTCTAAATATAGCCTATTAAAAATTAACATTCTTAAATTTTATCTATATTTCTAACCTCCAAATCATTCTTGGCACATGAATCTTAAGTTTTATAAGCCAATTCTTTTCTCAACCTCCTTATTATAAACCAAAACATCCTAAAATTGATGAAAATATATAGTATAAAACCAAATATTATAAAATTACAGCCAGTACAATTATTTAGTTATAATGCATTTGCATTTTCTACCCATATTTCCTCTACGGAATTAGTTAAAAAAAAAAAATCAAACAATAACGCAACAAAAACACAAAAAGAAAACTAAACACGAAGAAATTTAAAGCTATGTTTTAATTCATGGCTACCAAAGTACTCACTGAAAAATCAGCCCAATATTAAAAACATTGCTGATAAAGACAAAACCATTGCCTAACTTGGACTCACTGAATAAAAATCAACTTAAGTTCCTGTTATATCATAATTTGCAGATAGTCCCCTAAAGTGATATGACTGACAATGTTGACTACTCATTCAAAATGAAGCAGTAAATGGTACTTATGTGTGTTTATAGGGGTAAAGGGTTGGAGGAATGTGTGTAGAGGCCAAAAGGACAACTGAAGAACCTAATCTAGATTTCTGGAAAAGATTTAGTTCAATAGCAAGTGCAAGGAAGATAAAAGCTAGTATGTACCTAACAAAGTTCTTATTTTCTTGGTAAATAAGCATATTTTGTGTATGTATATGTTTTTGTTCTTAAGCAGTTCAGTGAATGCTAACTACAGTGAAGTCTAAATACTACATTTTCACTAACACTAGTTTGGGACCTACCATGTCTCCTTTATGGGATACAAACACTTCATTTTAAATTGGCAGGTCAAAAAGGTTACCCCACACAGAATTAAGTCAGCATATATCCTGTTCCCAAGTAAGAAACTGGGTTACAGAGAAATGGCCTGGTAAAAACAAATTTAGATAGATGTTTTTGTGTTGTTTTGTTTCAAGTATGGGGATTGTAATTGTGGTGGCATACTACATATACACTTGGAAACACAAATGAGGGTATGCCATAATTGGAAAAAATTAAGTTTATAGTCTATTATGTTAAAGTTAAGCTAACACTTTCCTAGAATATATACTATGATTCAAACAAACCTTAAACAGCTACATATAGTTTTTACCATAGAAATAAAACATTTTCTTCATTACTTAAGCTAGCCTAATTCTCTTACTAGGTAATTCATATGAGTCTATAACATCTATGTGTCAATTCTCTGGATTTCATAAGCAGGAAATTTTGAAAAAGAAACAGGGAAATAAAGTCATCTAGAAGAGCAGTAAGTAATTTTCCTATGAAAGGCTAACAAGAGCAAGAATGAACAAAACTAATTCAAGAGGTAAAAGCAAATAAAAGCAATTTTCTTTTGTTTGGTAAGAAGATAAATGAATTCCACTCCCTTGATGCTTTCTTTTTCTTTGAGCTTACTTTGCTTTTTAATTCAGAGTAATGTAAGATTCTCCTTTCACATAATACAATACTACAATTTTTACTGAATGCCAGGCTAAATAATGGGAGGGAGGCAAAAGAGAGGGAGTAATAAGAGATATTTATTTATCCGTTTACTAAGTGCCAGACATGAAAATTTAAAGTCGAACAGGACAGAACCCCTATATTTGAAAAGCTAACGTCACTATAAGATCAAAACTATAAGTAGTGATTTAATTTTTATGTCTGAATAAGACAGAACACTCACAAATATGTCTACAGAGGCTATCAGCTCAATGGCCCAAAACAAGTTCCAATATCACTCTATAAAGACAGAACAGCTGGTTGGGCTGCACAGCAGTACTGGGCACAAAAAAAAATTAATCACATAGATCATTCATCAAGAGGGAGGCTTTGGGAGAGTTAAGGAATAAAGGGAAAAGTTATAGATATAACTACATAAATTACATTTTTATTACTAACAATCTATTTTTTAGTACTTCTAATCCATGAACATCTCAAATACTACTTACAATTATACTTAATCTCAGAAGAGAAAATAAAAAATACTTCAGGCCTATGACTAGATTGGACCTGAAGCTAAATTATGGCACCATTTTCACCATGCTTATTCTTCTCATTCTTATTAACAGTCTTATTAACATTCTTATTCTCATTTATTGAGTATCCACTAGGTGTCATGTACTATGCTAAAAACTTCATATTTATGTATTACAACTATACTGTGAGGAAAACCTTTGCTAGGAAGAATCCAAATAAGACCTATAAAATAATTTAGAAAATGGCAAATATAATCCACAAATAAAAATTACAGGAACATTAGCTTAACAAGCTTGTATAAGAGATTATCAATCACCTTTCAGTTTTTGGTTCACAATTTTGCTTTTTAACTCTTAAGACTTTATTAATGCTTAGATATACACAATAATGTTGATAGTACATCATCTAAAGGTACTAATTGAAAAAGTATTATCTTCTACCACATTTCATTTTTGGTCAATACAAATCTATATTATGATTCTAAACAATGATAACATGGTTACGTACACAGAGGATGACCATATGTGCTGGCTCTTACATTTTATTCCAGTATAATAGCGCAACATTTCAATAGAAAGAGTCGTGGTTTAGACAATAAATTATATGGTTTCCCTACCTATCACATTGGTAGAATTCAAATTGCAGTAAACAACTTTGTAAGAGTGATTAAAATATACCCAGAAATCCCTGCCATACAGCTCTATTCAATTTCACAAAATTGACCACCCAAAAGTAGAGCATTTTCAGTGTCCTTTATGAATATGTGCTATATTTAAATGATTCTCTTTATTTTAAAATTGCTCTGTAAATCTAATTTTGGGGAAAATTAAGGTTTCTACATTGAATTTGTTTAAAGTAACATGCCACTGTATTTTAGTTTCAATTCCCCAAAAACAAACCTTATTCTAGTGCAAGCACTATTTACTTATAAAACAGCCTTTAAAGTACCACCAGTAGGAAACTATCTATCTGTGTGGGTAAATGCAGTTCAATCCCATGTGAAGACTTTGAGAGTCTGTGTAGAAATCCATCACAGGATTATTCCAACAGAGAGCAAGGCAGTTAATAGACCAACTCTCATCTTTCACAGGTTGAAAGTTGGGGAAGAGAAGAGAGAGATTAGTTCTGTGATAATTCAATCCTGCACTTCATGGACAGTGCAGGCTCCCAGGTACCATCAATTGAAAACTGGAATGGCAGACATTGGAATAATAGGGAACTGACATATAAACTGAAGAAATGCAGGTAGAATTTGACAGCTTTTTCCAATGTCCTACATATAAAAATGGCCAAACCACTAGGTGAGCATTATCATAAATGTTTTCACATGTTACCTCACTTTTCTTTCTGAAAATAAATCTCAAAATTAATCTCAGAGAAAAAATTCAGAGTATTTGGGTAGAGGGACAGGGATTGAATAAATTGTTTACAACATGTATTTGGTCCACAATAAAATGTCTATTTTTCTTTCTTGTATAAAATGTACTTTTGCTGGGCATGATGGTGCACACACCTGTAATCCCAGCTACTTGGGAGACTGAAACAAGAGGACCCAAAATTTGAAGCCAACCTGAGCAACCTAGTAAGACCCTGTCTCAAAATTTAAAGGGGTGAGTGGAGTTTGTTGGGGATGTAGCAGAGTGGTGGAAAACTTGCCCAACATGCATGAGGTCTTGGGAGAGAAGGAAAGGGGGGGAGAGGGAGGGGGGGGGAGGGGGGGGGAGGGGGGAAGGGGGGAGGGAGGAAGGGGGAGGGAGGGAGGAAGGAAGACACACCTCAGAGCATATTGTATTCCTTAACAGGGTCTGACAACAGGAGGCAGGAGGGAGAGAAGGAGGAGCCTGAGAAGCATAAGTCAAGTACATAGGCATGGGGGTCATTAAAAGACTGAGACCTGGGCTGGGGCTGTAGCTCAGTGGTGGAATGCTTGCCTCACATGCCTGAGGCCCTGGATTTGATACTCAGCACCACATAAAAATAAATAAAGATATTGTGTCCATCTACAACTAAGGAAAAAAAGACTGAGACCTAAAATACAGGACTATAATATGCACCCATAATACTAAAAGCGCATCTACAACAGTTCTTTGTATCTAGTACATCAAGTCATGCTACAAAGAAAAATTACAAGTCATATTGAAATATGAAATCAAACACAGCTAGAAAAGACAAACTGAAGACAATCTGAAGCATTAGAACCAGACTCAGATATGGCAGGGATGTTAAAAACAGCTTTAATTGATATGCTAAGGGATGAAGTAAAAAGCATGCAAGCTCAGATACACAATTTAAGCAGAGAGATGGAAATCCTAGGAAAGAACCAAAAGAAAGAAATGCTACAGATCAAAACCACTAACAAAGGGCTGGGGCTGGGGCTGGGGCTCAACAGTAGTGCACTTGCCTGGCATATGGGAGGCACTGGGCTCATTCTCAGCACCATGTACAAATAAATAAAGGTCTATCAACAACTAAAAACTACATCTTAAAAAAACACTAACAACCAGGCATGGTGGTGAACACCTATAGTCCCAGCACTCGAGAGGCTTAGGTGGAAGAATCACTTGAGTCCAGGCATTGAAGAACAGCCTGAGCAATGTTGTAAGACCTCCATCTGGGGGAAGAAGCACTATCACACAGTGAAGAATGCCTCTGAAAGCTGGGGTTGGTGGCTTACACCTGAAATCTCAGCAACTCAGGAGGCTGAAGCAGAAGGATCACAAGTCTGAGGCCAATCTCAGCAATTTAGCAAGGCCCTAAGCAACTAAACAAGACCTTGACTCAAAATAAAAAGGTATGAAAAATCAAAGATAAAGAAAAAATCCTGAAATAAGCCAGAGAGAATAAATATCTTACCCTTAAAAAACAAAAGTAAGCATTATATCAGATTCCTCCTCAGACAACATGTAAGCAAAAAGTAAATGAAGTAAAATATTTAAAAGTAATGAGGAACAAAAACACACCAACTTAGAATTCTAGACCTGAGTAATTACCTCTCAAAAGTGAAGGAGACAGGGGCTGGGGATGTGGCTCAAGCAGTAGCCTGCTCGCCTGGCATGCGCAGGGCACTGAATTCGATCTCAGCACCACATAAAAATAAAATAAAGATGTTGTGTCCACCGAAAACTAAAAAATAAATATTAAAAATCTCTCTCTCTCTTAAAAAAAAGTGAAGGAGACAAAGACTTTCTCAGAGAAATAAAATCTCAGGGAATTTGTTGCCCTTAGACCTGCCTTGAAAGAAATGCTAAAGAAGTTCTTTACAGAGGAGAAAAATTATATAAATCAGTACTCGGATCCACACAAAGAAAAGAAAAAAAAGAACAAAGACAAAGGAATAAGTAAAGATAAAATAAAAACCTTCCAGGCATGGGGGTGTATACCTATAATCTCAGCAATTTGAGAGACTGAAACAGGAGGATAGCAAGTTTAAGGCAAGCATCAGCAACTTGGCAAGACCCTGTCTCAAAATTAAAAAGTAAAAAGGACCGCTCAGCCTGGGTTCAATCCCCAGTACCCACCTTGAAGCCCCCCCCCCCAAATACCCTTTATTTTTTCTTAGGTGATCTAACAGATTACTGCTCAAAACAATAACAACAACAATGCATTTCATTATACATAATTATGGTGTTCTCCCTAACCTTGGGCCCAAAATGATGGAGTCAGCCAAACACTGATTGAACCCTGAACCTCTGAGCCCAAAATAAACTTCTCCTTTAAGTTGGTCTTGCTGGGTATTTTGATCACAGCAATGTAAAGCTGACTAACACAGTGGGTGAATGGATAAATATGCTGTGGTACATCCAAACATACTACAGGGACACAGCCACCTCAATGTTTACAACAGCACAATTCACAATAGCTAAACTGGGGAGCCAACCTAAATGCCCTTCAGTAGATGAATGGATAAAAAAATGTGGCATATATACACAATGGAATTTTACTCAGCATTAAAAGAGAATAAAATCATGGCATCTGCAGGTAAATGGATGGTGTTGGAGAAGATAATGCTAAGTGAAGTTAGCCAACCCCCCAAAAACAAATGATGAATGTTTTTCTCTGATACAAGGAGGCTGACTCATAGTGGGATAGGGAGGGGGGCAGGGAAGGATTAGATGAATTCTAGATAAGGAAGAGGGATGGTGGGGAAAGGGAGGGGCAGGGGATTAACAAGGGCAGTGGAATGTGATGGACCTCATTATCCAAATTACATGTATGAAGACTTGAATAGCATGTCAACATACTTTATATATAAACAGAGATATGAAAAATTTGTGGTATATATGTGTAATAAGAATTGTAATGCAGGCCAGGGTTGTAGCTCAGTGGTTGAGCACTTGCCTCACATGTATGAGGCACTGGGTTCGATCCTCTGCACCACATACAAAAAATAAATAAATAAAATAAAGATACTGTATTCATCTACAACTAAAAAAATATTTAAAAAAAAGAATTGTAATGCAAAAAAAAAAAAACAAAGTGCATGTATAAAGGCATGAGTTAGCGGGAACATACTCTATATACACAGATATGAAAAAATGTACTCTGTATAATAAGAACTGTAATGCATTCCGATGTCGTGTATTTAAAATGAAATCAATAAAACTTAAAAAAAGGTTTAGAAATATTAAAAAGAAAGGCATACTATTTGCATATAATATATACTCGTCCTCCCATATAATTTAAATAACATCTAAATACTTAACATATTGAATACAACATGAACACTACGTAAATAGTTGTTATATTGTTATTATTTAGGGAATAATAACAAGACAAGAAAGTACATATTTAGTACAAACACTTTTTTATTTTCTAATTTTTTTATTCTACTTTGTTATATATGACAGCAGAATGCATTACAATTCATATATACTTATAGAGCATATTTTTTCATATCTCTGGTTGTACACAAAATAGAGTCACACCATTTCATATCTCCATACATGTACTTAGGGTAATGATGTCCACCTCATTCCACCATCTTTCCTACCCCCATGACCCCTCCCTCTCCTTTGCTCTATTCTAGAGTTCAGCTAATCCTCCCTGCCTCCAACCCCATTATGAATCAGTATCCTTCTATCAGAAAACATTTTGCATTTGTTTTTTGGGGGGGATCGGCTAACTTCACTTAACATTATCTTCCCCAACTCCATCCATTTACCTGCAAATGCCATGATTTTCTTTTCTTTTAATGTTGAATAGTATTCCATTTTGTGAGTGTGTGTGTGGTGTGTATGTGTGGTGTGTGTGTGTGTGTGTGTGTGTATCACATTTTCTTTGCCCATTCATCTACTGAAAGGCATCTAGGTTGGTTCCACAGTTTAGCTATTGTGAATTGTGCTGCTATAAACATTGATGTGGCTGTGTCCATGTAGTATGCTGTTTTTAAGTCCTCTGGGTATAGACTGAGGATTGGAATGGCTGGGTCAAATGGTGGTTCCATTCCCAGGTTTCCAAGGATTCTCCATACTGGCTGAACCAATTTGCAATCCTGCCAGCAATGTTTGAGTGTGCCCTTCCCCCTCCCCCCCCCCACATCCTTGCCAACACATATTGTTGTTTGTATTCTTAATAGCTGCCATTCTGACTGGAGTGAGATGATATCTTAGAGTAGTTTTGATTTGCATTTCTCTAATTGCTAGAGATGTTGAACATTATTTCATATATTTGTTGATTGATTGTATATCTTCTTCTGAGAAGTATCTTTTCAGGTCCTTGGTCCATTTATTGATTGGGTTGTTTATTTTTTTGGTGTTAAGATTTTTTAGTTCTTTATATATTCTAGGGATTAGTGCTCTATCTAATGTGCATGTGGTAAAAATTTGGTCCCAAACTGCAGGCTCTCTATTCACCTCACTGATCATTTCTTTTGCTGAGAAGAAACTTTTTAGTTTGACTCCATCCCATTTATTGATTCTTGATTTTAACTCTTGCACTATAGGAGTCTTATTAAGGAAGTCCCAGGTGGGGTGCCAAAATTTGTAACCGAAAGTTAAATCCCTGTCCCCACTGCCAATTTAATAATGAGAACAAGGTTTTGAGGAAAAGGAAAAAGAAGGTTTCTTGCTTTGCTAGCAAAGGAGAAACACAGGGGACTCTGGTCCCAAAGGCTGTGACTCTGCTGATCAGGAAGGACAGGGGGGTTTTAAAAAAATTTTCAAGGGTTACATTCCAGTAGGGGGTCCTAGGGACCCAGCTGATGGTGTGCTAGTATTCACTTGTTAATTTGGGAGATATTCACTTCCCAGATCCTCAGCAAGATCCTCCTTCCTGTAGTGGGTGTGTTCAAGGGAAGTTAACTAGGGAAATCACTAATCTTGTTAGGGAGGGAGAGAGGGGAGAAGAGAGAAAAAAACATTTTTTATAAATAAACCTTACAGCAATGAGGGCTACATTCAGAAGGTGAAGGGACCTCACTTTTATTTTTCAAATATTTTATATCTTGGTTGAATTATCAGATGCAAACCCACAGACAAAAGGCTGTCAGTATATGACATTCTGGAAATGGCAAAACTGCAAAGACAGCAAAAAGGGCAGTGTCTTACAGGGCTTAGAAGTCAAAAGGGAGGGATGGATAGGCAAAGTACAAAAGGTCTTTAAGGCAGTGAAAATACTCTTTAAGATACTATAACAGTGGATAAATGTCATTATACATTTGTTTAAATCCCCAGAATGTACAACTGAACTATGGACTTGACTTTGAGTGATAATGATGTGTCTTGACTTTGAGTGATAATGATGTGTCGGTGTAGTTTCATCACTTGTAACAGTGAGGGACACTGATAACAAGGAGGCTATAAATATGTGAGAAAACAGGGTACATGAGAAACCTCTGTACCTTCAATTTTGCACTTAAAACTGCCCTTAAAAAATATACTTTAAAAAGTGCTATGAAAAACATTTGAATATGTCAGATGGGCATGTCAAAGCTGTGGTCTACAAAGAAAGAAAATGTTAATGGTTGCAAAATGTGTCCCTTGTAATAAGTCTATAAAATCACCACCACCACCTTTAAATCTGAAAAAGACCAAAACTGGTTAACATATCAGAACAATTTGATCTTTGGACTCCATCATAAACATCACCAAGGTACTTGCTAGAAATAAAAATTTTCAGGTCCCACCTCAGATCCTGATGAATGTGAGCGAAACACTATACCAAAAAGTCCTATATTACATGCCTCAAAATTAAGAAAGATATATGTACCTAATCAGAGAAATAGATGATTGCAAATTACTATTGTTAAGTAATAACTGGTAAAAGCCACTTTTAAAACTTATTCATAAGCAATCCCAAGCTATAAATGAGACTTGTTAAAGAAGTTTAACTATGAATGCATAATTTGAAAGTAAAGCAACATTCACCCTTTAGAAGCAATTTTATGTGTTGGTCATAGTAAAATACCTTTTTGTGCAAAATGAACCAACATTGTCACTCAGATCATTGGAAAGATTCACTTTTCCTACCACAACCCTGGTAATGACAAAAGAAGAATTTCTTCTTACACTAGCCCTGGTGGTCAAAATAGATCTATTTTCCTCCTCCTTTCTACCAAGAACAGAATAGAATGGAATGAGGTAAGGAAACAGGCACAAATGGGACAGTATGGAGAAAAAGAAGAGCACAGCAAAGATAAAGGGGGGAAGGCAAGTATGACAGCTCTAACAATTTGTGTATCTTCATATCAATAATGTATATGTTTATATTTATGTATAGGATTTCCACAAGTTGGATTTAGGCTTCCTGCTTTTAAGTTTATGATGCTTATAGTCAAAGAATTTCAGAACAAGAGATATGAACATTAAGATTTTCAACTAAGGGGATGAGGTTGAGTAGCTCAGTGGTAGAGGACTTGCCTAGCCATGTGTGAGGCACTGGGCTCAATCCTCAACACCACATAAAAATGAATAATAAAAGGTTAAAAAAGATTTTCAAATAAAAAGAACAGCATTAGTAAGGTGAAAGTATAATGAGAAACAGGCTATTTATAGTCTCAAAGTATCATCTCACAAGAAATATATTAACAAAGGGAAAAAACAATAACTGCATAATAGAGAAACCTGACAGCAAAGATCAAAGTTAACACCAATACAGAAACAAATTGACTTCACATGCTTCCTGATATGATGCACTGAGAAAGATCTAACTCTTGTTTTTGAAGCACATACTAATTTAAAATCACTCATCCTTTTTCAGACTATAAGGATCAAGATGGTAAAATATTGTTATACTTCCTTTTCATATGACTGTATTACACAGTAAATGATGTGTGATTATATTTAACTACTTAACAGATTTCTTTACAATACTTTTTCACAGTGTAAATTTGTGAGCATTAAAAAAATCTACTAGCCAAAAATTAAAAGCCAAGTCAAGTTGGACCTAGTGGTCCACACCTCTACTCCCAGCTACTCAGGAAGGCTGAAGCAGAGGATAGTGAGTTCGTAGCAAGACTCCACAAACAATAACAAAAAAGTTAACAGCCAAGTCAAATATTTCAGGTGTCAATGGATTGATATATCACGGCTGTTAATCTTTCTATACACCATTCCTGTTATCCAAAAGTGAAATCAGATACAATTACCAAACAATAGAGAAATCTATATTTGTGCCTATAACAATTTCTAGATCTTCTTTTGGGTGTTTTGTTTTACAACTGAAAAGAAAGAATATTTTTTTTAGCTTCAAGGCCTTGAGTTGGGCAAAGTTTTCTTAAGGTATAAAATGTAAACTATAAAAGAAAAATATTTTTAAATTGGAATTAACCAAAATTATATTTTTTTCCTTTTCAAAAGACAACAAGATAAAAAGGGAAAACAGACTGAAAAAAAAGTTCAAAATCACATATCTGATAAAGACCTTATACACATACCACAATATACAAAGAACTCTTAGAACTCAGAAATAAAAGGACAACACAATTTAAAAATGGGCAAGTAACATACACTTTGCTAAAGATGATTACAAACGACAAATACACTTATGAAATGATGCTCAACATCACTAGTCATGAGATGAAAATTAGAAGCAACAATGAGATACCACACATACTCACTAGAATGACTGAAATTTAAGAGAGTGCCAATACCAAGTATTGGTAAGGAAGTCTCAGACAATTGCTTCCATGTATGCAAAATGGTATAGACACTCTGAAACAGTTTGAACAGTTTGGCAATTTCTTATAAAGTTAAACATAAACTTACTGACATGACCCAGCAATCCCACCCCTGGTGACACAAAAATAAGTACCTCCCAAAATACTTGTACAAGATTCAAAGCAGCTTTATTTATAAAAGCCCCCAACTATTAACAACCTAAAAACCCATCAACTGGTGAATGGATAAACTCTGGTATGTCTATATAATGAAGTATTATTCAGCAAAAGGAATTAATGTCATATGAAACATCTTGGATGAATTTCAAAAGTATTAAGTGGAAGAAGTCACATACAACTTCATTCATATGAAGTTCTAGGAAAAGCAAAAATATAGTGGGCAGGAAGCCTATCAGAGGTTGCCACGAACCAGCAATGTAAAGAGGAAACTGACTGCAAGGAAGTAAGAGGAAACTTTCTAGATAATGAAAATATTTCACAGATTATTCTGGTGATGGTGGTGATAAACATACAACTGTATACATTTGACAAAACTCTTTGATCTATAAATTAAGATTGAAGAAACTTACTATATGTAAATTTTACCTCAAAGTGGATTTTAAAAGTTAAAAAAAAAAACAGCATAAAGTCATGCCTGGGGTGGGGATTTAAAGGGCATACAAAGGAGACTTTGAGTTGCTGGTACTATTCTATTTCTTGGCTTGGGTGTTAGACGTGTGTGAGAGTTTGGGAAAGGTCACTGAGCTACTTAGTTATTATGTGTGTTTTTCTGCATATATTTTATTTTAATAAAAAAGTTTTTTTAAAAAATTAAGGGGCCAGGAGCATAGCTCAGCAGTACAGCACATGCTTAGCATGTGTGAAGCCATGAGCTCAATCTCCAACATGAATAAGTAAAAAAATAAATAAATAAAACAATGTGTCCTCAACAGTCTGATATTGAAAGGGCTTCATAAAAATAACAGCAATGATTCAAAACTCTACTCAAGAAAAAGAGTAGAAGACAAGGGAAAAGAATACAAAGTAATCATTACAAGAGGATTCAAAATGCGGCCATTTGTCAAAAGCCATTTGGAGGCACAGAGAGAGGAAGGAGGTTTGAATAATAATTTAGCTACATTTTTTACACAGATACATGTCTATGGTTAGGACACAAAGGACTTACCACAAACCTCATCAACCTAACATTTTCTTAAATTAGGTTTACTTTATTTTTGTTCCTAGAAATGTTCGTAAATACAAATATATTCCAAACATTTTCATTCCAACATTTAGTTTTCTACCAGGAAGAAAAAAATCTTACTAACCTCCTTCATAAATGACTTGCCTATGCGCACCACTTTTGCAAATAAAATGGGATCGTGAGAAAGGTGGGGACCAAGGTAACAGAACATATTGAATACGTCTCTCCTCAAATCTTCAAAAGTTTCTGCCTGCTTTGGTGCTTTCTTGTTTTGCAAAGCATTAACAGGTGAGCCTTTAGCACCTTTAGGAACACCAACTCTTTAAAAAGAAGAGAAAAATTATAAATATATATACACACAATATCTGCCATTTTAAGTTAAAATGATCATCTAAGTAAGTGAATCTTTCCTTGCTCACATTTTCTTTCTGTATTTTAATCATGCCTAACTTTGCTATACCAAATAATTCTTAACTGTAGAAAAACAAAAATAATATTAAGAATAAAATTAGAGTTCAGAGGAGAATGGCTCAAATTAACACCTTAAAAACAGAAATCAGAGAAATACAGATCAAGTAATATTTAACTTACATCAAATGAAACTGTTTTAAATTAAACCTGGCCAGTATAAAGAATTTGGATATGAGAATGGAGAACAAAGGAGGAACACCACAGATATACTAAAAAATGAAACCAAAAAAAGAATATAGATATAACAATACTAATTCATATCAACAAAACATACCCCAAACTAGGCCCCACTACCTAGGACTGAATAAGAAGGAGGTTGTGGTACAGAAGGTTAGCTGCATAATAAGAGAATATCATAATAAAAAGGACAGCATGCCCAGAGTTCTCATCTTCTGAGTAGGTGTTACCACTATGGCGTCACAGAGGGTCACTCTATAAGAAAAACCTTCACGGTCCATGGCCCAGGTGGCACTGAAGGCAGCAGCCAGTAGCTACACATCAGTCTCAATGTTGAAACTTTTGAGGAAGGCTCTGACCTATGGGGTTAAAGCCAGCACTGCTACTAATACTGCTAAGTACCCTGCAAGTAGGCTAAAGACTAGCAGACTGTGGCACAGTAACTAGGGATGAGGAGAGTGGCTAGACTAGTAATTTCCCAAATAGCAGCCTATATGCCAGGATTGGAGATAAAGCAAGTAGAGTGGCAAAGTCCTCACTCAGAGCCATTCAACCCAGGACAAAGGCATATTCCGCTAAGTAAAACTTCAGGAATTCTCTGCCTCTCAAGAAAAGAAGAAAAGTTAATGGATAATGAAGTTTTCACTCTATAGAGCAAACCCAACCCACAAGTTTAACCTATACTTTTCATACTGCATTGCAGCACACATTCTAGAACCCCTGAACTAGATGTTAGAAGTAACTCATTAACATATATCAGACTCATCACTCTGAATAGTTCATATCTATTGAGAAAATATACTAAAATATATGCTTGGTTTGACAAGACAATATAAATACACAGATATTTTTGGTAATCCTAAACTATTTCTACCTGAATGGTTAGTTACATACCTTCTGTAAAGAGGCTCAATAGTGATATGGATTAGCTTGCAAATAGCAAGGGCTATTAGTTTATGTGAAGCTGCATAGTACGGAGGCATCTGATCCATAATGTTCTGTGCATGCTGCCAATCGCCAATCTTTAACAAGGCTTCCAACAAACCAAGTTTTTGGTTGTCAGGTGGCTAAAAATGAATAGGCACAACAAAGATATGCTTAGAATATAGACATCAAGCCAGGTATGGGGGCGCAAGTCTGTAATCCCAGCAACTCAGAAGACTAAGCAGAAGGATCGCAAAGTCAAGGTCAACAACTGAGACACTGTTTCAAAATTAAAAATAAAAAGGGATGGGGATGTAGCTCAGTGGTAGAGTCCTCCTGGGCTCCCTCTCCATTGCCAGGAAAAAAAAAGGGGGGGGGGGCAGGGAAGAAAACCAGGATCTGCTTTTCTATTTAGCAAACACAGGCATTACAGTTTATAAACTTAAAATTTAGTTCTACGTAATGTTATAATGTGCCACAGGGAGCTAGAAATTCATTTATCTTTCAGAATCCCTTTACAATCTGAGAGGCATTAATATATAATCATTATAATTTGTGATTTTACATGAAATACATTTTGAAATTTTTAAAAGGGCATACTCTTTTGGGAAGATGCCATTCAGATTTTTTGTTTTGATAGATTCTTTTCAGTTATATATAATTTAAGTATACATTTTGACATAATCACAAAAGCATGGAATACAAATTGCCTTAATTCAGTCCCAAGTACTTCCCCCTCCCCCATCTTCCCTCTCCCTTATCCCCTCCGTCTACTGTTCTTTCTGCAATATATAGTATTTTTTTTTTCAATGCATGTCTTGTGGGTATACTTGATGTTGGGATTCACTGTGATATATTCATATATGTGAATATAAAAGTTTGGACAGTTTCATTCCACAGTTCTTCCCTTTTCCCATCCCTCCTTCCTCCCCCTTAATCCCCTTCACATCTACTCATCTTTCCTCCATCTTAAAATTCCCTCTCCCTTTTATTTTCCTCTGATTTAAAAAAAAAACATTTCTACAAAATAATTATCTCCAAAATCAAGTTTTAGAATGACCAAAATTAAGAAATCATGCTTACATAACTTGATTAACTATTATAAGTTAAATTTTATAATTCTAAATGAACAACGCTAGTCTTTTTTACTAGAATAAAATCATATTCCGGGGCTGCAGTTGTGGCTCAATCAGTAGAGCACTTGCCTAGCATGTGTGAGGAACTGGGTTCGATCCTCAGCACCACATAAAAATAAATAAATAAAATAAAGGTATTGTATCCATCTACAACTAAAAAAAGTTTTTTTAAAAAAATTATATACCTTATCTACTTTGTCCTCTTCTTTTTCCTTTTCTTTCTCTCGCTCATCAATTTTTTCAGAAGACAACACAACCATCGTAAGTTTTCTAACGATTTGCTTAGCTTCCACAATTTCTCGTTTGTGTTCATCCATAATGCAATTATCAGCTGGAAGAAGCTAAAAATGGTTCATTAGAATTTCATAAAACAGCTAATAACAACTATTTGCTCACATAAAAAGCAAACAATATCTAGTCTCAAAATAAATATGTAAATTTTTTGATAAATTTGATAAAAATGTAAATAAATAGTCTACTTATTTGTGACTGTGATTTCCTATCTAAGTTTCACTCAATTCTTGAGTTAAACAATAAATGCAAGCAAAGTGTACCTTTTAGGTACATGAATTTTATACTTTAAAATCAGGTAGCATTTCAAAGTTCCACACCTTCTATCTGGTAAAGGTCCTAAATTACTACTACAACAGTGATTCTTACCATTAAATTTATTAGTTTACCCCCCAAAAAATAAGGATCTTCTCCATTAAAAATATAACATTTGGGGCTGGGGTTGTGGCTCAGTGGTAGAGCACTTGCAAGGCGCTGGGTTTGATCCCCAGCACCAACTAAAAATAAATGAAGTATTGTGTCCAAATAGTAAAATATATGTGTGTGTGTACACACACACACACACACACACACACACACAAACTAGTTTGTAAATTTTTGCAAAGAGAAATTGTGTAGATCAAATCTCCATTATGAAAAAGGTTCAGGTGATCTGAAGTACAGCCACATTGTATGAGTGGAAGACAGTAATGTAAACATTAAATATAATAACTCCAACAAAGAAAAATACAATCAACAAATTATTACTTAATAGTTTCTGGCAGGTACCTATGATGAGCTACAAGAGAAGTACTACTACCCCCAAGGAATACATGACCTAATTTAGTAACTAAGACTAATGCAAAGCAAACAATAAAAGGAAAGGTGAAACATTAAATATTGTAGACTCTATCCTGTTATTTGAAAAAAGAGAGGGAGAGAGAAAAGTCATTATGGAATGGTGGAAAGAGGAAAGCAAAGACTTTCTCTCATTCTGTGTGGCAAACACATCCTTATTGCTTCACTTATATGCCTGGCCTATATTCTTCTCTCTTACCTGGACTACAGCAACTGCCTCTAAGGGGCAAACAATATGCTTCTTATAGTTATCTCAATTTCTAGTTTTCTATTTTGAGAACATGTTTTTGAGTATAAGATAAAGTCAGAACTAGTCTGTCTTCCTAGTGAACATAATTTTATTATTATGAAGTGATCCTTTTATCTTTTTTTAACCAGAAAGTCTCTTTTTTCTAACAATAATAATTTCTCTGATTTATTTTTCTCACTCTTTTACTTTCAATACTTTTTTATCGTTGGGTTTTGGCTGTGTCTCACATAAAACAATAAACTGGTTTTTAAATCCCATCTGACAACCTTTGCCATCTTAACAGAAACACTTGGTCTGCTTGAATTTATTGTTAAACAAATCAGTACTAAATCTATCATTTTAAATCTTCCATTTGTTATACCAGACTACCTATATATCTGACCAATTTTTCATTCTCGGTTTGTAAATCATTTCTCTTTAAATTCTACATAATTTTAAATAAAGGTATTGTGTCCATCCAAGAGAAAAATCCAAACTCCTGGCTCGGTGCACTAAAAGCCCTTCTTATAGTTTAGGCCCTACCTATAGTTCTCTTCTCTATCCTTAATCCTTGTACATAACACCCCTAGACTCCAACCACTCTCTCTAAGCTTCCTAAAGGATCACTTGCCTTTATACTCAGTTATTTCTACCTATAGAGCTTGTTACGTTTTAAACCTGAACAACTCCTACTCATCTATCAAGATTTTAATTCAACATCACTAGTTTGGAAGAGTCTTCCAACACCACCCTGCAACACACAAAGTGATCCCACAGCATTTTGTGAACATCTCCAATAGAGTACTTAATACACAATGCAAATTTTTTTTATCTTCCTTGCTAGACTATGACTGCTTCCAAGGTAGAAACCAACTTTTACTAAACATCATAGCCACAGTATACAAAAATGGGAAAGGAAGTTTATAAAGATACTTCAAAGTTAGGAAAAATGATGTTAGCTTTGGACTAATTTAAGTCCATAGATATCCTAATGCAAAACCTAATAAAACAATTTTTACACTGCAAACCTGGCTTTGTCTAAACTAGAGGTCTTCTATCACAATCACAGACTCTTCTAAATCTTGGCAATCCAGCAGTAAAAGCACAATAGTAGTCACTTATTACACAGTAAAATCATAATAAGAGTATTTTTTAAAATACTAAAAAGAAAAATACACTAATGGAGTTCCTCATTTGTCTTGAATGCCTAAGATTAAAGCGCTGCAGATAGAAGAAAGAAGTATCTAGATAATTTCACATTTCCCATAATCTGTATCTAGTAGAAAAACCTAAAATCACATTGGGTCAGAACTTTGCCTTTTTCACCATGATATACAACTTGATGATGATTTAAAGAACTGAAACTTCATATCCAACCTTGATTTTTATAGACCATATAATTTCCATTGTTGGTCAAATAATTAAATGCACCACTTTATATAGTACATGCAAAGCAAGAATGTATTAGGGATTCAAAAAAAGACAACTTGCAATCCTAGAACCAAACTTGGAAGTGCTACATGGCTGCCTACTCCTCTTCCCCACCCCTGGGATGGACAACCAAATATTCTTAGCAGCCCACTTGACTTACATGTACATAAAGATCATCTAAATCAATAAGATTAAATTGCAGAAGTACTGCTGCAACTCTGTATAAAGAAGATGGAGTCTCCCCATTTGGTTCCTTGAAAAACAAAAGAAAAGTTTCTATTCAGTATATAAAGCACAACAATTAAAATAAGATTTTTTATTAACCAATAATAAAAACAATTAGATTGAATAATTCAAGAATATACTTCATTGCTCTTCCTTAGCATACCAAACATCTGCATTTAGTATAAAGATTATTTTGTCAGCATCCCTTTTCACATTCCAACATCTGATGAACAAAAGGAAAACAGTTTCAAAAATAGACACCTTTTACAATGCATGTTAATACTTAAATAAAATCTAACAAGTGAGATTTTTATACTGCATAATATTTTGTCTGCATTTCTGTTTACAGGTATGTTTTCATAAATTGCTTTTTCAAGTAGTTCTCTCAGTAGACATGCAGATAGATAAGGCCGACAAACTTGGAAGTGCATCGGTATTTGATTTGCAATTTCCCCTTACACTTTTATTTCTTGGGTTTATATATTAAGTGTATCTGCTTTCCCACTGACTTCCCCTTTAAAACAAGAATCTACACAAATTACAGATGGATAAGATATAGAATGGCAAAGTCAAATCCAGGCCAGTCATGAGGCCCCTACAGAGAAACACAAGGATCTTGGAATGGTGCCCATTTTTAAAAATAATTTTTTAAACTGCTAGGGTCAGAGGAATAAAAAAGTGTAGTGAGAATAATAGGCAATACTGTAAATAAAATGTAAATGAAAAGCAAAGAGTAACAACACACTATCCTATTATGCTACTCAATAATGAACAGAAAACCTCTGTAGCTAAGACTCCTTCCATAGTTGTGATGGGTACTGTGAATATAAAATATGAAAATAACCAAACTAATACACTCCATTTAAAAAAGGCATTGTTACACTTTATTTTTTAAGACAGATAAGACAATCTTTGATTTAACAATAGTGCCCTGGTTTGAAAATGATTATTTAGTATCAAACATTTTATTTTTTTTTTTAAGAGAGAGAGAGAGAATTCTAATATTTATTTTTTTAGTTTTCGGCAGACACAACATCTTTGTATGTGGTGCTGAAGATCGAACCCGGGCTGCACGCATGCCAGGTGAGCGCGCTACCGCTTGAGCCACATCCCCAGCCCACAAACATTTTTTAATAAAAACAAATGGTGGTCAGGATATCAAAACAAACTCACAAAAACTTACTGACAACTTCCCCTCTACTACCTGACTTCAAAGCACAAGTACCACTTTAACTATTCCTTTTATCCTTGTTTAACAAACAAATTACCACAAGAAATCACAGACTCAGAGGTCAAATATCAACTCCCATACTCTGATCCCTATATTATTCCACACAATCCCAGTTCACATTTCCACATTCTTAAAACACTTCCATGGAATCCTCTGAAATTCATGATCACACTCAGCAAAACAACCTATATTCTAACCTCTCCTCTAAATGTTCCCTCTACCTTGATGCTTGAATAGAGAGCTTCACTCACTCTGAGAACACCAATGGCATAGTAAATCTCATAGTATCAGGCCTGGGTTAATGTAGGAGCATTATTTCCATATTTGTTTCCAGCCAGTTCTCCCTCCATCCTCCTTAAAGCCTTTTCAGCTTTGAATTCCATATCACTCACTACCCTTCATTATAGCTATAATCTAATTTCATTCTATTGTAGTTAGAAGATACTTTGTGTGATTTCAATTAAGTGATTTCAATTAAGTATTGTTTTGGTCGGGTGTTGTGGCATACACTTGTAATCCCAGTGGCTCAGGAGGCTGAGGTAGGAGGCTCACAAGTTCAAAGCAAGTCGCAGCAACTTAGCAAAGCTCTGCCTCAAATTAAAATATAAAAAGGGCTGGGATTGGGGCTCAGTGGTTATGCACTCCTGGGCTCAAATCCCAGTAGCCCCCCACCCCCCCCCCCAAAAAAAAAAAACTTGTTTTGTAATCTGATATATGGTCTATGCTGGAGAACATCCCATGTACGTTGAGAAAAATGTATTCTGTTGTTGAGCATTCTATACATGTCTATCAGACCTAATTAGCTTATTGTTCAAATCTTTTATCTCCTTACTTTTGTCTAGTTGTCTTAACCATGAATGAGAGCAGGATATAGAAATGTCCAATGATAACTTTCCTCCAATTCTATCAATGTTTTCTTCATATACTTAGGAGACCTGGTATTCAGTACATATGTGTTTATACAACTATTATATCTTCATGATATGTTGTCCGTTTTATCAATATATAAAGTCCTTCATTATCTTGTAAATATTTTTGCCTTGAAGTCTGTTTTGTCTGATATTAATCAACTCATCCCAGCTTTTTCCTCAATACTGCTTACATGGAATATCTTTTTCAATACTTTCACTTTCAAATTTTGTATCTTTTTGCTTATTATAAACTGAATTTCTTACAGAAAACACATTGCTGGATCACACATTCTGCTAAATTCTGCCTTATATAAAACTATTTGAAACTATTTAAAGTGAGTTTTAATCTATTTATATTTAAAATAATTACTGATAAGGACAAACTTCTGGCATTTTCCTATTTATTTTCAAACTTTTTTGTTCCTCATTTCTTCCATTACTGTCTTCTCTCATGTTTGATTGCATTGTATGTGCCATTTTTATTCCTTCTTTTCCTTTTCTGTTTTTTCCCCTTAGTGATTACCTTGGATATTGCAATTAATATTTAAACTCAGAACAACCTAGTTTGAATAAATACCAGCTTAGCTTCAATGGTATTTTAAAAGTCTAAACATATACATCTCTCCCTCCCTCCTTCCCTCTTTAAATTGCTAGTCACAAATCGCATCTTCATACAGTATGCCACTTACCAGATTAATAATTATTGTTTTATGTCTTTTTAAAAATCATACAGGGAAAAAAAGAGTATAATAATACTGGCTTTTATTACTTATGTAGTTATCTTTGCCAGTGTTCTTTATTTTCCATATGGCTTCAAGTTACTGTCATTTCAGCATGAAAAACTGTTTAACATTTACTATAGGGCAGGTCTATTAGCAACAATATCCCTTGGCTTTAGTTATCAAGATTTCTCACTTTTCAAACATAGTTTTGCAAAACAGAATTCTTGACTTAATTTTTTTCCTATATGCCATTATATCTACCTTCTGATTTCCATGGTTTCCAAAAAGAGAAATCAGATGTCAACTTTACTAAGGATCCCTTGCACTGATGGGTATCTCTTACCATTCACAATATTCATTTTTTATCTTAGTCTTTTAAAAACTTTAATGTCTCAGTGTGGATTTTTAAGTTTATCCTGCTTGATCTTCACTGAGCTGCTTACATGTGTAGATTCATATCTTTCATCAGATTTGGGAAATTTTCAACCATTATTTCTTCAGATATTCTTTCTGTCCCTTTCTCTCTCTTCTCCGTCCAGGATTCCCATGATGCATATGTGATACATCTCACGGTATCCTCTTAGGCTCAGTTAATTTTCTTCATTTTTCATCTCTTTCTGCTCCTTATACTGCATAAAGTCACTTGATTTATCGAGTTGGCTGACCACTCCTTATGCCTGCTCAAATATACTGGTGAACCACTTTGGTGATTTTTCAATTTGTATTACTGTACCATTCAACTCCAGAATCTGTCTTTGGTTCCTTTTCATAATTTTTATCTTTTTATTGTTATTATCTATTTGGTGAGGCAGCACTCTAGTTTTCATAAGCATGTCTGCATATACTGGTTTAAATTCTTTATTTGGTATGTCTGGGCTTTCCTCAGACACAGTTTCTAATAATTTCTGTTGTCTTATGAATGAGCCATACTGTCTCTTCATGCTTATTTGGTTCTTACTGAATACTAGACATGTTGAATGTTATGTGACAACTCTAGAAATCAGATTCTCCACCCCATCCCCAAAGATTTGTTGATAGTGCTTTGTGTGGCTTATTGATGTTATTAATAGTGACTTTGCTAAACTTTTTGCAAAGTCTATATTCTTTGTCATTTGTGGCCACTGAAATCTTTCTTTTAACTTAATATCCAACTAGTAGACTGACAATTTTCTTTAAGATCTGTAGCAAACAAATGGGGGAGGAACACTCCCAGTCTTTGCAGACTGATACAGTGTAAAGGCACTGTTTTGCCAGGCCATTTACAATTCTGCCTTAGTCTTCACATCCTGTTTGATCACAGCATACCAACAAAAGGAGAAAGCTTAGGGTCTTCTTAGGCCTTTTCTAACCATGTGTTTAGCTCTGGGCACAGCATGGCCTTCTCAACTTCCTGGTATATGCAAAAGCCTTATAAAAGTCCTTATTTTCCCATCTCTCTCCTTTTCTAACTTCTTCCCTCTCAGGCTTCTAAATCTCCCTGCTATTTGTCTCAATTTGCTCTAGGCTGCTACAGCCAATAGTTGTGCCTTCAAATTGGCAAAAGCAGCCCCAGCCATGGGAAAACACTCAGTTAAAAGAAACAAAGGCAGGCCACCAAGCTGGTCCTTCAGGGAGCAACCAGACAGATGGAGACCCATAAATACAATTCTTTGAACATAATACTTTGCTCCCTCTGGCATTAGCAACCTGCACCAGAAATGTGGGATTCTCTCATTACAATTACTGTTGATTTGGATATGGAGGAGAGTAGGCAGACAATTAAAATGTCATAACACTCCTTTACCCCACAGTTACAGTTTCATTCTTCAAAAGCCTTTCCCTGGATGTTATAAGAATTTTTACTAGATTTTAGAGGTCTGCAAAGTTGACAGTTTTTGCCAGTTTGTTAGTTGTTTCTGTAGAGGGACAGAGCTCTAGATTTCCCTACTATGTTATTTTCAGTCATATCCTGTCACTGCCATCTGAAGACCTCTGGGTTAATTCTCTTTCATTTCTGACTTTTCCTTCACTTCTGACTCACTATCACTCTAATTCTACCTTTTATTGTCATTAAGACAAGAGTCTCACTGTATTGCCCGGCCTTATCTTGAACTCCTGGGCTCAAGTGATCCTTCTGCCTCAGTGTCCTGAGTAGCTGATTCTATAGGTATATGTTACTATACCTGATTCCCTCCTTCCTAACTTTTGGATGTTTTCATATGCAGGTTTGAGCTTCTTCTACCACACTAGTCTCTCAATTCCTTTAATTCCTTCATCACTTTCAAATACCTTCTCCTTTACCATATCCTAGCTACTCACTCCATATCCTAAACCTTAATTTCATTAATAGCTACAATGCCAATTTCATATATCCAGCCTCAAGTGCACCCTGAATGCTGCTGACTAACTATACTCTATTTGTCTCATCCATTCATTCAAGTACTTCCTACCTTCTCTAAACTCCAATGTCTCCCTCACCTCACCCCACAATGACGACTTTGCTTTCCATTTCAGTAAGAAAATGAGAATAATAAATTGGGTTTCCACAAATTCCCACAATCACACTTACCCACCTACCAACAACTGAACCTACATATGCTGCCTTCCCATCTGCTATTATAGGTGAACTTTTTTTGGTCCTATTTTAAGTCAAACCTATGCATCTACTTAAGCACTAAACTCCATTCTCTCTGTCCTCTTCAAAAATAAACTGTTCCACATGGGAGGATTAGATTAATTCTAGATAGGGCAGAGGGGTGGGAGGGGAAGGGAGGGGCACGGGGTTAGCAATGATGGAGGAATGTGATGGACATCATTATCCAAAGTACATGTATGAAGACATGAATTGGTGTGAACATACTTTATATACAAATAGAGATATGAAAATTGTGTTCTATATGTGTAATAAGAATTGTGATGCATTCCACTATCATGTATTTAAAAAATAAAAGCAATTAAATAAATACATAAACTGCTCCAGAACTGGGTACAGTGGTATATACCTGTAATCCCAGCTACTGAGGAAGCTGAAGCCAGATAATCATAAGTTCAAGGCCAGCCTGGGCAGCTTAGCAAGACCCTGTCTCGAAATTTAAAAATAAATAAATAAATAAAAATAATAAAGGCTGGAGGTGTAGCTCAGTGGCAGAGCAACTGCCTAGAATGCAGGAGGACCAGCGTTTAATCCACAGCACCAAAAAAGGAAAGGAAGAGAAGGTGAAAGGAAGGACAAGGCAAAGGAAAAACTACAGCCCCAATAAGTCTCTCCTGTATCACTGATTGTCATTGTTGTTTGTGATGGTTGTTTTGTTTTTGGTGGTATTAGGGATTAAACCAAGGACCTAGCACATGCTAGGCAAGTACTCTACCACTAAGCTACACACCAGCCCTTTTTTCATTTTATTTTGAGATGGGACTTCTCCTAAGCTGTCCATGCTGGCCTCCAATTTGTGATCCTCCTTCCTCAGTCTCCCAAGTAGTTGGGCAGTTTCCCCCTTTCTACTCAATCATTCCCATATGCACACAAGAATGTTCTCATTCTCCCATCTTTGCACCCATTTCCTCTACCATCTACCACCCCATGTGTCTGCATACATTTGTAGTAACTGCTTGACAGTTGTTGATTCTGTCTCCAATTCAACTCTTCCCATTATATCTTACTACAACCCCAACTCCACCAAAATAGCTCACTGTTACCTCATAAATGATAAATCAAATAGTCAATTTTCAGTCCTTAAATGACCTATCAGAAGCATTTGACACAGTTGATCACTTCTCCCTCAAGCTTCCAAAATGCATTTTCATTGTTGTTCCTTCTCCACTTTTTCTGCTGGTTCCTCTTTCTCTCTCAGACCCCTTAACAACTGAAGTGCCCCAGTGTTTAGTCCTTAGGTCTTTCCTATTTCTCTCTATATCCAAACTTTGCTGACTTCATCCAATGTCACAACTTTAAATAGCATCCATATGCTTTTGATACACATATTTCTATTTGTAGCCCAGTCCTTTCTCCTGAACACTAGATTCCATGCATCCAGTTATTGATTCAAATTCAGTGATTTACCAGATTCAAATATCAGTTATTTACACTTGGATATGGAACACAGATCTCAAAAATTAACACATACACAACTGAATTCTACATTCCTACCTCCAACATTCTGAACCCATTTCACCTGAAGTTTTCCGCATCTCAGTAGATAATACCATCTTTATAGCTGCTTGGTCCAAAAAAAATTCAGAATAGTCCTCCACTCTACTTTCTCACATCCTGCATCCAATCCATCAAAAACTACTATTGCAATATCTTCAAAATATATTTAGAACCTCATCAACATTCACTGCTACCATAATCAATCAGATGAATCCTTTGAAAATTAAAATCAACACAAATATGCACAAGCACATCCCACACACCCACTCACCATTCATATCACCACTGGAGATTACTACTAAAGAAACTCTTTACTCTGACAGCTGGTAATTAATGGGAAAAATTAAAGCACATGTCTGACTTTCCAGTAGAAACTGCATTTTTAAGGAAACCAAATGGCCTGAGCTGATAAAGGGCAGCTCTTCTTTGTTGAAGAATGACAGCTAATGATTATAGAGGTAAATTAGCATTAGTAAATCAGCAATTTAGAACATCTAAGAAAAAAAATGTGGCTCAAAAAAGGATTAACCATGGATTATAAACCATTTAACAAAAGGCTGATAAGAAACTGAATGTTCACAAGATGACATAGTATTTACCTTGCTACTGATGAGAAGGGGAATGTCACTGTATAATGGAGGCATCTGGCTGCCACCATTACTGAATCATTTAAAGACAGTCATTAGAGTTATGCAATATACAACATTATAACCATATATTTTTGTCATTAATCATTTTACTCAGTATAATCAAGCCTTTAGACCCAACTCCAAGTATATAAGAAATACAGGGACAAAGAACAAATTAATCCAACTGTGAAAAAGTAATTATATAAATCCAAAAGGTAGAGTCTTCTAGGGATTTGCCTTGTCAATATTATTCAATGCTGTGTAGTGGGGAAGAGATGAGCGTAATTAAGAAAGTCTAAAAAATCTTTCTATTTGTTTACAGATGTAGCCTCAGCACCTAGTACCCAAGAGGTGTTCAATCAACATTTCTTAAATGAATGAATTTGGGGTAAGCATAACAGGGCTTGACCACGTTAACACTGTTTTGAACCAGAAATCAAGGAGTTGGGACACAGATGAGAGCCACAATCTCTTTTCCTGTGGCAAAACAACTCCAGCCAAACTTGCCTTTTAGTACCCTTACACTTCGTAGCACTTCTTTCCTACTGTTCTTTGTGCTTTACCTTATCCCTGTATTTCCCTTAACCCTGTAAGAGGAACAGAGATGTGCCTGCCCTACTCTTCAAAATGATCATGTGCTTTAAAACTGCTTACATCTTCTATTACTTTTCCAAGTCAAAACATTCAATATCCAAGGTTGATATTAGAATTAAATCCCTCTTGCCAACATCATAGTAGGAAAATTTAGTTCTGCCTACAGAAGCCTGCTGTCCCAAACAATTCCCAATTGGTCAAAATATGGGTTGGGAGAAAGGAGAGGAAACATCTTCAGGAAGTCATGGAAAAGGGGGATGGTGGAGTTAGGCAAACTACAGGTTGACCATACATGCCTGGGAACCAATTCTCAAGGATATATTTCCTAAGAAGTTTTTGATTTTCATAACTTTCCTTACTTTTCTTCCCAGATCACAAAATAACTAAAATCCCTGATATTTCTTTCCCTACCTTTAGTGGCCCTGGATACAACAGATTCTCACAAGGAAACAATTTTTCTACTGCAATTAGAATAGAAACAATGTTAACAATTAGAACAGAAACAACCTTAATAATAGAAAAAATGTTCCTAGCAACAGAAACCAAAAACGGTGGACCAGTATTACTTAAAGCAATATGAGACTCACTCCTTCCAATAACAGGTTATTTCTAAATCAGATATTTTTTGGATGGATACTTCTTATAAGAAAAACAATGCCCACTATCTATATATAAAAAAAGGATTATTTGAAAACTGCCAGGCACTTCTCCAGTATACTTTAATTCAGCTCAAAAGAAAGCTACATAAGAATATTTTCATAAGATTTTTTATTCTAAAACCAACCACTGAGATAACTTGATGATAACATCATTATTCACTGTGATATACTCTAAAATCTACAGTACCCAAAACCCTAACATATATTCTAATTAATCATGCCCAAAGTTAAATGTTGGCTACCCTTTTGCCACAGAGGCTGGCTTCATGTTCTCAAACCCAAAGCAATCATGCTGCCTCTTAAAATCTGATGGAGTACTTGAAACTATTTCCTTATACTAAGAGTGTTTTCTCAGGCTCCTGACAGGAAAAGGAACACCCTGCCATTGCTAATTTTTAAACAAATGTGTAGTACTCTCTTGCCCAAAACGCTGCCATGCACCTTGTTTGGGCTTGAAAGCTATATGCTTTTGAATTCTGATCTGCTTTATCTTCTGGAGCATTCTATCTCCTGGACCATTCCAGGGAATGCACAAATAAAAGATAAGCAGAGGCAGTAGATGCTATATCATTCTTATTATCCTAAACACAAGCTCCAAGAGTACAGGGATAGACCTTCCTCTTCAGCAAAGTACTACCAGTGTCTAGCAAAGCAACAGGATATAATTAACATTCAATGAATGAGAATTTTTTGACTAGCTGATTATCCCAGGTAAGTAGGCACATCAGCAAAGCTATACCAAAAGTATATTGGAGGCCTTATTAAATTAAAATATTCCCTGCTCTCAAGAGAATTATATTCATAAAACATAGAACACACATTTACAATTAATAAACATTTACCATAGGCTAATTCCAGACATTAATAAAACTTAGAATCTGCCCTATATGGCTCACAATCTGGCAAAAAAAAAAAGTTTATTCTAATGTAACCTGATGAAGTGTTAGAAATGTGTGTGTCAGGTTTTATGTGAATACAGATTAAGAAATGACCAATTCTGAATAGGTGAAGTGCCAGTTAAGACTTTATAGAGCAAGTAGCACATTTATTCTTAAAAAAATAAATAGGAGTTCACAAGATGAAGAAAAGAGGGTTTTCTAGTTATAAGGAACTGCATGAACAAAAGTTTATAGCAATGTCTATAACTAAATGTGGGAAGTAGCTAGTCATTTGATAATGACTAGAATATCAGATTTAAGGAAAAAAAAAATGACTACGATAAGTCTGAGGAAAAAAGAACAGTGCCAGATTGTGATGAGCTTTTTCTGCTACACATATACATTTGGATTTCATGCTATAAGCAAAGATTTTTTTAAATATTTATTTTTTAGTTATAGTTGGACACAATACCTTTATTTTATTTATTTATTTTTATGTGGTGCTAAGGATCAAACCCAGGGCCTCGCACTTGCTAAGTGAGCACTCTATTGCTCAGTCACAACCCCAGCCTTTTAAGCAAAGACTTTTGAACCTCAATTAAATCTTTTAAGAATATAACAGTGATAATATGAAGGATGAATTTGAAAAAAATAACCAGAGGCATAGATTAGCTTGATAGCTTTTGTAGAGACTCAATGAAAAATTATGTAAGATATGCCTCATGTACTTATTCATGTCCATAAAAAAATTCCAATAGCCATTTTCTATATAATAAAATTCTAATCTTGACACAACATTCAAGGCCTATGACAACTAAAGTGCACCTACCTTTCCAAAGTCATTTTCTGTCCTTTCTTTTCCCATTTTATAATCCAGGCACATTCTAGACCTGGACCATTCCTTCAATCAGTTATGTATATTCACACCACCACATCTTCACTATCACACTGTTTACCACTCCTGCATAGAAAACTTATAACAAACTCCTACTTATTCTTTAAAGACCAGGTCAAAAAAAGGTTACATCAATAAAGTCTTCCCTGACTCCATCTTTTCTGAGACAAAATTTAATCATGCTTTCCTCTATGCTTTCACACCACATCATTCATACTACTAGTATGGTACTCATTATGATGCATCATTAGCTCTCCATTGCTTTAAATAAATCAGAGCTGAAACAAATCATTTATAAATGAAACTCAAATTAAATTATGTACATAAAAGTATGAATTTAATCTGTATATACATATATATTTTTTTTACCTGGTAAAACTTGAATTTGAACCCAAGAATATGACACAGTGTTTGCGGTTCACACATACTCATGTAAGATTCTAATAAAGATATAAAGAAGTCATCGTGTTCTGGCCTGCATTCAAACACTTCTAAAATGACATCCAAAACTCTATTGGGATCCAGATTAAAGCATCCTGTAACAGATGAGATATACACAAATTCAAAAGTGATTATATGACATTTCTACTAAAGCCACTAACTTTCAGGGATAACATACAGCAAGATAAAAAATGGTTTCAAAAACAACTTCTTTTTAGTTTACTCCCCCTCTTTTGGAGGAAAATCTTCATAACTTCCAAAATTATAAGAACACCATGCATTTTACAGATAAGAACGTGACTTGCCCAAAATCATAGAATGGGTTAATGACAGAACTGGGTTGGAGCCTAGATCCTATGATATCAATCAAATAAACATGCTTCTATGTCATACTATCTCATCAGTTCTTGATTACTCAGATTAGTGAAAGAGATCCACATTACTAATTCTTAGCAAAATAGGCAACTAAAGCAATTTTGAAAAATGTTTTAGGGAAAAGTATGTAGAACACCAATATATGTTTAAAGTTTAGACTCATGAATTTGGACTATCATTTTTAGAATCATGAATAGTTTATCTTACATATACAACAAAGCTACAAAATATACTTGTACCACTGATTTATATTGATAGTTTTTTGTTAGCATCCTAAAGGAAAAAGTGGTAGTCTACTGATACCAAAGAGATAGAGAACACCTAGGGAATCGGGGAATGACAAAGAAGTTTAGATGACACAAGAAAAAAAGGAAGAAAACAACCAACCTAGGGAGAGCATGGGAAGGAAAGGGGTGGGGCACTGACTAGGTGTCCACTGGCTACTTATCCATGCTAATCTCCTAGTGTGAACTTTGAGGCAATTGGACCTGATCATTCCTACCAACCTCCCTACCCTGTTTTTTAACTCTATATGAATTCAGCTTCAGCTGTTACCACAATGATATTATAGTGAAGTTGTATCATATATACATTTAAGTTATGAGAATTCAACCATCTGCACATGGCAAAAAAAAGAGAAATAATGTAAATAATATAAGCAATTCTACATACCATTCCTTTCAATAAAACATATTCTTATGACCTGGAGTGAGCATGTGATATCCATCTGCTGTTCCGTCAGTTCCCACATGCTTTGTATAAAGCTGAATGGGACTCTAGTATTGTAAATTATGTATTTTTTCATTAGATATTGAGCCCCTAAATGCAAACTAACCACATCATTGGGCCAGCAAAGAAACACTGGTTTCTTCTAATAGTAAAGAACTGTGCTGGATTTAGGGAGATATTTGAGGTTAAATATTTGAAGTTATAAATTCATGATGGTCAACTGAAGGAATTTTTCCAAGAAAACTCTTATATAAACATATTCCTGCCCCAAACCTTTTTAGAGGATCTTCAAAGTTACTTCTACTAACTCCACACTTATTTTATTAATGCCATACTAACATCTGTTTCTTAGTATCTTACCAATCACTCAGAAAACCAAATAATCCAAATACAAGTATTTTTTTCCTCTTTTATGTGACACATTTAAGAACACTGTTTTTTTTTTCAATTTCGCACACTAAGGAAGAAAAAAAGGACAAAAATATGATATCTTACCAATAAGAGTTCCAAGTTTTTGTAAATTATTCAAAAATGTTTTCCAAAAGCGTGGAGAAAAAAAACTCCTAAATATTTTGCCTCCCTCTGTACCTCCAAAATGCTGCTAGTGGGAATGTAAAATGGTACAACTACTTTGCTAAACTTGCAGTTTCTTTAAAAGTTAATGTACCATATGACCCAGCTACTCCGTTCCTAGGCTACTTACCCAAGAGAAAGAAATATCTGTGTTAATACAAAGACTTGTACACCAATGTTCATAGCAGCATTGTTTGTAATAGGAAACACTCCCAAATGTCCACAAACATGTGAATGAATAGACAAATAGTCTAATACAAGGGTAGCATGCATAGTCAAATACTGTTCGGCAATAAAAAGGAAAGAACTATTGATACAGGCACAAAGACAGAAAAAATAATCATGCTAAAATAGTAATAATGCTGAATGAAATAAGCCAGACAAGAAAAAGCAAACTAATCTAAAGTGACAGAAAGCAGATCTATGGTGGCCTGGGGAGAAGAAAAGGAGGAGTAATGGAAGATAATACCAAAAGATAAGAGGGTATTTGAAGGAAAAAGACAGGAATATGCACTATCTTGTTTGGGTGCTGTTTTCACAGACGTGTACATCAATTATGCCTCAATGAAACTGAAAAACTACAATCAAATTGCTATAACACTGACAATAGATTGTGTAAGACCCAGTAAATTCTCCAATCTTACAACAACTTCATGTAATACAAAATTACTAGGGCTATGGCTATAGCTCAATGGCAGAGCACTTGCCTAGCAGGTGAGAGACCCTGAGTTCAATCCCCAGTGCCACGCAAAAATTTTAAAAACAAATAATATAAAAGCACTAAAAAGGAATAACACTTTATCATGGAGAACCAAAGAGACATTGAATAAAATTTTCAAAACCAGCTGGCCAATAGTCACACATTAAGCCACATAGACAAAACTTGTGATTAAGGAGTAGAAGAGCAATATGTTAGATGGAAATCTTTTAAGTATTCCTTTCACTTTACTTTGAAGTTTATAAACTGAGAACCAATGACATGTTCTATTTAACAGTATTCCTTCATCAAGGGTAGTCTATCAGTAATCTATGCTGTTAACTACCATTTCTTTCTAGGTTCAATTTAAGGCAGCAATATGAAAGAAGAGATACGTGTTTTTATAAATAAATAACAGATATCAGCCTTGTAGCTTTCACAAAAGAAAAACTGGAAACTACTAACCTCAAGTATCTTAAGTTAGTCCAATAAATTCTGTTTATAAAAGTAGTCAAATTGAAGGTTTAGAAAATCTTTTTTTTTTAATCTTAATGTGTTAAGTAACAGTTAACCTATTTCATGAATAATGAAACTCTAATAATAATAAACTTGACTATACAAAAAATACTTTTTATAATGGTGGCTGTGACAGGCACTCTTGTGTTAAGGCATCTTATAAAGGTTTTTCTCTACTCAAGCATCAATAGACAAGTGATCTTATAAGGAATCATAAGGCTAGCTCCCTACCTCTACCACCAATTATATTAAGGAATACACACACACACACACACACACACACACACACACACACACAAATGCCTTTGGAGGAACAATCAGGAAACCATAGAAGAGAACAAGCAGAAAAATAAACAAATGACAAACTGTAATGGCTAGGGATTCCTTACTTTATTTAAATAAATATTAAATA